>NC_137804.1:46264006-46291125 GCF_963383645.1 Muscardinus avellanarius | reverse complement strand
TACCATGTGTGACACCCCCAGGATCCCTCTTTGGTTTGGGTTCTAGGGACTGAACTGTGGGGCATTCGACCTCCAAGCTAAGCCCACAGCACTTTTTTTTATTTTGAAACACGATCTGACTAAGTGGCTGAAGTTAGCCTCTAACCTGTCACTCTCTTGTCTTAACCTCCTGAGTACCTAAATTACAGGGGTGCGCCCCCACTCCCCACACTCTGGAACCTTTCAAATTTTCAGACAAAGTCTCACTAAATTGCCCAGGCTTACCCCAAACTTGTGGTCCTCATGAAGACATGGAATTTTAAGTGTGTAACCCTGGGCCCAGCTCCTTTTTTTAGTTTTTTTTAGGTTTTTTTTTTTTTTTTTTTTTTTTTTGTGTGTGTGTGTGTGTGTGTGTGTGTGTGTGTGTGTTTTACTGGGGAAGGAACTCAGGGACATTCTACCTCTGAGCTAAAGTCTAAGCCCTATTTTTTATTTTATTTTGCGGTACTGGGATTGGAACCCAGGGACCTGCTACCTCCAAGCTATACCCCAGCCCTATTTTTTTTTGCCTGCCTGCCTTCCTTCCTTCCTTTCTGTTGTACTGGAGTTGGAACCCAGGGGCTTTTCTACCTCCAGGCTATACTCCCAGACCTATTTTATACTTTATTTGGAAACAGGGTCTAAGTTGCTGAGAACCTCACTAAGTAGCTGAGGCTGGCTTCAAACGTGTGTGATCCTCTCTCCTGTCTCAGCCTCCCAAGCACTGAGATTATAAGCGTGCGCCACCACGCCTGGGTCATTCTTTGTTTTGAAACAGGGTCTCACTAACTTGCAAAGGGCCTCACTAGGTAGCTGAGGCTGTCCGCGAACTGTGATCCTCCTGTCTCGGCCTCCCAAATGCTGGGATTACAAGCGTGCACCATCACTCCCGGTTCCATTTTACGCTTTCAATTTTAAACCATGTGAGTCAGCCAGGCGTGGTGGCACACATTTGTAATCCCAGCATTTGGGAGGCTGAGACAGGAGGATTGCAGTTCCTGGCCAGCTTCAGCTACTACTTAGGCCTTTTACAACTCACTGAGACCCTGTTTCAAAATAAAGAATAAAGCTGGGTGTGGTGGTGCACCCTTGTAATCCCTGCGCTTGGGAGGCGGAGACAGAAGGATCGCGCAGTTTAGAAGCCAGCCTTGCTATCTTAAGAGATCCTGTTTCCAAATAAAAAATATAAAATAGGTCTGGGAGTGTAGCCCGGAGGTAGAAGGGTTCCATCCCCAGTACCACCAAAAGAAAAGAAAGAAAAAAAAAGAATAAAAAATAGGGCTGGGGGTGTAGCTCAAAGGTAGAATGTCCCTGGATTCCATCCCCAGTACTGAAAAAAGAAAAGAGAGCCAGGCATGATGGCATAATCCCAGTACTTGGGAGGCTGAGACAGGAGTATCAAAGGTTTGAGGTCAGCCTCAGAACACAGTGAGACTGTTTCAAAATAAAAGTTAAAAAGGGTTAGGAGTATAGCTTTGAGGCAGAATGATCTGAGTTCAATCTCCAGTCACACACCCTCTCCCTCTCCCTCTCCCTCTCCCTCTCTCCAGTAGTTGGAAGGCTGAGACAGGAGGATTCCAGGATTGCGGCCAGCCTCAGCAACTTTTGAAGCCCTCTGCAACTTAGTGAGCTCTGTTTTAGAGTAAAGAATAGAGCCGGGCGTGGTGGCACATCCTTGTGATCCCAGCGTCCGGAGGCTGAGACCGGAGGGCCACAGTTCACAGACAGCCTCAGCTGCTTAGTGAGGCCCTTTGAAACTCAGTGAGACCCTGTTTCAACATAAAGAATAAAAAAACATGGCAGGGGGTGTCGCTCAGAGGTGCTACACCTCTGGGTTCCATCCCCAGACCCACAAAAAAATTTTTTTTGTTGTTTTTTTGGTGGTACTGGGGTTCCTGGAAGCCCTTCTACCTCCGGGCTACACTCCCAGACCTATTTTATATTTTTGAAACAGGGTCTCTTACGCCAGCGCAGCTGGCTTCGAACCTGCGCGATCCTCCTGTCTCCGCCTCCCAAGCGCGGGGATTACAAGCGTGCGCTACCACGCCCGGCTTCCCACAAAAAATTTTAAAAATAAATAAATCGAACTGGGGCATGGAGCTCAGAGGTAGAACGCTCCTAGATTCAATCTCCAGTATCATAAAAAAATAAAGTGGCAAAGAGGACCACAGAGACTCACGTGCTACACGTCAGCTGCACTGTACCGGGAGGAGGGCTCAGGGAGGCTGGCCAGGTGTGTGCCCAGATGCCCCCGGTCCCCGTGGCTCTGCGGAAACGCGTGCAGCACGTGGCCGCTGGCCTGTGAGGGCCCCTCTGCTAGCCGGGCCCTGGGGTGGAGGCCTAGCCCCGCCACCACCAACACCTGCTGTGAGGCCCAGGCGTCCTCGGCACTCCAGGACCAGCTCCCCTGCGGTCAGGCCTCCAGTGTGCAGAGGTGAAGGAGAAAGATGACAGGCTGAAGCCCCGGCAGGACTCACCTCCGCATGCTGGGCCATGGTGCTGGCCTCTACCGCGTAGATTTTCCTGGCTCCAGCTTGGGCAGCGAAAAAGGACAGGATCCCAGAGCCACAGCCAACATCTAGAACAATCTGAGGAAATGATACATGTCTCAGGTGATGGGTGGCCATTACCCTGTTCTAATCATCACACACTGTACAAACTATTGAAACGCTACACTGAAGACAGGCATGGTGGCACAATTTGTAATCCCAGCATTTGGGAGGCTGAGACAGGAGGATCCTGGTTCGCAGACAGCCTCAGCTACTTAGGCCCTTTGCAACTCAGTGAGACTCTGTTTCAAAATAAAGAATAGTCGGTCCTAGTGGTACAGCGGGCTTGTAATCCCAGCACTTGGGAGGCTGAGACAGGAGGATCGCACAGGTTCAAAGCCAGCCTCAGCTACTTAGCGAGGCTCTCAGCAACTTAGTGAGACCCTCTTTCCTAATAAAGTTTAAAATAGGTCTGGGAGTGTTGCCCAGAGGTGTAGAAAAGACCCTGAGTTCCACCCCCAGTACCACTAAAAATAATAATAATAAAAATAAAGAATAAAAAATAGGGATGGGGGTATAGCTCAGAGGTAGAATGCCCCTGTGCTCTATCCTCAGTACTACACACACAGAGACACACACACACACACACACACATACAATAAGGCGGGAAGTCAGTGGTGTATGTTTGGAATCCTAGTACTTAGGAGGCAGGAGGATCGCAGATTTACGGCCAGCCCCAACAACTTGTGAGGCTCTCTGTGACTTAGTTGAGACCCTTAGTTGAGAAGGAAAGACAGACAGACAGACATTCTCTGACCCACCCTTGTCCACTATCCTCCTTCTGGAGGGTCCCTGCCCTGTACTGTGGAGAGAGAACTGCTCTGGACGGGCTAGGAAAAATCTGGACAGACAGGCCTGGCTGGGTTGCCCCGCCCAGTCTTTTAGCATCAGATATGTAATAAAGTCTATAAAAACTCAAGATCAGCCGGGCGTGGTGGGCACACTTGAAATCCCAGCATTGGGGAGGCTGAGACATGAAGATCAGGGTTCGTGGTCAGACTCAGCTACTTAGTGAGGCCCTTTGCAACTCAGTGAGACCCTGTTTCAAAATAAAGAATATAAAATTGGGCTGGAGGTGTAGCTCGGAGGTAGAATACCCCTGGGTTCCATCCCCAGTACCGCAAACAAACAAAATCCCCAAGCTCAGCCAGGCATGGTGGCACATGATGGCACGCCTGTCACCCCAGCACTTGGGAGGCCAAGACAGGAGGACGGCAGGTTTGAGGACAGACTCGGCAAGTAGCGAGGCTGTCATCCACCTAGGGATACCCTGTTTCAAAATAAAAAATAAGAAATAGGGCTGGGGGTGTAGCTTGGAGGTCAAATGCCCCTGGGTTCCATCCCCAGGACTACAAAAAACCAAAAACTTAGGATAGGGCTCAGAGCGCTTGCGACACAGGAAGTCCCTGAGGCGCCTGACCAGGCGCTGTGCCCTTTCCCACGCGCCCCCCCCACCCGCAGCCTTCCTCCGTATCCTTTGAGATCCTTTACAATAAACCAGGAAATGTGTTTCCCTGAGGTCTGTGAGCCCTGCACGGGGAAAACCACCTCTGCTCCTGGGGGCCTCGGCTGGCGCTCCTGCCGTCTCCAGGGAGGGTGCAGAGTGCGCTGGGGCAAGGACACCCGCCCCCGTGACTGCAGAACTGTCGCGGTGGTGGGAGCGAGCACCCACCTTGGTCTGCTAGTGAGGCAGAAAAAAGGCACTGCTTTTCCTACCTATCTCTGTAAATAAAAAGCAGCGAGCTACCCGGGCGTGGTGGCGCGGGCCTGCGATCCCAGCGTTCAAGAGGCTGAGCCAGGAGGATCGCGCAGGTTCGCAGCCAGCCTCAGCTACTTTTGAGGCCCTCCACAACTCAGTGAGACCCTGTTTCCAAATAAAGAATGAAAAATAGGGCTGGAGGTGTAGCTGGGGGGTAGAATGCCCGTGGGTTCCATCCCCAGAACCACACACACACACAGACACGCACAGAGCAGCAGTGGCGGCGCCAGACGTTAATTGCCATGACTACACTCATCCTTCTACTCTATTTTACTTAGTTTGTAGTGCTGGGGATGGAACCCGGGGGCATTCTACTAAGCTACACCCCAGCACTGTTCTGTGAGTTTTTTTGTTTTAATTTTGAAACTGTTTCCTTAAATTGCAGAGGGCCTTAATAAACTGCTAAGGCTGGTCTTGAACCTGTGATCCTCTTGTCTCAGCCTCCCAAGTACTGGGATTAAAGCTGTAATCATCTTTTTTTTATTATTATTTATTTTTATTTATTTATTTTTTTGTGGTACTGGGGTTCCTGGAAGCCCTTCTACCTCCAGGCTACACTCCCAGATCTATTTTTTATATTTTTATTTGGAAACAGGGTCTCCTAAGGCAGCGCACGCAGCTGGCTTCGAACCTACGCGATCCTCCTGTCTCTGCCTCCCAAGCGCGGGGATTACAAGCGTGCGCCACCACGCCCGGCCTTTTTTTTTTTTTTTTTTTTAATACTCTATTGGGGCTGGGGATACTGGCACATGCTAGTAATCCCAGCATTCAGGACGCTGAGACAGGAGGATCATGGTTCGCGGCAGCCTCAGCTACTTAGTGAGGCCTGTTGCAACTCAGGGAGTCTCTGTTTCAAAATAAAGAATTAAAAAAAAAAAATAGGGCTGGGGGTATATATCGGAGGTAGAATACCCCCTGGTTCCATCTCCTCTCCAGTACTGCAAAAAAAAAAAACCAAATACATACATACATACATACATACATACACACTTCTTGTTTTTTGTTTTGTTTTGTTTTGCGGGTCTGGGGATGGAACTCAGAGCTACACCCCCGCCCTATTGTTTTAATTCTTTATGTTGAAACCGGGTCTCACTGAGTTGCAGAGGGGCTCACTAAGTAGCTGAGGCTGTCCGTGCACCGCGATCCTCCGGTCTCACCTCCCGATGCTGGGATGACACGCGTGCGCCCCACGCCCGGCTTCCCGTACTTCCCCGGGTGCGCTGCAGTCTCCCGTCATGACGCGGTTCATAATGAGGTCACACCGCGCTCGGCGGGCTTCCCTCCATATGGGGTGGAGATGGGCACCGACACGCACATGCGCACGCGTGTGGCTTGTGGCTGGGGGCCAGCTGACCCCCGCCCCTCCTGCACCACCCCCTCGCTCCACCCAAGCGTCTCCTCCATTGGCTGACGTCTCTCTGGCATCCTAATTACTCCCTTAGCTTTTGTTAAAGTTTCTCAGTACTGGGGTGGAACCCAGGGGCATTCTACCGCTGAGCTACACCCCAGACCAACGTTCTATTCTTTTTTTGAAGCAAGGTCTCACTAAGTTGCAGAGGGCCTCACTTAGTAGGTGAGGCTGGCCGCAAACCTGTGATCCTCCTGTCTCAGCCTCCCAAGTACTGGGATGACAAGCGTGCCCACCACGCCTGGCTCTTAGCTTCCATTTTACAACAAATATCTCTTTCTCAAAACAGTACCTCTGCTGGACATCGTGGCACACCTTGTCATCCCAGTTCGAAGCAAGCCTCAGGTACTTAGTGAGCTCTCAGAAACTTAGTGAGATTCTATTTTCAAATAAAATATAAAAAATAGGTCTGGGGGATATATCCTGGAGGTAGAAGGCTCCGGGGTTCCATCCCCAGTATCACATAGAGAAAATTACCTTAAGCTGGGCATGATGGCGCACACTTGTAATCCCCGCGCTTGGGAGGCGTAGACAGGAGGATCGCGCAGGTTCGAAGCCAGCCGCGCTGGCCTAAGAGACCCTATTTCCAAATAAAAAAGTATAAAAATAGGCCTGAGAGTGAACCCCAGAGGTAGAAGGGTTTCCAGGGACCCCAGTACCACCAAAAAAAAAAAAAAAAAAAAAAAAAAAAAATATATATATATATATATATATATATATATAATACACACACACACACACACACACACACACAACTTTTTGTGTGTGGGTGTGGGTCTGGGGATGGAACCAAGGGCCATTCAACCTCCAAGCTACACCCCCTGCCCTATTTTTTATTTTTAAAAAATAACAGGGTCTCACTAAGTTGCAGAGGGCCACACTTGGTAGCTGAGGCTGTCCTCAAACCCCGATCTTCTGGTCTCAGCCTCCCGAACGCTGGCATTACAAGTGTGTGCTACCACGCCTGGCTACAACTTTTTTTTATACTATTGATTAAACTTCAGGGGCATTTCACTTCTGAGCTACACCAACAGCTTTTTATATTTTTATTTTGAAATAGGGTCTTACAGCCAGCAGTGGTGGACACCTGTAATCTCAGTACTCTAGAGGCAGAGAAAGGAGGATTATAGGTTCAAGGCAGTCTCAGCAACTTACTGAGACACTCAGCAACTTAGCAAGACCTTGTTAAATGGAATAAAATTCTATTTTATTAAAAATGAAAAAAAGAATCAAGAAAGTGTGTGTGTGTGTGTGTGTGTGTGTTATGATACTGGGAGCTGTCTCTGAACTACAGCCCTAGCCCTATTTGATTTCGATTGTGAAACAGGGTCTCACTGAGTTGTGGAAGGTCTCGTGGATCGCTGCAGCTCTCCTCCTGTCTCAGCCTCCCAAGTACTGGCATTACGAGTGTGAGCCAGTATACTACCTCAATAAAATAATTTTATGATACATGCCAATACCTGCCTTTCTTTCAATCAGGACAAATTTGAAAAAAAACCACCACCTTATGCCATGATTATCTTGGAGAGATGACAGAAGCTCTCGTGTTGATGTCGCACACACTGCTGTATTCATACATTAGATTCTAGGTTTATAATCGGAAAAGAATGAATTGGAAAATCCGGTGCAAGAGGCACAAGAGGCCCAGAAGAGCAGGGCCACAGAGCAGGTCGGCGGGAGCAGCGGCCCGCCCGGCCCGGCTGGCTACCTTGTCCTTGAAGTCCGTGTGGTTCTGCAGGATGGCGCGCTGGTAGGTGCCCGTCCGCACATAGTCCTGCATCATGTTCTGCTGCTGGGACAGGTAGCCATAAAACTGGAACAGAGACACACCAATGGCAGCAGGCTGGCAGCGTGGGAAGATGCCACGCCATGCAGCAGAGGTCCGGGGCCTCCGGCTCCCGCCGGCTTCTCCAGGACAGGGACAGGGGGCCCGACGGGCAGCCGCAAGAAGGGCCCTGCCGCGTCACGTGGCTGAAGGACACGGCTGGATGCCACTGGCCCTGGGGGCTGCCCCGGAGACTGAACATTCGCCAGATGGGGTCCTGGCCCATCTCAGGGCCCAAGGAGGAGGAAGTGAAAGAGCAGGCGCCTAGGGCACACCAGGTGGGCGAGGTGCAGTGTCTCTGCAAGACAACGGGCGGCAGGAGGCAGCGTGGGCCGAGCAGGGCCGCAGGCCTTGGCATCAGGCAGGCCTGGCTCCCATCTTGGCTCGGCTGCATAAGAGCTGTGGCTAGCAGCCAGGCACTTAACCTTTCTGAGCCTCGGGTTTCTCATCTGTAGTGGGGACAATGGCAGCACTTACCTCCTCTCGCTCAAGTCCAGCACCCGGGCGTGAGAGCACTCGGCTGGCCTGCACGCGCTGAGGGTGTGGGACACGGCGGCAGCCCTGCCACTCTGCAAACAGTGGGGACCTGGGCTTCACCCGCACTCAGATCCTTCTAGCAGCCCTCTTGGGCTTCACAGATGGGGAAACTGAGGCCCGCAAGTAGACGGGCCGCGGGGAGGTGGTTTGGTGGGGCGGGCGCCAGCCTACCTGGAAATACTGCACGGCCGAGGACTCCTCTGTCCGCTCGCTGAACACGGACCGCTCCAGGGTGTGCCCCCGGCAGGTTTTCAGGATGTTGTAGAAAGAGCAGAAATCTGGAATGGGGAAGCCAGGTCACCTGGGGCAAAGACCGCGGCAGACGCCGGCGCGGCACCCAGAGCTGTGGGCGGGCTCGGCCTCTTCTGTCTGAATGCACAACTTGACCTTTCTACCCTGAGCCCCTGTGACTGGCAATTTCTATGCCCAAAAAATACTTTAAAAGAAAATCAGGCGCGGTGGCACACACATGTATCTGTGCTACTTGGGAGGCGGAACCCAGGGGCATCCTACCTCTGAAATGCCCAGCCCCCCTTGCATCATTTATTTATTTATTTAGCAGTACTGGGATAGAACACTAGGTCATTCTGCCTCCAAGTTACACCACAGCCCTATTTTTTAGTCCTTTTTATGTTTGAAACAGGGTCTGAGTTGTAAAGGGCCTCACTAAGTAGTAGCTGGGGCTGTCTGCAAACCGCCATCCTCCTGTTTCAGACTCCTGAATGCTGGGATGACAACCATGTGCCACCAGGCCCGGCTACCCCAACCCCTTTCAACTTGATTAGCTTTGTGATACTGAGGAATAAACTCAGGGGCATTCTACCTCTGACCTATACTCTCAGCCCTATGTCTTTAATTTTTGTGGTGCTAAGGATTAAACCTAGGGACATTCTACATCTGAACTATACTCACAGTCCTATTTTATTATTTTGAAACTGGGTCTTGCTAGATTGAGTCTTACTACTTACTGAGCCTGTCCTCAAATCTATGATCCTCCTGTCTCAGTTTCTCAAGTACTAGGATGCCAGACATGTGCCACTATGCCCAACTTTATATACATATATATATATATATATTATGTGGTACTGGGCATTCTACCTCTGCCCTATTTTTTATTCTTTATTTTGAAACCGGGTCTCACTGAGTTGCAGAGGACCTCACTAAGTAGCTGAGGCTGTCCACGAACCGCAATCCTCCGGCCTCAGCATCCCAAATGCTGGGATTACAAGCGTGTGCCACCGCGCCCAGCTTATTCTTTATTTTGAAACAGGGTCTCACTGAGTTACAAAGGACCTCCCTAAGTAGCCGAGGCTGTCCATGAACTGCGATCCTCCCGTTTCAGCCTCCCGAATGCTGAGATCACAAACGTGCGCCACCACGCCCGGCCTTTATTTTTAATTTAAAACAGGGTCTCACTGGGTTGATGAGAGTCTCACTGCTTTATGAGATGTCCTCGCACTGGCGGCCCTTGTCTCGGCCGCCCCGTGCTGCGACTGGAGGTGTGCAGCCGCACAGAGGGTGATCACGGGCGGGCCGGCTGGGCTGCCGCGTACCTGCCCCTCGCGGCGCCGACACGTACCGTTGGGGGTGGCGAACTGGATGAGGACGCTGTTGCAGCCCAGCGTGATGATGAAGGACTGCTTGCCCACGCGGCTGCACTCCGTCTCTCGGGACACAGAACACTTAAACACACACACATCTTCATCTGCAGGAGAGAGGCTGCCGTGAGCACCGGGGCCCGGCCCCGCCCCCACACTTCCTCCCCGGGCCACCCCAGGGCAAGCAGGTGGCCAGCTGGCTGGCAAGGACGCAGCCCGTGTCCTCCAGGAGCTCCGAGGCCAGAGGGAGAGCCTCCTGACCCCGCGGGCCAGGGCAGGCGGCAGGGCCCATGGGACACAGCGAAGCCAACTTGGAGGGCCGGCACGGAGCCTCCAAGGGTGCCCGGAGCCCGCAGGAGAAGGGCATTCATTCAGCTCCTGCTGGGCCACCTGGGGGCGGCTGGCCGTTAAGCATTATCTCTTTGGTCCTGGGTATGGACCCAGGGGCTTTCTACCTCTGGGTAGGGAGCCGGGGTCCAGTGCATCCTCACGCGTGCTAAGGGGCCCAGCACACAGGAAGCGCTGCACCCCTCACCCATCACCAGCACTGATACTACCACCCACTCAACAAGTGCGCAGCGGTCCCACTCGCCAGCCTTTTTTTTTTCTTTTGTGGAACTGGGGATGGAACCCAGGGCATTCAACCTCTGAGCTAAACCCTCAGCCCAATTTTTTATTCTTTATTTTGAAACAGGGTCTCACTGAGTTGCAAAGGGCCTCACTACGTAGCTGAGGCTGTCCGCAAAGCGCAATCCTCCTGTCTCAGCTTCCCAAGTCCTGGGATTAAAAGTGTGCGCCACCATGCCCGGCTATTCTTTATTTTGAAACAGGGTCTCACTAAATTGCAGATGGCCTCACTAAATAGCTGCGGCTGGCCACAAACCCAGATCCTCCTGTCTTAGCCTCCCAAGTGCTGGGATGACAAGCGTGTGCCACCACGCCTGGCTCCTACTTTTTATTATTATTATTATTATTATTATTATTATTATTATTATTATTTATTTTTTCTTGCGGTACTGGGGATGGAACCCAAGGAAATTCTAACTCCGAGCTATACCCACAGCCTTATTTTTATTCTTTATTTTAAAACAGGCTCTCACTGAGTTGCAACGGGCCTCACTAAGTAGCTGAAGCTGTCTGCGAACCACAATCCTTCTGTCTCAGCCTCCCAGAATGTTGGGACTACAAGCGTGCGCCACCATGTCTGGCTTCTATTTTATTTTTTATTTGGAAACAGGGTCTCACTAAGTTGCTGAGAGCCTCACTAAGTAGCTGAGGCTGGCTTCGAACCTGTGCGATCCTCCTATCTCGGCCTCCCAAGCTCGGGGACTACAAGTGTGTGCCACCACGCCCAGCCTGAAATAGGTTTTTTAAGGTGCCAACTGCTGGCCTCACCTATGTGGTTCTCTTGTCTCAATCTTCCAAGTACAGTGATAACAAGAGCGCCCCACCTCGCCCAGCTGTACCTTGTGTAGACCCCTTCACAATAAGGTTGGCCTCCGTCTCATCATAAGGGACAAGACAGCGGCAGATCACAGGGGAGGCTGTAAGGCACCCAGCCTGGTCTCTCCAAACCACCTACATTAAGGGAGAGAAAAACTAACGGGCATGGCGGCACAGGCCTGTCATTTCTATACTTGGGAGGCTAAGACAAGAGACTCGCAGGCTTGAGGATAGCCTCAGCAACTTAGCAATCCCGTTTTAAAATTAAAAATAAAATCCAGACATGATAATGTCACCTATAATCCCAGTACTTGGGAGACAGGAAGATTACAGGTTCAAAGACAGCCTCAGCGATGTAGCCAGACTCTCAGAAATTTATGGAGACCTTATTTCAAAATAAAAACATAAAAAGGCCTGGGGGGTGTAGCTCAGAGGTAGAATGCCTGTAGGTTCAATCCCCAGTGCTACACACACACACACACACACACACACACACACACACACAGTTTGCCATTTCACAAAGTAATTCCATTGCTAGGCATAGACCCCAAAGAACTGAAAGGCAGGTATTCAAGTGCTCGTATGAAAATCTCCACGGTAGAGAGCAAGGCAGGGGCACAAGGCAGGCAGGAAGCCCGCTCCCACAGAGCTCCAACGTCAGACTGCACAGCACAGCCTCAAAAGAAGCTCCTGCTTGGCACGGCGGCACACACCTGCAATCCCAGGACATAGGAGGCCGAGAGGGGAGGGTCGGAGATTCATGGCCAGCCTCAGCACCTTAGTGAGACACTGTCTCAGTTACAAAATAAAAAGGGCTGGGAGTGGGGTGCGGCTTGGAGGTAGAATGCCTCGTACCAAAAAAAAACGGAAAAGAAAAAAAGGAAAGAAACAAAGTGTGGATAGCTACTGCGACCTGGATGAATTCAGAACGTCATGAGGGAAGTAGCTATGAAAGGCACATAACGTGCGACTCTTGACGGGATCTTCAGGGAGCCCGCAGCATCTGGAGGGCCTGGAGGCTGGCGTGCTTCCTGAGTGCAGGCTCCTTTTGGGTGTTTGGAGCTCAAGAGAGGCCACAGCTGCACAACACCTGAATACGCTCACACCGATGAACTGGATGTTCTGAAATGGTTTAAGCCGCACGTGGTGGGGCAGGGCTAGAGCCCGTCACTCGCGAGGCTGAGGCAGGATGGCAGCAAGCTCAAGGCCAGCCTGGCAACCTCAGCAAGGCCCTGTCTCAAATTAAAAGAGGTGTGAAGGCATAACACAGTCAGAACAGCCCTCAGTCCAATCCCTAGCACTGCAGTAAAGAAATAAATGGATAAAATGGTCTCAAAAAACTTTTAGTTTATGAGAATTCCACCCCAATAGAAAAAAATGTTCCTAGCCAAGCATGTACCTGTAATTCTAGTACCTGAGAGGCTGAGACAGAAGGACTGCAGGTTTGAGGCCAGCCGCAACAACTTAGAAAGATGTTCCAAAAAGTAAAAGGGCTGGTGTTAGCAGGGTGTGGCGGTACATGTTTGTAATCTCAGCACTTGGGAGGCTGAGACAGGAGGATTTAAGGTTCTTGGCTGGCCTCACTCAAAAACTTAGTAAGGCTGGAGGTGGGGGCGCCCTTGGAATCCCAGCATCCAGGAGGCTGAGACGAGGATCACGGTTTGGGGACAGCCTCAGCTACTTAGTGAGGCCCTCCGTAACTTAATGAATAAAAAATAGGGCAGGGGGTGTAGCTCGGAGGTCAAATGCCCCTGGGTTCCATGACCAGATCTGGGAAAAGAAAAAAAAAAAACTTAGATCCTATTTCAAAATAAATAAAATAAACCGGGTGTGGTGGCACATGCTTGCAATCCCAGCACTTGGGAGGCTGAGACAGGCGGATCGCATATGCCGGGCGTGGTGGCCCATGCTTGTAATCCCTGTGCTTGGGAGGTGGAGACAGGAGGATCGCGCAGGTTTCAAGCCAGCCTCTCTGGCTTAAGAGACCCTATTTCCAAATAGAAATATAAAAAAATAGGTGTCTAGGAGTATAGCCCAGAGGTAGAAGGGTTTCCAGGAACCCCAGTACCACCAAAAAGAAAGAGGATCACATAGGTTCGAAGCCAGCCTCAGCTACTAAGTGAGCCTCTCAGCAACTTAGTGAGACCGTTTCAAATTAAAGTATAAAATAGGTCTGAGAGTATAGCCCAGAGGTCGAAAAGCTCCTGGGTTCCACCCTAGTACCACAAAAAATAAATTTTTTAATAAAAAATAAATAAAATAGAGCTAGAAGTGTAGCTCAGAGGTAGAATGTCCAGTATCTCCCCACAACACACACACACACACACACACACACACACACACACACACACGGTTAGCACATGCAAGATCCTGGTTTCACATTCAATCCCAACACTGGAAAAATAAAAAAAAGTTGACCTCCACAACTCAGTAAGACCCTGTTTCAAAATAAAGAATAAAAAATAGGGCTGTGGGTGTAGCTCGGATAGAATGTCCCTGGGTTCAATCTCCAGTTCTGCAAAAAAAGAGAGAGATGTTCCCAATGGGCGACCCAGATGGGAGGCCCCAGGAGCTCCCAGTGGGAAGGCCAGGCCCCAGTGGAGGCCCCTCCCTGGCAGGAGAGGGAGGTAAGGGTGGGCCACTGCCAGGCTCATGGCCACAGGGGCCCTGACAGGTGTTTCCAGATCCAGCTGTAAGCTGGTCCCAAGAAGGGACCTTGGCTGGCGCCTGCGGCCACAGCCCTCCTGGGGCAGGAGATAAGTGCTGCGGCCAGGGAGGGGCTCTGTTTACAGGCAGCCTGGCAAGCTGACTGGCTGCCCGAGGCACCCCTCTGCAAGCTGGCGCCGGGAAGGTGAACACAGCACCTGCAGCAGAGGGCTCTGTGGCCAGCTGTAGAGGCAGGGCTTTGCCGGAAGCCAGGCTAAGGTGAGGGCTCGTCTCCCCAGCGTGGAGGCAGCACACGGGTGGAGCAAGCAGGTTTCGGCACGCAGCCTCGGTCCCCAAGCCAGACCCTGCATGCAGCAGGCATGGATCGACAAGACAGGCCATGTTTATCGCTGCTTTTCCAATCTTCCTTGGGGTGATGCTCGGCGGCTGGTGCTTGCCTAGCATGTGCGAAGCCACGGGTCCAGCCCCAGCACTGCCCCAAATCCCAACGTCCCCTGAGAGATGCCTGAGCTCTTGTACCAGCAGCTAGAGCCCTGCATGCCCTGGACCCCCACACCCCCAGCCCCTTCCCCAGGCCACACACCACCCTCCTGCTCCAAACAGCCCCCCAGGCCTTGTACACCACTTATGGGCCTTGCGGGCAGGCAGACGGCTGACCCGAGGGGCTCGGCCAGGAGCAAGCAGAGAAGGCAGCCCCGCCCCTGCGCAGCCCCGCAAGGGCTCCTGGAAACATGCAGCTCCTCGCCTAGACCCACACCCCGCCCTGTCCATCAAGAAACTCCTGGTGGTCTCCAAGGCTGGACCCCCCCGGCCCCCCCCAAGTCTCTATTCAGCCAGCAGGGAGGTAGGAGCTGGGCCTCAAGGGCCCAGACACAGAAGGCCTCCTGTGTCAGCCTCCAGGAACCAGCCCAGAAAGCACCAGGTCGGCACATGGACTGGAGGACTTGGGGACCCTGTGCACACGGGTTGGAGAAGTGGGGGACAGGAAGAGGATTTAGCAGAAAGGTCGACTACGCAGGCAGCGGTGCTGGGTTCCCATCTGTCCCAGGCAGGCCATAGCTGGGATTTCTTTCCCAAAGGCAAAAGGAGGGCAGGGTGCAGCTCTGAAGTGCCAGGCGGCTCTGCAGGGACACTCTCCAAGTGGGTCTCAATCAGGGAACAGAGGAGCATGAGTGATGTCCTGCCCCCGGGGGCCCGCCCCGCTCCCTGGCCTGCCACCCAGCACCCTGCTACAGGGGGTGGGGAGTCCCAGGTGAGAGCTGCGTCAGGGCGGGAAAGCCACCCGCCTCTGAGCGGCAAGTCCAGGAACCCGTGAGGACGCTTGGCAGGACCCAGGCCTCCTCACCCGCAGTCTGCTCAGCGGCTGGCTCTTCCCCAAAGCCACACACTGAGGGGCAGGGTCCCCGCTCCTGCCCTGCCCGACCCGTGACCTCTGTGCGCATCCCGGAGCAGGGTTAGCCAACGTTCTCTGTAAGGACAGACGGTGTTTCTGGCTGTGCGGGCAGCATGAGCTCAGCTACGGTGATCCAATTCTGCCTGGTAGCAGCCACAAATGAGTGAGTGAATGGGGCTGTGTGCCGATAAAACTTTATTTATAAAACCAGGCTGGGGCCAGGTCTGGAGCGTAGGCCATAGTGTCAGGAATCACAGGCACAGGGGTACACAGGTACAGTGGAACTAAGTCCCCTCTTCATACATTCCTCTGCTCACTGGGCACGGGGCAACACAGACACACGTTCCCAGAGTGACGAGGAGCCCCAGGCACCACGGGGCCTACAGGCTGACCTGAGCCAGGGGGCTGTGGACAAGCCCCACGCAGGTGCACTGATGTGCAGGTGCGCTGTTCAGGGGCCTCGGGGGCCTGGAGAGCCCCCACAGACACGCGGGCAGCACCGGGACCGCCCATGTATGGAAGGCGAGGGGGTTGAGGTGGGGGCACAGTTGCCAGGCAGGAGATGACCAGGGCTAGAAAAGGGCCCTGAAGGACACCGGCTGCTGCTCCCCAGTGCCACGGAACTAGCCCCCTCCGTGTGACCTCTCCTTGTTGGCTCCCAGGGTAGAGCACTGGGGCACAAGGGATGCCACGCCCCGGGCTCGGAGAACCCCCAGTGAACAAGACTGTAGAAGGCGTGGACAGCAGGAGTAGGGGCTGCCTGCTCACCAGCCCAGACCACCCCAGGCTGACACCCTGTCAACAAACGGAGATCTGTGGCAGGGCTTCCCGACCGGGTGGCCCAGGATCAGCCGATACCACACTGGGCACACAGTGAGGCCCCGTCTCAAAAACCAACAAATGAGCCAGGCATGGAGGCACGCACTTGTAATCCCAGTACTTGGGAGGCTGACAGGAGAATCCCAGGTTCGAGGCCAGCCTCAGCAAATAGTAAGATACGCTACAACTTAGTGAGACCCAGTCTCAAATAGGGCTTGTGGTATAGCTCAGAGGTAGAATGCCCCCACACACACACATACACACACACCAGGACTCCCCAGAGCCTTCCAGAACATGAGCTCCACATAGGGCCTACAAGCCCCGCCAGCAGCTCACTGAAGCCCCTCGTCCCTCCAGCAGAGGCCTCTCCACGCTGGCAGGCGTGCCCTGCCTCCTCCTGGCCCCCTTGTCATCTCCAGCAGCGCCAGGAAAAGCACTGCACGCCGCTGCCTCCTTCACACCCGACTGCCAGCCAGGCGCACACCGGCCGGCCCTGCCCTGAGCGCGCCCTGGTGGGACAGCACCCGCTAACACTCCCAGCCGCCTCGCTGTCCCCCTCCTCCCGCTCCTAGAAAGCAAAGGAACGCCAGGGTGGAAAGACTGGGTGGGAAGGACCCCGCTCAAGTAAGTGCCTCCTCTCCAGAACGGCCAGCCTGGATGAGACGGGAGGAAGTGGTGCCACTGCAAAGCAGCCACCAGCCGGGGGCAGAAAGGCCTCTCAAGCCCTCGCCTCTCCAGCAGGAAACCATTACTGCCACGGAACGGAGGAATAATGAAAGCTATTGAGCTCAGCGGATTTGGGGGTAGGACCACTCACCCAAACGCTGGGTCTTTTATTAAGTTGCCTCCTACTGCCAAACAAAACAAGCTGTTCAGCTCCCAGGGGAAAACATCCCATGGCAAAAGAGGGGAGCAGGTGAGGAGGAGACCTGCCCCCCTCCGAGCGCCCGTCCGACACCCACCCAGCCATGGGCACAAGCGCAGCCCGAGGGAGGAGGCGGGCTAGTGTGCGTGGGGGATGCTACCACGTGGCAGACAGCCAGATGGCCCCTGGAGCAGGCCCCTGCCTCCCCTCCTGGCCTGCACGACCTGGCTTCAAACTGTCCTGCCGGGCAGGGGCTGGAGACCACCTGGGCTCGTGGGGGTAGGAGGACCCCACTTGAGCTCCACTCCCCCCGCTGTCCACTCGTGGTCTGGACATATCCAAGGGCTGAGCGCCATCCTGGACCTGCGCTGGGTCACGGCCCACAGGCACAGGCCGCCAGACCTCCTAGAGCCGGCTTCCACTCCCTGCCACAGCACCTGCCTCGGGCACGCCCTGGGTAAAAGACACAAAATGGGGATGAGCCCCTGCCTAGGATTCCATGATGGTGCGGGTGGCATGGTAATGCAGCAAGTGCTTAATAAACGAAACCAGTCACTCTCACTGTCAACAGTGACAAGACTACAGCCTGTCTCGGTGGAGGATTCCAGCCCAGGGATCGAACCCAGCCTGGGCCCCCGCCGGCGAAACCTAAGACAGAGTCTCTGTGTCATCCTCAGAGAAGCTCCAGAACAGCTGCTGCCCTCTGCCCCGCCCTGGCGTTTGGGGAGCGTGAGGTCGCTGGGGCTCCTGGGAGCAGCCCTGGGAGACCACAGTCCTGTTCAGGGCAGGCCCTCCGTCCTGGTACATCTCACTTGTCCGCCTCTCTGTGGCACTAGGGACTGAGCCCAAGGGCAAGCTACTTCCACCTCAACCTGGTCTTATTTTTAATTTTGTTTGTTTGCTTGTAGTCATGGGAATGGAACCCAGGGGCATTCTAACTTGAGCTATACCCCCCACCACATTTTATTTTTTATTTTGTAAAAGGGTCTCTTGCTGGGTGTGGTGGCGCACACTTGTAATCCCAGCATTCGGGAGGCTGAGACAGGAGGATCGCAGTTCATGGCCAGCCTCAGCTACTTAGTGAGGCTCTCTGCAACTTAGTGAGATGCTGTTTCAAAATAAAGAATAAAAACAGAGCTGGGAGCCGGGCGTGGTGGCGCACGCTTGTAATCCCTGCACTTGGGAGGCGAAGACAGGAGGATCGCGCAGGTTCGAAGCCAGCCGCGCTGGCGTAAGAGATCCTGTTTCAAAAATATAAAGTAGGTCTGGGAGTGTAACCCGGAGGTAGAAGGGCTTCCAGGAACCCCAGTACCACCAAAAAAAAAAAAAAAAAAAAAAAAAAAACAGAGCTGGAGGTATGGCTTGGAGGTCAAATGCCCCTGGGTTCCATCCCCAGACCCGAAAAAAATATAAATAAATAGGGCAAGGGGTGTAGTTCGGAGGTAGAATAATGTCCAAAAAAAAAAAAAAATCCACAAAAAAAAAAAAAGCGTCCCCTCTTAGCTATGCTAGCAAGCATATGTAAAACCTAAATAGGAACAAGTCAGAGCAACAGGAAAGCAGGCACTGAATGGATGGATGGATGGATGGATGGAAAGAAGTAGGCTTCGATCTGTAGGCACAGTTGAGTACACTCTAGTCCCAGCACTTGGGAGGCTGAAATAGGAGGACCACAGGTTCAAGATCAGCCACAGCAACTTAGCAAGACTCAACAAGCCAGCAAGACTGATTCCAAACAAAGAGAAATAAATAGGGTTGAGGCAGAGCTTTCTGGGTTTAATCCCCAGTCCCACACAAACACAAAAAGACCAAGCTACAGAGGAAGAGAGGAGCAGGCCTGAGGGGGGCGGGTCTAGAAACCAGGCTGGAGGCTGCTCCAGAGGGAGCACTCCCCCACGTGCAGACGCACAGAACACCCGCAGAGGAGCTGGCCAGAGTGCGCGCGCTGGTGGGTGTGCGTGCTTGTGGTGGGGGAACGGGCTGCCTTTTCTGCTGCACCTCCTGCCTGGGCTCCGTTGCTCCCCACCCCCTGAAAGATAACCTGACAAAGGCAGGCGCAGCGGAGGCAGCGGAGGCCCTGGGCCTCTCCAGCCTCAGGCCTGAGGGGCCTGTGCGGGCGGGGAGGAGCCGCCCCGCTCTCCCAGCACGGGTCACCTGCCACCCGGGAAAGCCCTCCCCTGCTGCCAGGGAGGCCAAGGCCAGGCGCAGCTACCACAGCCCGCCGGAGGACCCTCAGACCATGGTTTGGCCACCTGGAAGCAAGGGCCCTAGGCGTCCCTAAGACCCAGCTTTACAGTTTAGAAAACTAGGCTCAGGCTGTTGGCAGGAGAATGGACGCAGCCTGTACACAGGGACACGCCGGGGTGGTGCGGGCACAGCGCCAGGCCTCAGGCCCCACGTTCCAGGTGCTGTGGCGGACAGGGCAGAGAGAGCCTTGGTTCTAGAGAGCCCTGCACCCCACCCTACCCCAGATCAAGGCTGCCTGGAAGCCCCCTTAGAGTCAACCCTCAGCGGGCATGGTGGCACACACCTGTAATCTCAGGATTTGGGAGGCTAAGTCAGGACAATTACAGGTTCGAGGCCAGCCTCAGCAACTTAGTAAGACCCTCAGCAACTTAGATCCTGTTTCAAAATAAAAAATAAAATAGGGCTGGGGGTGTAGCTCACAGGCAGGAAGCCCCTAGGTTTAATCCCTAATACAAAAAATAAAAAAAAAAGAGAGAGAGAGAGAGAGCGTGCCATCCAGCCACTCGGCTGTGACTGACAGAGGACCTGGCTTGCACACTGCTTGGGATCGCTGGGGAGCCCACCCTGGGCGCGGCAACGCCCCCAGGCCCTCATTTTTCTTCTTTCTGTGTTACTAGAAAGTGAACTCAGGGGTCTAGGTCGAAGCTACACTCAATCCCAGCCCTATTTTATTTTGTATTTTGAAGCAGGGTCTTTGTTGCTAGATTAACGGGTGCATGCTGGCATTGAGCCTTCAACCTTCCTTTGTCAGCCTCCCAAGCACTGGGATTACAGGTGTGCACAACAAGCCGGACTGTGTGTGCGCATGTGGTTACTGGGGACTGAGCTCATGGATGCTCTACCACTGCGCTCCATTCCCAGCCCTTCTTATTCTGAAACAGGATTCCAACCGGGCCTGGTGTGGTGCGTGCGTGTAAGAACTTGGGAGGATGAGATAGGAGAATGGCAGGTTCGTAGCCAGCCTCAGCTATTTGGTGAGGACCTCTGCAACTTATTGAGACCCTGTTTCAAACCAAAAATTAAAAAAAAAAGCCAGACATGGTGGCGCACGCTTGTAATCCCAGCATTTGGGAGGCTGACATCTGGGAGGAGACAGGAGGATCACGGTTTGCAGCCAACCTCAGCTACTTAATGAATCCCTGTGCAACTCAGTGAAACCCTGTTTCAAAATAAAGAATAACCCGGGCGTGGTGGCACATGCTTGTAATCCCAGTGCTTGGGAGGCTGAGACAGGAGGATGGCACAGGTTCAAAGCCAGGCTCAGCTATTTAGGCTCTCAGCAACTTAGTGAGACCCTGTTTCCAAATAAAGTATAAAAGAGGTCTGGGACAGTAGCCCGGAGGTAGAAAAGCCCCTGGGTTTCACCCTCAGTACCACAAAAAAAGAAAAAAATAAGTCGGGTGTGGTGGTGCACACTTGTAATTCCAATACTTTGGAGACTGAGACAGGAGGAGTGTAGGTTTGTAGCCAATCTCAGCTACTTAGGCCCTCTACAACTTAGCGAGACTCTGTTTCAAAATAAAAGACTAAAAAATCAGGCTGGGGGTATAGCTTTGGAGGTAGAACACCCCTAGGTTCAATCTTCAGTACCGCAAATAAAATTAAATTAGCTGGGCGTGGTGGCGCACGCTTGTAATCCCCACGCTTGGGAGGCAGAGACATGAGGATCGTGCTGGTTCGAAGCCAGCCTCGCTGGCTTAAGAGACCCTGTTTCCAAATAAAAAGTATAAAATAGGTCTGGGAGTGTAGCCCGGAGGTAGAAGGGTTTCCAGAAACCCCAGTACCACCAAAACAATAGTAATTAATTACTTTAATTAAATAGGGCTGGGGGTGTAGATAGAATATCTCTGAGCTCAATCCCCAACACACACACACACACACACACACACACACACACACACACACACGCGATTAAAAACAGCCACCTCTGCTCATTCAAAAGGCCCACTCCAGCCGGGAGTGGTGGCACACACTTGTAATCCCGGCATTCGGGAGGCTAAGACCAGAGGATCCCGGTTCCCGGACAGCCTCAGCTACTTAGTGAGGCCCTCCGCAACTCAGTGAGACCCTGTTTCAAAATAAAGAATAAAAAATTGGGCTGGGGGTGTAACTCAGAGGTCAAATGCCTCTGGGTTTCATCCCCAGACCGCAAAAAAAAAAAAAAGGCCCACTCAGATGGCAATTTCCAGGCACTCACAAAGTCAGTTAAATCTACATCAGAGCCAGGCAGGGTGGCACAAACTTGTAATCCTAGTACTCAGGAGGTTGAAACAGGAGGGTTGTGGTTCATAGCCAGCCTCAGGTCTTAGTGAAGTTTCTGCAACTTAGTGAGACTTTGTTTCAAAACAATAAAAAATAGGGATGAGGATGTAGCTCTGAGATAGAATGCCCCTGGGTTCAATCCCCAGTACAGCAAAAGAAAAAAGAGGGCCACAAGAAAGAGGAGCAGACCCAGTGGCAGGTGCGGGCTAAGAGGCCTCCTCCTGGGTGGCCTCCTGGGTGGCCTCCACCTGGGCCTCCTTCTCCTCCGGTTTCCGTCAGCAACTTCATCAAGGTGAGGCCTCGGTGGCCCCAGGCTGTGCCTCTGGCCGTCCACCCCCTTCCACCGCCAGGTCTGACCTGGACACTGAGATAGGTGGCATGGAGAAAGGCCTGCACTGGGGACACCCAGACCTCATGAATAGGAGCCTGGCTTCGGAGGGCCAGGGCCTGGGGAGGACGCTCAGCAGGGGCACCTTGACAAAGGGGGGGCTGCCCTGTGGGCCTGTGTGGAGGTGCCTGCAAAGAAATCGAGTTTGGGGTGTGTGGAAGGGAGACCCCAAGAATATAAGGACAAGACAAAGAAAGGACTGGCTTTTCTGAAAAGAACACTTGGGGCAATTACATGCAAATGTCTCCCATCCATGCTAATCAGCGGCTGCCACTGGCCCGGGGCTTTGTGGGCTACAAAAGGGACAGCAGATGTGCCCGGTTCTGCAGCCCCTGCAAATATGGAGCTTAGTGGGTAATTACGCAAAAGGGAGGGGGGCAGGCCACAAAAACGGGCCTCGCCAGCCCCTCGCTCAGCTCCACAGGCCGCCCGGCCTTTCTTCTCGCAGACTTTGAAGCTGTGATTTATGGACCGCCACGCACAGTGCGGAGCCTCGTCTGGGACTCCCATCACCCTCTGGGCCCCTCAGCCGCTTTCAAGAGCAGCATAGCCCGGGACCCAGCGGCTGGCCCAGGGCAGCCAAAAGCCCCTCCCAGCCTCCAGTGGCAAGAGTCCAGCTGGGAGGGCCACGGAGGCCAGGCTGGGGCTGGGCGGACAAGACCCGGGCCTGGGCCTAAACGCCACAGGGAGGCTGCAAGAGGGGAGCCGCGGGCCTCTGCCACGGACAGGCAGGAGCCGGCTGCGGAGGGCCTCTGGGAGGGCCTTAGCAGAAGCCTGGAAGGGCAGGGCAGGGAATGGGCCCTCCCCTCAGGGCAGCGTACCCAGGCACCCAAGGGGCCACAGGGGCCAAACTGGAAGAGGCAGGAGGGGCAGGGGCAGCCCTGGTGGGGAGGAAGCAGGGGTCGGGGGGCAGCTGGGGCCCACAGGGAGAAAGAAAGGTTGTGACCATGGGCCTGGAGAAAAAACAGGATGTCCTGGAGCCAGGCGGCTGCAGGAAGGGCCTCTGCGCCCCGCATGTTTGTTAGGAGGGCCTCCTCCGCCCAGGCTGCAGGCAGCCTCACCAGATGTGACTCCAGATGTGATGCAGGCCAGAAGGGGCCATGGAATCTCAATGCAGGAAAACCAGGAGCCTGGCTTTAGTGAGTCCTGGAGGTCTGCACAGCTGACGTGGTAACGAGACAAGGGCAGAGGGCAGAGGAAGAGGTCTCCGGAGGCCTCCTGCAGCCAGGACTGTGACCGGAGCCACAGGCACCGGCTGGAGGCAGCAGTGCATGGGGCCTGGCACGGGGTGAGGAGAAACTGGGTGCCCCGTCACCCCAACCTGAGGACAGGCGACAAATATGGACGCTCCATCTGGGGTCAGTGGACCCCTCACCTTCCCAGCACTGAGTCCTCGGGAACGTCCTTCTGGGGTTTGCAACGGTCCCCAATCTGTCTGTGATTACTTATCCATGTGAAGAGGGCACCCCTTTTTCCTTAGAGCCCCGATCGCTGGGCCCCTTAACCTGAGTCTCATCCACACCTGTGTCATGGGGCGCATTTCTACACATAAAACCATTATGCTCTGATACAAGAAACACACCCAGAGAAAGGAACCCACCTCCAGGAACACAATTAGGAGAGAAAAAACCGCCAGCAACACTGAAGAAAAACAGCCCTAACCCGCTCTTGGACAAACTGTAGGTAACGAATCGCTTTAGAGCAGACAAAAAGATGGAGTAAAAGGGAGGGGGCTCCCCGGATGTATGTAAGGAGCAGGGTGGGGCAGAGCCCCCGAATCAGTCTAGACATGTTTTCAAGAATGGCCTGCCCGGCGGCAGGGGCAAATGGCACGCAGCAGGGGGAGCAGATGTTTAGTTTTGTTTAGTGGGGCGCCTCAACAAACAAAAACATCCCCAAAGGTGAGGGACACGCTCCGCGTCCAGCTCCGGTGGCAGTGCACGGGCAGTGTGAGCGCCACAGCCAGTCGCCGCAGGCCCAGACACGTGGGTGTGGACCCTCAGTGATCCTGAGAAGCTGCAGAGGCCAGCGCCGCAGAACCCAGGCCCAGGTCCTGCGCCTGGTTAAGTCTGGTCTCAATTTCCTTCATAAAGCTGGTTGTGGGGAACAAAGGGGGGCGGGGCTTGCAGATCTTCAACGTTGGAGCTGTGCAGAGCAGAAAGCACAGGCAGGTGCCAAGAGCTCTTTTCCTTTGCACTGGACCTGAACCCAGCACGTTCTACCCGAGTAGTTCTAAGGGTCTCGCTAAGTTGCTGAGGCCATCCTCAAACCCATGACCCTCCTGTCTCGGCCTCCCAAGTAGTGGGTTACAGGTATGCACTGCGCCCTGCGGTGGGCAGCAGGGTCTCTGCCGCCAGGCTGGGTGGATGAGGGCCCCGCCCTGCTGTTCCGGGCTCTCTGTATCCCCAAGTTTCCCAGGCAGGTCCCTAGGTCTAAAGAGGAAGGCCTCTCTACCTGCACGCCTGGGCACAAGGGGGGTTCTCAGCAGGATCCCCGAGGTCCCACCCAGCTTGCCCGTCTTGGGTTTAATGGCCACCCTCACAGTGCTACGTTTCTCTTCCAAGTCCAGTGACACCCTGTCCGTCATTTGACTGCACAGGCACAGACCTGGAAACCCCTTCCCTGCTGTAACATGAAGACTGAGGAGAAGGAAATGGGAAGCCCAAGGAAGGCTGTGCAGCTGTGCCACTGCGGGGACCTGGAGCCTCGGGCCGGGCCGAAGGTGGAGGAGCTGCAGAACACGCCCCGACCCCTCACTGCCCTGAACGGCCATCTTGGAGGAGACGGCTCCCTGCCACATCCTCTCTGCTCCCCAAGACCAGAGTGTGCTGGCCGAAGCACTAGCCTGACTTTTGAGGGTGTGTCCAGGCACAAACGTCCAACCGGCCGAGGCACATCCCCAGCTGGCTCCTCACTGAACCCCCGCACCAACAAGGAGGACGGGACGACACTCGCGGTGGCCGGTCCTCCCTCACTGCTGGGATGGAAGCCACCCGGTCTGGAGAGTTCACTCCCCAGCAGGTCGGCCACGGCGGCACAGGAGCGCCAGGCCAGGCGCTATTTTAAGCACTTGACATGTCAGCTCCCACCTCCAGCAGCCCTCTGATAGAGGTGCCAGCCAGATCTCCATTTTACAGCCAAGGACACTGAGGCACAGACGGCGGATGGCAAGGGGCACAGGCAGGACGGGGCAGCTCGCCACGAGCCCTCACGTCGCCTGCTTATTCGATGCCCGCCTGAGCAGGGAGGCCTGTGACCAGCCACACCCCTCGCTCCAGCAAGAGCCCTGCCCAGCACCCTCAAGCTTCCCCGAGACGGGCTCAGCATCCCCAGGGGCTGAGCGTCTGCAGATGCGGTGACTGGCTGTGTGCTCATCCCTCGAGCACAGAGTGCAGCTGACCTCAGGCGTTACTGGCTTCTGGAAGGGCAGGGGCAGAGCAGACCTCAGAGTGCTTCTGCTGGCTAATGCTCGGCCAGGGCCCAGAGATCGCAGCTGCTCCAGGGTACCGAGGGCTGTCGGTGAAGGGCGGGGCTTAGCTGGGTGTGGTGGCGCACACCTATAATCCCAGGACTTGGGAGGCTGAGACAGGAGGATCACAGTTTGAGGCCAGCCTCAGCTACTTAATGAGGCCCTCCACAACTTAGGGAGATCCTGTTTCAAAATAAAGAATAAAAAAATTGAGCTGGGGGTGTAGCTCGGAGGTAGATGCCCCTGGGTCCCATCCCCAGTACCACATAATAAAATAAAAAAAGAATAACAAAAATAAGTGACATTTTCAGAACTTCTACATTTCCAAAATGCACAGGAGGTGCTGTGGGCAGCAGGGAGCCCAGGCAGGAGTGAGGAGCAGGTGGGCTGGTGGGCAGGTCTGCTTCGGACCCACCAGACCCAGAAAGGAACAGAATGGCAGGGTCTCAAACGCAGCTGCCTAAATGGATGGTTGGGTGCCTGGAGAGGGGAGGGACGCTCACCAGAACCCAACAGAAACCAGGTTCCAAGAGCTGCCTCTCTAGCCGAGCGTGGTATTTGAGAGGCTGAGACAGGAGGCTCATGGTTCGCAGCCAGCCTCTGCTACTTAGGCCCTCTGCAACTCAGTGACACCCTCTTTCAAAATAAAGAATAAAAACTAGGGCAGGGGGTGTAGAATGCCCCTGGGTTCCATCCCCAGTACCACACACACAGGAAAGAAAAAGAGCACCTCTCAGCCGCCGAGAGGCCCACACCTGTGACCTCAAAACTTGGGAGGCTGAGACAGGAGGATTGCAGGTTCAAGACCAGCCTCAACAATTTAGCAAGACTCCTGGCAACCTAGCAAGACCCTGTTTCAAACCAAATTTGCAAAGAGGGCTGGGGGTATAGATCCAAGGTAAGAAGTAAAATGGCGCTGGGTTCGAGCCGAGCACCACACATACCGAGCCAGCTCCGGGACACCTTCCCTAACACACACCTGGCCTCTGCCCTTTGCACTCTGCCGCCTCGATTCCTTCCTCTGTCCTGGCTGGGCTCCACCAGCCATGAACCATGAAGCAAGACCTCGCTCTAGGAGTGAGGCCAGCCAGAGAGACCCGAGGCTGCAGGCCTCTAAGACCCTCGGCACCGGCCTCGGCCTGGGCAGCTGCCGAGCTTCGAGCTGCGCGTGAGCAGGAAATCAAAACACCAGCTTCAAGCAGAAGCCGCCGCCTCTCTGGGTCCCAGCTATGCACATGGAAGTGGAACCCTGACTACTGTTCCACTCACGGTATAAGGGCGCCAGGAGGCCCGAACCCCCAGCCCTGCTGGCTGCAGCCCCCAGCTTCCTGCTCGAGCCCTTTCACCTGCTTTGTTCCGCACACGCGAACCTCTGACATCACAGGACTTGTTAAGGACCAGCGAACACACAGCACAGCCGCAGGCGATCTAGGAAGCCCGCTCAGTCCAAAGCCACCAGGAAATTTCAGTCAAAACAAAAAGGGCGTGTGTGTGTGTGTGTGTGTGTGTGCACACGCGTGTGTGTTGCTGGTGATTGAACCCAAGGCATTCTACCTCCAGGCTACACCCCCAGCTCTAATTTTTATTTTTTATTTTGAAACAGGGTCTTACTAAGTAGCTGAAGCTGGCCAAGAGCCTGTGGTCCTCCTGCCTCCGCCTCCCAAGGACTGGGATTACACGTGTGCACCACCACACCCGGCTTACCCTTTTTTCTTTGGAAACAGAGACTAAGCTGCAGAGGGCCTCACTAAGTAGCTGAGGCCGGCCACAAACTGCGATCCTCCTGCCTCAGCCTCCCAAGGACTGGGATTCCAAATGTGAGCCAAACGCCTTTTGTCTTTTTTCTATGTGTGATAATGGGGTTTAACACAG
>NC_137804.1:45854006-46261506 GCF_963383645.1 Muscardinus avellanarius | reverse complement strand
ATTTTGAAACAGTATGTCACTGAGTTGCAAAGGGCCTCACTAAGTAATATCTGAGGCTGCCACAAACCACCATCCTCCTGTCTCAGCCTCCCAAATGCTGGGATTATAAGTGTGCACCACCACACCCGGCAACAAAGAATTTTTCTCTGGGCTTCCCACACCCTGGCAAAGCCCTTGAAACCTAAAACGCCCCTGTCAGAGCCTGGCTGCGCTGTCTCTTCCTAGCCAGGGGGGGAAGTCTAGAGCCCTGGCCAAACTGACACGGCTGACAGAGAAGGAACAAGGGCCAGGCATCTCCAGAAAGGGCGTCTGGGCCCAAGGAACTGAGAGTCCAGGCCTTCACCGCCACTGAGGTTCCCCACACAGCGCCTCCTCTCAAGGGGGGCAGGCTGCATTCGAGCCTGTGCCATGCCAAAGCTTCAAGGCCGGGAAGCCCATGCCAAAGGGCCCCATCTCTGCTAGGCTGGGAAACAGCCTGGCCCTGCTAGCTGCCCGCCACTGGGACGATCCCATGGACAAAGGCCAGGGGCACTTGGAAGGGCTGGGGGCTGCTGTGCACTGCAGGACGGCCGGGCTGGGGTCTTGTGCAGCTGTCACTGTTCCCGCCGGAGGGGGCACAGATGTCGGGAAACGGCCAGGAATCCCTCTCTCATTGCCAGGGGTGCAAGACAGTGGGTGGCCCGAAGCCCCTAAGCTGTCACCAACGCCTGTAAGACTTGCTGTTCACCAAACGCTCACCCACACGGGCTGCCCTGCTCCACACCCGATCCCCCTCCCAGGCCCCAGGGGGCAGACTTCACTGTAGAGCCTCCTGTGCAGGCAACGCTGCTACAGGGAGGGTCAGGCTGCGGAGGCCAAATCTGCTTCAGGGCCACGCCGTCGGTCGCCCAGACCTGTGGGACTTGATGCGCCGGGCCCTCGCCTCTGGGCCCCCGCACACGGTCCAGGCACTAGAAGATTTGCACTACGTCCTGGCCAACCCTCTGCGTCCCCATCTACAAAGATCCGAATTCTGGGTTCTGGAAACCCACGTGGCTCTCAGCAGCCAGCCTGCGATGGACAGGTGACGTCTTCTGGCTGGGCCAGGGCATCCCGAAGCCAGAGAGATCCAGGTGGGAAAGGACAGAAGCCAGACAAAGCACTTGTCCTAAAGAAGGCCTGAAGAGCTGGGCGTGGAAGAGTACCCTGTTTCAAAATAAAAGAATAAAAAATAGGGCTGGGGCTATAGCTTGGCGGTAGAATGCCCCTGAGTTCAATCCTCAGTACAAAAACAAACAAACCTTGAAGCTTGGAACCGCCTGCTCCACCCTGGGCACAGATAGAGGCGCTCTCTTTGTGTGGGTCTACGTGGTACTGGGGATTAAACCCAGGGGCATTCTACTACCTCTGATATACACCTCCAGCCCTTTTTATCTTTTTTTTTTTTTTTTTCCAGTTTGGAGAAAGTCTCACCAGAGTCTAACTATGTTGTTGAGGCTGTCCTTGAACTTGTGATCCTCCTGTCTCAGCCTCCCCAGTACTAGAACGCTGGGCAGGAGCTCAGCTCCCTTTGACCAACCCAGCTGCCACACCTGCCCCAAGCTCCAGAGTGGCTCCGGGATCTCGCATTTTTCCCAGGGATTCTTTTCCCTGGAACCCTCCAGGGAGTCTTCACAAGGGCCTCAGCTGCTCTCAGATGGGAGAACCCCCCATTCCCCGGGGCATACTTCAGAAGCTCCTCCCTGCACTCCTGCCTGCCTTGCTGCTTAGCCACTCTGCCCCAAGAAACAGACCATCGCTGGCCCTTACGGGAGCAGGTGCCACTGCCAGGGACATGCTTATTCACTGCGTGAAGACCCTGGGCTACGCCAGCCTGGCATCACCCCCATCCTAACCAGTAAGAAACCAAGGAGCAAAGTCCCACAGCCAGTAAGGTGGCGGGGCACACGTCTGGCCCACAGCACAGGTCCTGAGAAACACTGGTTCAAGTCCTAATCCCTGGAATCAGGGACGGTGACCTTATCTGGAAACAGTCTTTGACCACGTGATTAAGTTCAAGATCTCAGGATAAAGTCACCCCACATTTAGCTAGGACCATAAAGACAATGCCCAGTGCAGAAGAAAAGAAAAAACCGAAGCCAGGTGTGGTGGGCACGTTTGTAATCCCACCTTTGAGAGGCTAAGGGCTAAGACAGGAGGATCCCGGTTCACAGCCTCAGCTACTTGGCAAGGCCCTTTATAACTCAGTGACACCCTGCTTCAAATTAAAGAATAAAATTAAAGAATAAATTAAAATTTAAAGAATAAAAGAATTAAGAATTCTTAAAGAATAATTCTCAAATTAAAGAATAAAGAATATATATAGGGCTGGGGGTGTAGCTCAGAGGTAGAATGCCCCTGGGTTACGTCCCCTGTACCCCCCCCAAAAAAAAGGAAAAGAAAAGAAAAAGCTGGGCGTGGTGGCAAGCATCTGTGATCCCTGTACTTGGGAGACTGAGACAGGAGGATCACAAGTTCCAGGCCACCTCAGCAACCTAGTGAGACACTGTTTCAAAATAAAGAATAAATAATCAGGCTAGGGCTAGTTGTGGTGGCCCATGCTTGTAATCCCTGCGCTTGGGAGGCTGAGAATTGCACAGGTTCGGAGCCAGCCTCAGCTACTTAGTGAGGCTCTCAGCAACTTGGTGAGACCCTGTTTCCAAATAAAATATAAAATAGGTCTGGGTGTATAGCCTGGGGGTAGAAAGCCTCTGGTTCTACCCCCAGTACCACAAAAAGAAAGAAAGAAAGAAAGAAAGAAAGAAAGAAAGAAAGAAAGAAAGAAAGAAAGAAAGGGAGAAAGAAAAAAAATCAAGCTAGGGTGTAGCTCAGAGGTACAATGCCCCTGGATTCGATTCCCAGGGGGTATAACTCAGAGGTAGAACTCCCTGGATTCAATCTATAGTACCACAAAAAGGAAAGGAAGGAAGGAAGGAAGGAAGGAAGTTAGGAAGGAAAGAATTAAAATTAGGTGTAGTGGGCACAGCCTGTAATACGAATACCTGGGAGGCTGAGACAGGAGAATCACAAATTTGAGGTCAACTTCAACAATCTAGCAAGACTCAGCAATCTAGCAAGACATTGTTTTAAGAAGAAGAAAGCAAAAGCATAAAAAGGGACAGAAGCCGGGCCTGGTGGCGCACACTTGTCATCCCAAGCATTCAGGAAGCTGAGACAGGAGGATCGTGGTTCGCAGACAGCCTCAGCTACTTAGTGAGGCCCTTTGCAACTCAGTGAGACCCTGCTTCAAAATGAAGAGTAGCAGGACTGGGGTGTAGCCCTGGAGGTAGAATATCTCTGGATCCTCCCAGTACCACAAAAGATGGATGGATGGATGGATGGATGGATGGATGGATGGATGGACGGACGGATGGATGGACGGACGGACGGACAGAGGTGTGTAGTTTGAAGGTAGAATGCCCCTGGGTACAATTCCCAGTACAACAAGAAAAGAAAAAGTGACAAGCACTGAGCCTCAAGCCAGGCACTGCTGGAGCAGCTGGGCGGAAAGTGCAGAGGTGTTCTCCAGGACGCCTGGGGGAAGGGTCCCCCTCGGGCCATTTCTGCTGTTTTACGGCACCAAGTTTGTGGTGATTTATCCCAGCAGCCCTGGGAAAGTAACAGACACATCTTTGGTGGGCTCCAGGGCCCACGTTTGTAACCCCATGTCAATGTTCCTTAAGCATAGAGGGGGAAAGTTTCTTTCCAAACCCTCGGAATATATAACCTGGAATCAAGAATTTTTGTTTGACCTTCTCAGCAGGGTGTAGTGGCACGTTTGTCATCCCAGCACTCGGGAGGCTGAGACAGGAGGATCACGGTTCGCAGACAGCCTGAGCAATTTGGTGAGGCCCTCTGCAACTCAGTGAGACCCTGCTTCAAACATAGAGACTACAAGCTGGGCGTGGTGGTGCACGCTTGTCATCCCCGTGCTTGGGAGGCTGAGACGGGAGGATCACACGGGTTCGAAGCCAGCCTCAGCTACTTAGTGAGGCTCTCAGCAACTTAGTGAGACCCTGTTTCCAAATAAAATATAAAAAAAAAGGTCTGGGAGTGTAGCCCGGAGGTAGAAGGGCTTCCAGGAACCCCAGTACCACCAAAAAAATAAATAAATAAAAGTAAAATAGGTCTGGGAGTATAGCTCGGAGGTAGAAAGCCCCTGGGTTCCACTCCCAGTACCACCAAAAAAAAAAAAAAAAAAAGACTAAAAAAAATATGGCTGGGGGTGTAGCTCGGAGGTGCAATGCCCCGGGTTCCATCCCTGGTACTGCAAAAAAATAAAAAAGAATAAAAAATAGGGCTAGGGCCGGGCGGGGTGATGCACGCTTGTAATCCCTGCGCTTGGGAGGCTGAGACAAGAGGATCGCAAGGGTTGGAAGCCAGCCTCAGTCAGCTACTTAGTGAGGCTCTCAGCAACTTAGTGAGACCCTGTTTCCAAATAAAATAGAAAATAGGTCTGGGAGTATAGCCCGGAGGTAGGAAGCCTCTGGGTTCCACCCCAGTATCACAAAATAAATAAATAAATAAATAAATAAATAAAAATAGTGCTAGGAGTGTAATTTGAAGGTAGAATGCCCCTGGGTTCCATCCCCAGTACCTCCAAAAAAAAAAAAAAAAGGGCTAACTAAGGGTGTAGTTTAGAGGTAGAAGGCCACTGGGTTCACCCCTAATACCACCAAATAATAATTATAATCATAAATTTATCTATGAATTACAGATCATAAAGCGGGCTTATCTGTATACCTTGTAACAGTTTCTTTCTTTCTTCCTTTCTGTAGGGCTAAAGCTCCAACCTAGGAGTCACACATGCTAAGCCTCCAGTCCAATTCATGATTTTCTCTTTCTTTTCTTGTTTTTGTTTTGTGGTACTTGAGACTGAACCCAGGGGCATTCTACCACTGAGCCACATCCCTAGCCCTATTTTATTTTTTATTTTGAAACAGTATCTAGTGGAACTGTAGAAGCTCTTGCTAAATTGCTGAGGCTGGCTTGGAACCTGGAATCCTGCTTCAGTCCCCCATGTACTGGGATCAGGAGCAAGCACTATCATCTCAGGCTTTCATGATTGGGGGTACTGGGGATGGAACCCAGGGGCATTCTAACCCAGGACTATACCCCCAGCCCTATCTCTTAGAGTAAATTTTGCAACAGAGTCTCATTGAGTTGCAAAGGGCCTCACTAGGTAACCGAGGCTGTCCACAAACCCCCCATCCTCCTGTCTCAGCCTCCCAAATGCTAGGATTTCAAGCACGCACCACCACGCCTGGCTTCTCTCATGATTTTCAAAATTATGAACAAAATTACAAAACATACAAGCTCTCCTGGAATAAGATGCTAAGAACAGGTTTGAGAACTCTATATAATGTTCCAAATAATACTGTAACATTTAAAAAATGAGCCAGGCGATGCCTGTTATTCCAGTACTGGGGAGGCTGAGACGGGAGGATCAGGGGTTTGCAGACAGCCTCACCGAGGACTGAGACTCTGGTCCACCTGGCAAGAAGATCCTGTTTCAAAATAAAAGTAAAACCGGGGCTGGTGGTGTAGCTGGGACGTGGAAGGCTCCTGGGTCCACTCTCCAGTATTCCCCCCACCGTATTAACTAATTCTATAAATTTAAAGCTGTTGGTGGCTTTCTTCTTAAAGTGTATTTTAGAGATAAACCCAAGTTTCCTGGAACTCTTCTGAGGATGAGGCCAGGGGCCCCTAACTTGAGAAACTTGCTTGGTGATGTTTGAAAATGAATGGGCCCGGGGTCCGGGCCCCGCTCGCCCCCTCCGCGCCACCCCACGCCGCCCGGGGGGCCGCACACGCACGCGCCCCTGGCGCACGCCCGGCCCCCGGGGCGCCGAAACTCGCCGCGGGCCGCGCCCGGAGGGGCTCCCGGGGGCGCGCGGGAGGCCCCGCGAGACAAAGCCCGGCGCGGCGGCGGGCGCAGCTCCGGGAGCGGGAGCCGGCCGGGGCGGCGGCGCGGCGGCGACCGGGCGGCGGCGGCTCCGGCCCCCGCACCCGCGCGGCGGCCCCGGCCCGGCCCGCGGGGCCTCGCGGCGCCCCCCAACCGCCCGCCCGCCGCCGCCGCCCCGCCGCCCCACTCACGGCTGTAGAGCGCGATGCCCGCCGCGTCCGGGCCGGCGCGCACCTCGAGGCGCAGCGCCTGCTGCTCCGCGTGCCGCTGGATCTCGCCGTTCGCGTCGCCGATGGTGAGCAGGCGGGCGCCGGGGAACACCGACACGGCCGCGCACGGCCCCGCGCCGCCCGCCGCCGCGCCCGGGCCCGCCGCCGCCGCCGCCGCCGCCGCTGCCATCTTAGATCGGCTCCAGGCCCCGCCGCCGCCGCCGCCGCCGCCGCCGCCGCGCCCGGGCCAGGCCGCCGCCGCCGCCGCCGCCGCCGCCGCCGCGCAGGCCGAGCCGGGCAGCGCCGCCTGCCGGCCACGCCGCGCCGCGCCCTCGGCCCGGCCCCGCGGCGCAGCGCCCCTGCTGGCGGCCGCGCGCCCCGCGAGCGAGAGCCGAGGTGGGGCCGCCCGCGCCCGCGCGCCGCTTTGTGAGGTGGCGCCGGCGCCCGGGCCGGCGGGGCGGAGCGAGCGGCCAGGCCCCGCCCCCGGGAGCCGGGCCCCGCCCCCGCCGGGGGGCGCGCTTGGTAGGGGACGGAGGGGCGGAAGTGTGCGTACGGGGGCGGTGCCCGCCGCCAGGCCCCGCCCCTAGGCGGCCAGGCCCCGCCCCCGCCGGGCGGCCGCGCTTGGTAGGGGACGGAGGGGCGGAAGTGTGCGTACGGGGGCGGTGCCCGCCGCCAGGCCCCGCCCCTAGGCGGCCAGGCCCCGCCCCCGCCGGGCGGCCGCGCTTTGTATTGTATGGGGCGCGGTAACTAGGGGACGGAGGGGCGGAAGTGTGCGTACGGGGCGGTGCCCGCCGCCAGGCCCCGCCCCTAGGCGGCCAGGCCCCACCCCGCCCCGCGGCCCCGCTTTGTACGGCGGCGCGGTAACTAGGGGAGGGAGGGGCGGAGCTGCGCCAGGAGGCCGTGCCCGTCGTCAGGACACGCCCTGGCCCCCCGAGCCGCGCCTCAGGTCGCATTTTGCGAGGCGCCCCCCACCCACCGCCCTGCTCGGTGTCAGGGGCGGGCTTGACGCCTGAACGGCTGGACTAGCCCCCGATGCCGGGCTCCGCCCTCTGGCCTTACTTGACCTTAGCGAGGCGGGATTCAGCGGAGGTGAGGCCCCGCCCCGACATGTGCTCTGTGCCCCGCCCACCAGGAAGGCCAGGTGAGGGGCGTGGTCGGGACCTGGAGACACGCCGCCCTCCGGTGCCTTCTCGGCCAGCTCTGGCCGACCCACTGCCCTGTCCACTGCCCCAGGGCCACCCCTTTTGGAAGACATGGAGGGTCTCACGTCCACTTACCATCTACCCCAGTTCCTGGACCCTCACTGTTCCCAACTGCCTTCTGCCCTTCCTGTTGCCCACAATACCAGAACCTCACCAAAGGCCCCCACCTTGATCCCCGACCTACGCTCCCCGGCTGCTCAATGGCCCAGGCAACCTTAAAGTCGGTGAAACGCCAGAGGTGTCAGCCCACGACTGTAAGCCCAGCCTTGGGGAGGCTGAGCCAAGAGGATCGCGGTTCGCGGCCAGCCTCAGCTACTTAGCGAGGCCCTCTGCAACTTAGTGAGACCCTGTTTCAAAATAAAGAATAAAAAATAGGGCAGGAGGTGCCGCTCAGAGGTAGAAGGCCCGCGGGTTCCACCCCAGTAGCGCAAAAATAAATGAATAGAAAAGAAAATGGGGCTGCAGGTGTAACTCGGAGAAAGAACGCCCTGGGTTCAATCCCCAGCACCGCACGCACGCACGCACGCACACGGTGGTAAAGGATGGCCTTCGTAAAGGGCTAGGCAACTCCATCGTGTTATAATTGACATAATACACTTCGCTGCACCAGCAGGTGGACACAGAACACAGCCCTCGAACCCTGTGCTCAGAGCCTGGCTGGGAGAGCCGGGGGCACGTCAGTCGGGCTGGGAACAGAGCAATGGGGGACCTCTTTTGCAGCTGGGGCCCTCGGGCACCCTGACGTGTCCCCAAGCAGCTGGGAGTCCACAGCGGGACTGCCTGCTTTCTGTCCAGCCTCCCGGCCAGTGCCTTCGCCGCCTGTCCCGTTCTTCCGTCCCGAGGCTGAGGGCCGTCCTCATCTCCTCCGGTCAGTTCCCTGAGAGCAGCTGCCAGAGCCCCCCACCCCGAAATAGCCAGAGGTAACCTCAGGCCCAGGGCCACTGGCCTTTCTCGGCCTCACTGGCAGGTCCGGAAAGTGCTGAATTCTGGGGGCTCCGGAGAAGACGATGTGGAGGTGGGCCTCTTTCGGGGTGCAGAGCTGCTGGGTTGAGCGCCTGGGGTGGCCGCCCAGTCTTCTTCTAAACTGGTTTTCTTTCATAGAATAAAAGAGAGAACAGGGTGGCTTGGCGTGTCAGGATCTAGGGGCTCCCGGCATCCTGAGCCAGAGCCTCCCCCAGCCCGTCTCCCCACACCCCAGCTTCGGGGCCTGCTCCCGGCCCTGGTCTTCTCCATGGCTCCTCTCCACTGACTATGGGCCCGGGGAGCCAGGGTTCAACCCAACCCCTCCACTTCCCGGTAGCGTGGCCTCGCCTGACAACCCTGCTGTGCTTCAGGGTCTCTTGCTAGAAAATGGAGGGAATGCTACCTCCTAGCGTGGCTATGAGAGTTCAAGAAGTAACCCGGATGAAGCCAGCCGGGCCCGCCTGTAATCCCAGCACCTGGGCGGCTGAGACAGGAGGACCCCAGGTTTGAGGACAGCCTCAGGAACATTAGTAACACGCTCAGCAACCTAGTGAGACTGTTTCAAAAAAAAACAAACAGCGCTGGGGCTGTGGCGTGAAAGTGGGATGGCCCCGAGTTAAAACCCCACTACCAAAGGAAAGGAAGGAAGAAAAGAGTCAACCCACCTACCGGGGTGCTATAAAGTTGCACAGCAGGCCAGGAGCAGCACTAGCAGTAAAAGCTGTATGTGTATCAGATACTCTGTAGTCACTCGGACTGGGGATGGAACCCAGGGGCATCCTACCTAGGGGATGGACCCCAGCCCTATTTTTTTTATTATTTATTTTGACACATTATTTATTTTGAAACATTATTTATTTTGAAACAAAGTCTCACTAAGTTGCAGAGGGCATTACTGAGTAGCTGAGGCTGTCTGGGAACCCATCCTCCTGTCTCAGCCTCCCAAGTGCTGGGATTACAAGCCTGTGCCACCACATTGGGCACCTGTGTCGTCATTTTGCCAACAGCACAGCTTTATAAAGTTTCAAAAAATGGCCGGGCGTGGTGGCGCACACTTGTAATCCCCGCGCTTGGAAGGCTGAGACAGGAGGATCGCACAGGTTCGAAGCCAGCCTCAGCTACTTAGTGAGGCTCTCAGCAACTTAGTGACACCCTGTTTCCAAATAAAATAGAAAAAAAAAAAAAAAAGGTCTGGGAGTATAGCCCGGAGGTAGAAAGCCTCTGGGTTCCTCCCCCAGTACCACCTAAAGTTTCAAAAAGTGTGCACGGGGCACATGCCAGTGATAGCAGCAACTCTGGAGGCCGGGGCAGGAGAATCATAAATTCCAGTCCAATCTAGTGAGCCCTTATTTCAAAACAAAAAGGTCTAACCAGGCATGATGCCACCGGCTGCAATCTCAATACTTGGGAGGCTTAAATGAGAGTATCACAAGTTCCAAGCCAGCCTCTTCTTAACCTGGGCGTGGTGGCACAAGCTTGTAATCCCTTTATTAGGGAGGCTGAGTCAGGAGGATCAAGGTTCATGGACAGCCTCAGCTACTGAGTGAGGCTCTTTTCAATATAAAGAAAAAATTGAGCTGGGGGTGTATCTCAGAGGTAGAATATCCCGGGTTCAATCACCAGTAATGAAAAGAGAGAAAGAGAAAAAGAAAAGGAAATTGGGCTGAAAGGTATAGCTTGGAGGCAGAATGCTCCTGGGTTTAATTCCCGGTCCCACAAGAAACAAATGGGGTTAGGGGTGGAGCTCAGTGGGGGTGCGCTTGCCTAGCATGTTTGAGGCCCTGGGTTCCAGCATCAGCATGGGTGGGAGGGGCCCTAAAGTGGGGGTAGAGTTATAGCTGAGATGCGGTGATACATGCTTATAATTCCAGGATGTAGGAGGCTGAGACAGGATACTTAGTGAGGCTCTCAGCAACTTAGTGAGACCCTGTTTCCAAATAAAATATAAAATAGGTCTGGGAGTATAGCCTGGAGGTAGAATGCCCCTGGGTTCCATCCCCAGTACTGCAAAACTAAAATAAAATAGGGATGTGGGTGTAGCTTGTAGGTAGAATGCCCCTGGGTTGAAACTCCAGTATGAAAATAAGGAAATACATCCCTGTAAGAACCCCGTGAGATGAGGGAGGGCTTGACAGCACCCTCTAAAAGGGAGGAGGTGGTCAAGCTTGGTGGCTCAGGGAAGATCAGAGGTGTGAGGTGGCCCTCAGCAACTTAGCAGGACCCTGTTTCAAAATAAAAAATAAAATGGGACTGGGGCTGTAGGTCAGAGGTAGAATGCCCCTGGGTTCCACCCCCCATACCACAAAAGAAAGAAAGGAAGAAAGCCAGCCAGCCGGGTGTGGTGACACAAGTTTGTAATCCTAGCATTCGGGAGGCTGAGACAGGAGGACCACTGTCAAGCCGGCCTCAGCTACTTAGTGAGCCTGCCACAACTTAGTTTGTTTCCAAATAAAGAATTAAAGCCGGGCGTGGTGGCGCACGCTTGTAATCCCAGCATTTGGGAGGCTGAAACCCAAGGATCCTGGTTCGCATACAGTTTCAACTACTTAGGCCCTGTGCAACTTAGTGAGACCCTGTTTCAAAAATAAAGAATAAAAAATAGGACAGGGGGTATAGCTCGGAGGTCAAATGCCCCTGGGTTCCACCCCCAGACCCGCAAAAAATAAATAAATAAAAATAAAGCCGGGCATGGTGGCAGATGCTTGTAATCCCCGCGCTTGGGAGGCGGAGACAGGAGGATCGCGCAGGTTCGAAGCCAGCTGTGCTGGCCTAATAGACCCTGTTTCCAAATAAAAAGTATGAAAATAGCCGGGCGTGGTGGCGCACGCTTGTAATCCCCGCGCATGGGAGGCAGAGACAGGAGGATCGCGCAGGTTCGAAGCCAGCCGCGCGCGCTGGCTTAGGAGACCCTGTTTCCAAATAAAAATGTAAAAATAGGTCTGGGAGTGTAGCCCGGAGGTAGAAGGGCTTCCAGGAACCCCAGTACCATGAGGGAAAGAAAGAAAGAAAGAAAGAAAGAAAGAAAGAAAGAAAGAAAGAAAGAAAGAAAGAAAGAAGAAAGAAGGATGGAGTGAGAGAGAGAGAAAGAGAAAGAAAGAAAATAAAAAATAGGGTAGGGGTGTAGCTCGAGGTCGAATGCCCCAGGTCTCATCCCCATTACAAGAAAGAAAGAAAGAGAGTAGGGGGTTCTTTTTGACCCTGCCCCTAGAATGAAACACGCAGGGGTACATTTCAGCTGAAGCCCCCGAAACTGAACACAAAGCCAGAGAGCAGCGGCGTCTGAGGTCGCCAGGCCCCAGGCCACCCTGACCTCCAGCCTCGCCAGGCCCCTGGCCACCCTGACCTCCAGCCTCGCCAGGCGCCCAGGCCACCCTGACCTCCAGCCTCGCCAGGCCCCAGGCCACCCTGACCTCCAGCCTCGCCAGGCCCCAGGCCACCCTGACCTCCAGCCAACACCCAGGCCCCCAGGCCACCCTGACCTCCAGCCGGCACCCAGGCGCCCAGGCCACCCTGACCTCCAGCCTCGCCAGGCCCCCAGGCCACCCTGACCTCCAGCCAACACCCAGGCGCCCAGGCCACCCTGACCTCCAGCCTCGCCAGGCCCCCGGCCACCCTGACCTCCAGCCTCGCCAGGCCCCAGGCCACCCTGACCTCCAGTCTCGCCAGCCCAACCCCCAGCCTCGCCAGGCCCCCAGGCCACCCTGACCTCCAGCCTCGCCAGGCCCCCAGGCCACCCTAACCTCCAGCCGGCACCCAGGCCCCCAGGCCACCCTGACCTCCAGCCTCGCCAGGCCCCCAGGCCACCCTGACCTCCAGCCGGCACCCAGGCGCTGCACGCCCAGGGCGGCCTTCCCGCTGCCCAGGTCAGAGGCCGCACTCACCGTGGAGATGGCAAACAGGGCGTTATCGAGGGACATGTCTGAAACAGAGGGGGCGCGAGGTGCGGTCGGTTTTCTCGGGGGCGCGCCCTGAGCGTGCCCCCCTCCCTGCACAGCCCGCCCAGGGGCTCCCCGGCCCCTGCTGGCCTCTGGTCTCAGCCTCCCCAGGCTGGCCCGAGCGCCCCCTGCCTCCCCGCCGCCCCCGAGGGCCAGTGGGCGCTGCTCGGTGAACGTGAGGTGCTGGTGACCGCAGGGGCTGGAGCCGGGCACGCTTGTCAGCCCAGCACTCGGGAGGCTGAGACCGGAGGATCGCGGTTCGCGGACAGCCTCAGCTACTTAGTGAGGCCCTCTGCAACTCAGTGAGACCCGGTTTCAAAATAAAGAATAAAAAATAGGGCTGGGGGTGTAGGTCAGAGCTCGAAAGCGCCGGGGTCCCACCCCCAGACCCGCAAAAAAGAAAAATAAATAAATAAATAAATAAATAAATAAATAAATAAATAAATAATACAGGGACTGGTGGAGATGCCCCGCCTCGCAGACAGCGCTGCACGCCGCTGGCGCTCGCCCCCTGGTGGACGCCGGCAGAACGGCAGGCACGGTCGCGAGGGAAGCCAAGCTCCAAGCACCCCAGCACCCAAAAAGAGCGCAGCCTGTAGTCTCAGTACTTGGGAGGCTGAGACAGGAGGGTCGCAGGTTTGAGGTCGGCCTCAGGGCCTTAGCAAAGCCCTATTTCAAAATAAAAAGCAAAAGCCGGGCGTGGTAGCACAGCTTGTCATCCCCGCGCCTGGGAGGCGGAGACAGGAGGATCCCGCAGGTTCGAGGCCTCTCTGGTTTAAGAGACCCTGTTTCCAAATGAAAATATAAAAATAGGTCTGGGAATGTAGCCCGGAGGTAAAAGGGCTTCCAGGAACCCCAGTACCACCAAAAAATAAAAATAAATAAAAATTTAAAAAATAAAAAGCAAGTCGGGCGTGGTGCCGCACGCTTGGCATCCCAGCATTGGGGAGACTGAGGCAGGAGGATCGCGGTTCACGGACAGCTTCAGCTACTTAGTGAGGCCCTCTGCAACTCAGCGAGACCCTGTTTCAAAATAAAGAATAAAAAATAGGGCTGGGAAGACGGGCATGGGGGCGCACGCTTGTCATCCCCGCGCTTGGGAGGCTGAGACAGGAGGATCGCACGGGTTCAAAGCCAGCCTCAGCTACTTAGTGAGGCTCTCAGCAACTCAGTGAGACCCTGTTTCCAAAAAAAAGTATAAAAAAGGTCTGGGAGTGTAGCCCGGAGGTAGAAAGCCCCTGGGTTCCACCCTCAGTACCACAAAAAATAAATAAATAAAATAGGGCTGGGGGTGCAGCTCGGAGGTAGAATGCCCCTGGGTAGAATCCCCAGTACTGCAAAAAATAATAATAATAATGATAATTAACATTTATAATTAATAATTAAAAACTATCAGCTCCAAGTGGAAGTCACCCCGGTTCAATCCCCAGTGCCCACACCAACCAAAACACCCAACAAACCCACAAGGAGCCTGGCGCAGTGGCGACGGCCTTGCAATCCCAGCTTTTGGGAGGCTGAGACAGGAGGATCACAGGTTGGAGGCCGGCCTCAGCAGTACAACCTCACAAAACCCCGAATCCAAACAGAAAATAAAATAAAGTCTGGGGTGTCACTTGGAGGCAGTACCACAAAAACCAAGCAAACCCAAACCCCAACCAAACACGGTAGCCAAGGGGTGACTGCTTCTCCCGAGCGGCAGGAACGAGGAGAGGCCGTGGGGACCCGGAGCCCCCCGGCGGGCTTCCTGGAGGAGGACACGCGTCGGGCCCGGCCGAGCAGGACGGGAGAAGCCGGACCCCGACCCGCAGGGGACACAGACCTGTGGTGGCGAGGTTGACCTGGGCCCAGCAGGACTCCCGCTCCCTGCAGGAGTCAGAAAGAGGTTTGCCCTGAGAGGCAGGAAGTTGTTCTGGAAAGTTCTGGCCCACCAGCCCACGGGCGCCCCGGGAGGCTTCTGGCTGTCAGGAAGCGGCCCCGCGAGTGGGGTGCACTGACCCTCACCGCGGTACCACGGTGACTGTGACAGCTTTCTGACCGCTCAGGACAAGTGTCCCTGGGGAAGGAGGAGCGTTTGCTCCCCGAGGGACTGGACATGGAGCCGCTGTCCTCGTCTGTAAGACGCCCGCCCAGCCAGGCGCGGGGCGCACGCCTGGGACCCCAGTACTCGGGAGGCTGAGGCTGGAGGACCGCAGGCTCCAGGCCAGAACCAGCAACTTAGGCCTGTCTTAAAATAAGAAACAAAATGGGGCTGCATGGTAGCTTGGGGATAGAACGCCCCTGGATTCAATCCCTGCACCAGTAAAATAAAATAAAATAAAATAGCAGGGCTAAGCCGGGCGTGGTTTGTCATCCCAGCACTCGGGAGGCGGAGACAGGAGGATCTCGGCTCACTGACGGCCTCAGCTGCTTAGTGAGGCCCTCCGCAACTCAGTGAGACCCTGTTTCAAAATAAAGACTAAAAAAATAGGTCTGGGTCAAACCAGGCATGGCGGCGCACGCTCGTCATCCCAGCATTCGGGAGGCTGAGACAGGAGGATCGCTGTGCGCAGACGGCCTCAGCTACTTAGTGAGGCCCTCCGCAACTCAGTGAGACCCTGTTTCAAAAAATATATAAAAATGGGTCTGGGAGTACAGCCCAGAGGTAGAAAGCCTCTGGGTTCCACCCCCAGTACCACTAAATAATAATAATTAATAATAATAATAATTAATAATAATAATAATAAATATAAAAAATAGGACTGGGCCTGAGATTGGTGGCATACACTTGTCATCCCAGCATTCAGAGGCTGAGACTGGAGGATCGCGGTTCGCGGACAGCCTCGGCTACTTAGTGCGGCCCTCCTCAACTTAGTGGGACCCCGTTGCAAAATAAAGAATAAAAAATAGGGCAGGAGGTATAGCTCGAAGGTCAAATGTCCCTGGGTTCCCTCCCCAGACCTGCAAAAAAAAAAAAAAAAAAAAACCAATAGGACCGGGGGTGTAGCTTGTAGGTAGAATGCCCTTGGGTGCCACCCCTAATACTGCAAAAAAAGAAAAAAATACATATACATATACACATATGGCCAGGTGTGTAGCTCAGAGGTAGAATGCCCCTGGATTCCATCCCCAGTACCAGAAAAATAAATAAATAAATAAATAGCTAGCTAGCTAGCAGGGCTTGGTGTTGTTCTATACGATGTATACTCGGGAGGCTGGGACAGGAGGAGCACAGGTTCACAGTCAGCCTCAGAACTTAGCAAGGCCCTCAACAACTTAGACCCTGTTTCAAAATTAAAAAAAAAAAAAAAAGGAAGGGCCGGGGTCGCGGCATACATTGTAATCTCAATACTTGGGAGGCTGAGACAGGAGGCCAGCCTCAGCGAGTAGTGAGATTCTCAGCAACCTAGTGAGACCCTGTTTCCAAACATAAATAAAATGGGCTGGGGGTGTAGCTCAGAGGTAAATGCCCCTAGGTTTAATCCCCAGTGCCCCCCCCCCAAATCTGGCTTTAGAGTCTCTTTCCTTTTTTTTTTTTTTTGTGGTACTGGGCTGGAACCCAGAGGCTTCCTCCTCCAGGCCATACTCCCAGACCTACTTTTATATTTTATTTGGAAACAGGGTCTCACTAGGTTGCTGAGAGCCTCGCTAAGTAGCTGAGGCTGTCCTCGAACCCCGATCCTCCTGTCTCGGCCTCCCAGGCGCGGGGATGCCAAGCGTGCCCGCCACGCCGGCTCCAGAGTCTCAGCACAGTGCCCAGCGCACAGTGAGTGCTTACCAAAGGCCCCCGCTCAGGGCACTCCACCAGAGGGCGCTGTTTGGGCGCGGGCCACCCGCCGAGGAAGTAAAACACCCTCGGGGGTCTCTACTAGACTCACCTTTTCTTCTGTAAATTTTTTACTTTCACTGAAACAAGAAATAAGGACACTTTTATTAGATTTGGGTTCCAACCGCTTCCAACAATTTTCTAAAACCAGAAAATCAAAAGCCCCCAATTACATTGGCTGCCCACCAGTGCCTGTCTGGGGCACATCTGCTGTTCAACCCGAGAATTCCCTGGAAACGCGGCGCGCCTGTCATCCCAGCACCGGAGCTGAGAGGGAGGGTCGCGTTCACACGCAGCCCCCTACCCAGAGGCCGCCGCAGCTCAGACGCCCCGTTTCCATGTGAAGAACGGGAAATGGGGGGCCGGGGCGTAGCTTGGAGGGAGAATGCCCCAGAGTCAATTCCCAGCAACGAACTGAGAAGGAGGAGGAGGAGGAGGAGGAGGAGGAGGGGAGGAAGAGGAGGAAGAGGAGGAAGAGGAGGAGGAGGAGGAGGAAGAGGAGGAGGAAGAGGAGGAGGAGGGGAGGAGGAGGAGGAAGAGGAGGAGGGGAGGAGGAGGAGGAGGAGGAAGAGGAGGAGGGGAGGAGGAGGGGAGGAGGAGGAGGAGGAGGGGAGGAGGAAGAGGAGGAAGAGGAGGAAGAGGAGGAGGAGGAGAGGAGGAGGAAGAGAAGGAGGAGGGGAGGAGGAGGAAGAAGAGGAAGAAGAGGAGGAAGAGAAGGAGGAGGGGAGGAGGAGGAAGAGGAGGAGGAAGAGGAGGATGAGGAGGAGGGGAGGAGGAGGAGGAAGAGGAGGAGGAGGGGAGGAGGAGGAGGAGGGGAAGAGGAAGAGGAGGAAGAGAAGGAGGAGGGGAGGAGGAGGAAGAGAAGGAAGAGGAGGAGGAGAGGAGGAGGAAGAGGAAGAAGAGGAGGAAGAGAAGGAGGAGGGGGGAGGAGGAAGAGGAAGAAGAGGAGGAGGAGGAGGGGAGGAGGAGGAAGATGAGGAAGAGAAGAGGGGGGGAGGAGGAGGAGGAAGAGGAAGAGGAGGAGGAAGAGAAGGAGGAGGGGAGGAGGAGGAGGAAGAGAAGGAGGAAGAAGAGGAGAAAGAGGAGGAGGAGGAGGAAGAGAAGGAGGAAGAAGAGGAGAAAGAGGAGGGGAGGAGGAGGAGGAGGAAGAGAAGGAGGAAGAAGAGGAGAAAGAGAAGGAGGAGGGGAGGAGGAGGAGGGGAGGAGGAGGAGGGGAGGAGGAGGAGGGAGGAGGAGGAGGAGGAAGAGGAAGAGGAGGAGGAAGAGAAGGAGGGGAGGAGGAAAAGGAGGAAGAGAAAGAGGAGGAGGAAGAGAAGGAGGAGGAGGAAGGGAGGAGGAAGAGGAAGAAGAGGAGGAAGAGAAGGAGGAGGGGAGGAGGAGGAGGAAGAGGAGGAGGAGGAGGAAGAGAAGGAGGAGGGGAGGAGGAAGAGGAGGAAGAGGAAGAGGAGGAAGAGGAGGAGGAGGGGAGGAGGAAGAGGAAGAAGAGGAGGAAGAGAAGGAGGAGGAGGAGGGGAGGAGGAAGAGGAGGAAGAGGAAGAGGAGGAGGAAGAGAAGGAGGAGGAGGAGGGGAGGAGGAAGAGGAGGAAGAGGAAGAAGAGGAGGAAGAGAAGGAGGGGGGAGGAGGAAGAGGAAGAGGAAGAGAAGGAAGAGGAGGAAGAGAAGGAGGAGCGGAGGAGGAGAGGAGGAGGAAGAGGAAGAGGAGGAGGAAGAGGAGGAGGAGGAGGAAGAGGAGGAGGAGGAGGAAGAGAAGGAGGAGCGGAGGAGGAGAGGAGGAGGAAGAGGAAGAGGAGGAGGAAGAGGAGGAGGAGGAAGAGGAGGAGAAAGAGGAGGAGGAGGAGAAAGAGGAGGAGGAAGAGGAGGAGGAGGAGAAAGAGAAGGAGGAAGAGGAGGAGGAGGAGAAAGAGAAGGAGGAAGAGGAGGAAGAGGAGGAGGAAGAGGAAGAGGAGGAGGAAGAGGAAGAGGAGGAGGAAGAGGAAGAGGAGGAGGAAGAGAAGGAGGAAGGGAGGAGGAGGAGGAGGAAGGGAGGAGGAGGAGGAAGAGGAGGAAGGGAGGAGGAGGAGGAAGAGGAGGAGGAAGAAAAGGAGGAAGAAGAGGAGAAGGAGGAAGAAGAGGAGGAGGAGAGGAGGAGGAAGAGGAGGAGGAGAAAGAGGAGGAGGAAGAGGAGGAGGAGGAGGAGGAGAAAGAGGAATAGGAGGAGAAGGAAGAGGAGGAGGAAGAGGAGAAGAAGGAAGAGGAGGAGGAGGAAGAGGAGGAAGAAGAGGAGGAGGAGGAGGAAGAGGAGGAGAAGGAAGAGGAGGAGAAAGAGGAGGAGGAAGAAGAGGAGGGGGAATAGAAAGAAGAATAGGAGAAGGAAGAGGAGGAGGAGGAGGAGAAGGAGGAGGAGGAAGAGGAGGAGGAGGAAGAGGAAGAGAAAGAGGAGGAGAAAGAGGAATGGGAGGAAGAGGAGGAAGAGGAAGGGGAGGAGGAAGAAGGGGAGGAAGAGGAGGAGGAAGGGAGGAGGAAGAGGAGGAGGAAGAAGAGGAAGAGAGGAGGAAGAAAGGGGGAGGAAGAAGAGTAGGAGGAGAGGAGGAGGAAGAGGAGGAAGAGGAGGAGGAAGAGGAAGAGAGGAGGAAGAAAGGGGGAGAAAGAGGAGGAAGAAAGGGGAAGAGGAGGAGGAAGAGGAGGAAGAAAGGGGGAGGAAGAGGAGGAAGAAAGGGGGAGGAAGAGGAGGAGGAGGGGAAGAGGAGGAGGAAGAGGAAGAGGAGGAGGAGTAGGAGGAGAAGGAGGAGGAGAAGGGGAAAGAGGAAGAGAACTGCATCTCTCTGCCCGTCCCTGGTTGCGTGGGAGCGGGAAGGGGCAGGGAACTGGGAGGCCATTGCTCAATGCGGCAGTCTCAGTTTCGGATGATGTACAGCTCTAAAGATGGCCGGTGGGGACAGCTGCCCAACACTGTGTGTGCTACACACTACCGTACGCTGTGCTAGGTACGTGTCGCCGCCAGAGAGAAATAGAGTGGGCGGCTTGGCACACGCCTGCAGTCCCAGCTACTCGGGAGGGCGAGGAAGGAGGACCGCAGGTCTGAGGCCAGCCCCAACAACTTCGATATGCCATCAACAATCTGCCTCAAAACCACAACATAATAAAAGAAAAAACAGAAAAAGGGCTGGGGTGCAGCTGAGGTGGAACGCCCCCGGTCCCATCCCCGTGAGCACATCAGTACCCTCCAAACCCTGCGCCCGCACCCACCCAAGCCTTCTCTACGTCGTCACCTTTCCTGATGGCCACAGCGACAGCCGCCAGGCCAGCGAGGAGGAGGAGGGCTCCAGCCAGGCTCAGGGACAGCGCCAGGATCCAAGAGGGCACTAGAGGAGGAGGGAGAGCGCGTGGTCAGGCGTCTGCTCAGTTATCCTGGAGGAGCAAGGCCTCTCCCAGCACACGCCCACCAACCACAGCCTTTGGGTCCACAGAGACCTGGAACCTAGCAAACCCGGCATCTGACCAATTAGCATGCCCCTCCTCCTACCGTGGTGATTGGTTCAGACATGGTCATGTGGCCCAAAATGAGCCAATGGAAGTTAATCCTGGGACTTGGGCTGGACCACTGGGAAAAGACGCTGGTTCCCCTGATGAGGGTTATAGCGCTGGTTGGATACAGATCTGGAGCTCCTGGGCATGATTTTGCCAACACGAGGGGAAGGGGCTGCCTGAGAATAAGACTCAGAACGAAGCAGAGCCAGTAGGAGGCAAATAATACCTGACATCTTTGATCCCCCGGACCCAGCCATGCCTGCAGTCCTCGTGTGAACTGACTTGAATGAACACCCCCTGTCGTTGGTAAAGCAAGTGAGTGAGGTTTTCAGTTCCTTGCTACCTGGAGAGCCCTGCTTTGTCCAGATGCCCCGGGAGTGGTGGGACACGCCCGTCATCCCAGCACTGCGAGGCTGAGACGGGAGGACCACAGGTTTGAGGACAGTCTCAGCAAGTAGTGAGACCCGTCAACCTAGTGAGACCCTGTTTCCAAATAAAAATAAAATAGGGCTAGGGATACAGCTAAGAGGTAGAATGTTCTTGGATTCAATTCCCAGTGGCCACCCACACACACACACACAATAAAATAAAATAAAATAATTTTGCCAGGTGCCTGTAATCCCAGTACTTGGGAGGCTGAGACAGGAGGATTACAGGTTCTAGTACTAGTGAGACGCTCATCAATCTAGTGAGGCCCTGTTTCCGAATGAGAAATAAAATCAGGCTGGGGGGTGCCACTCAGAGGTTGAATGCCTCTGGGTTCAATCCCCAGCACCCCACACACACACACACACACACACACACACACACACACACACACACAAAATAAATAAATAAATAAAAATGAAAAGAATGTGGGAGCTGGGCGTGGTGGCACATGCTCATAACCCAGTACTTGGGAGGCTGAGACAGGAGGATCGCAGGTCATGGCCAGCTACTTAGTGATGTCTCCCCAATTTACTGACGCCCTGTTTCAAAATATAGACTAAGCCAGGGGTGGTGGGCACCCTTGTCACCCCAGCATTTGGGAGGCTGAGACAGGAGGATCGCGGTTCACAGCCAGCCTCAGCTACTTAGTGAGGCCCTTTGCAACTCAGTGAGACCCTGTTTCAAAATAAAGACTAAAAAATAGGGCTGGGGGTGTAGATTGGAGATAGAATGCCCCTGGGTTCCACCCCTAGTACTATTTTTTTAATGTGCTAGGCTGTACCTCCGAGGTAGATACCCCTTAGTTCAATCCCAGTGGTAAAAACAAAAAGCGGAGGTGGCGGGGGGGGGGGGGCTGGACGTGGTGGCACATGCCTGTAATCACAGTACTGGGGAGGCTGAGACAGGAGGATCACAGGTTCGAAGCCAGCCTTGACAACTAGGCGAGGCCTCCTGCAACTCAGTGAGACCCTGTTTCCAAATAAGAAGTAAAACTGGGCTGGGGTTTAGCTCGGAGGTAGAACGCCGCCGGGTTCCAGCCTCAGTGCCACAGAAAAAGGGTGATCAGATGACGTCTACCACAAGCCACGCAGCGGGCCCAGAGACCCACTCCCAGGTTAGCCACAGAGAAATGGAGGCCACGGTTCCTCACTCACAGGACTCAGCTTCCTGAGAGCAAGGGCTCCCTCGAGGGACCCTGGGAGGCCTCGCGCCCCAGGGAGCTCAGGGGCTGGTAAGCCAGGCGGGTGGCAAGCGCGTGGTGGGCCTCTGCACAGTGCCCGGCCTTCTTCGTTCTTCACGGGGCAACACGGATGCCACCGGCTCCTCACTGAGCCACACGCCAAGGTGGAGGAGGGAGCCCTGGCCTGAGCTCAGAGCGGCAGACACACGCCCCAGTCCGCAGCTCTGGCTAGCAACGAGGTGCGTGCTCCTCCTCCTCCTCCTCCTCCTCCTCCTCCTTCTCCTCTCTCTCTCTCTCTCTCTCTCTCTCTCTCTCTCTCTCTCTCTCTTGTTCTCTCTCTCCCCCTCTCTCTCCTTTCCCTCTCTCCTCTCGCTCTCACTCTCCCTCCCTCCCTCCCTCTATTTTTGGAACTGGGGAATTTTACCCAGGGGCATTCTACTCCCAAGCTACACCCCCAGCCCTATTTTTTTATTCTTTATTTGGAAACAGGGTCTCACTAAGTTGCAAAGGGCCTCACTAAGTAGCTGAGGCTGTCTGATAACCGTGATCCTCCTGTCTCCGTCTCTCAAATGCTGGGATTACAAACATGCGCTACCTTACCCGGCTTTTATTTTTTATTTTGAAATAGTCTCATAAGTTGCTGAGGCCCTCGCTAAATCGCTGAGTCTGGCTTTAAACCTGTAATCCTCCTGTCTTGGCCTCCCAAGTACTGGGATTACAGGCGTGCACCACCATACCATGTCTGGCTTTTTTTTTTTTTTTTTTTTTGTACTGGAGATCGAACCCAGGGAATTCTACCTTTAAGCTATAATCCAGCCCCCCCTCCACTTTTTGTGGTACTGGGGGTGGAACCCAGGGGCTTTCTACCTCCGGGCTACACTCCCAGACCTATTTTATACTTTATTTGGAAACAGGGTCTCAGTTGCTGAGAGCCTCACTAAGTAGCTGAGGCTGGCTTCGAACCTGCAGGATCAACCTGTCTCAGCCTCCCAAGTGCTGGAATGACAAGCCTGCGCCACCACCACGCCCGGACCCCCCTTTTTTTTGGTACCGGGGTTCCTGGAAGCCCTTCTACCTCCGGGCTACACTCCCAGACCTTTTTATTTTTATATATTTTTATTTGGAAACAGGGTCTCGTAAGCCAGCATGGCTGCCTTCAAACCTGTACGATCCTCCTGTCTCCGCCTCCCAAGTGCGGGGATTACAAGCGTGTGCCACCACGCCCAGCTTATTCTTTATTTTTGAAACAGGGTCTCACTGAGTTGCAGAGGGCCTCACTCAGTAGCTGAGGCTGTCAGTGAACCGAGATCCTCCTGTCTCTGCCTCCCAAGTACTGGGATGACAAGCTGCGCCCCACGCCCGGGCCCTTCTCCCATTTTAAAGTTCGAAATCTCCTGTTTTGCAGGCTGGCCTCTGCCTGCCCTCCTCCTGCCTCCTGAGTTGCTGGAATGACCGGCGGGCACCACCACGCCCGGCCGCCCTGGCACACCGGCGGCCTCAGTTTCCCATAGCCGTCTCAGGGGAGGGGCCGGGTCGTACCTGGGAGGAGCACGTGCACGGCGGGGCTGAGGTCCGACAGCTGGGGCCGGCTGTCCTCGCCCATCACTCCGTACTGGCAGCGGAACTGCCCCCCAGGGGCCTCGCCGCTGCCCCCGCTCAGGTTGAACGTGACCCCGAGCTGGTCCGCCGGGGCCTGCAGGAGCTGCACCACCTGACCCTCTCGGTAGAGCGTGAAGTTGGCCCCCCGGAAGCCCTTGGGGGCGGTGCAGGAGATGTGGATGGGGTCCTCGTGGCTGTTCGGGTAGGGTGGCACCAGGAAGATGGCCGGCGCTGGGATGGCCCAGGAGCCTGGGAGGCAGGACAGGGAGGGTGACGCGGGCGCCGCGAGGCTGCTCTCCTCTCCGAGCCTCGTGTCGCGTTTGCTTGGGGCGCTGAACCTCAAACCTGGGGCCTCGCGCATGCTCGGCGCACGCTCCAGCGCTGAGCCACACCCCGGCCCTTTTGTGTTTTTTATTTCAAGACAGGTTTCTTGCTAAACTGCTGGGGCTGGCCTCGAACTTGCCAGCCTCCTGTGCCGGCTTCCCCGGTCTCTGGGATTCCAGGCGCGCTCCACCAGGACGGAACCCGGCCTTGTGCTGGAGGTGCCTCGGGGGCTGTCCCAGCACACTGCCGCGGGCAGTGGTGAGGGTCACCGTGTTTGAGTCATCTATAATGGTAGGGGCTATAATACAGCGACACAGTGATGGTATGTGTGTGTGTGTGTGTGTGTGTGTGTGTGAGAGAGAGAGAGAGAGAGAGAGAGAGAGAGAGAGAGAGAGAGAGAGAGAGAGAGAGAGAAGAGACGGGGTCTTGCTAAGTTGCTGAAGGCCTTGCTAAATTGCACCGGGAGGATGCAGGGCGCTGGGCTGGCCCAGGAGCCTGTGAAGCAGGACAGGGGAGGTGACGCGGGTCCTGCTGAGGACCGAGGATGGAACCTGCGATCCTCCTGCCCCAGCCTCCTAAGTGCTGGGATTCCGGGCAGGCCTCGCTACGCTGGGCAGGCTAGGGAGCTAAGGCTCTCGGGGAAATGGGCCCAGGGTCCATCCATCACTTGGGAAGGGCGGCCCCACAACTGACTCTGGCCCCAGGGCTCCCCCAGAGGCTACAGCAGGGTGGGGGCCTCGGACTCACCGGCTGCAAAGAGCAGGACCATCCAGGGCATCTCTCCTGGCTGAAGCAGAGGGATCCAGAACTCCCCGCCAAGCCGACTCCTCCTGTAAGGCCAGAGGGGGAAAAGAAGAACCAGGGCTGAGTGGCGGTTTCCTCAGGGGCAGGAAGTTGCACACACTTGGGCACTGAAAGGCACTTTCTCTTCTCCCCACCCCTTCCCCAAACGTAAGCCAAGTGACCTGGCCACCGCTCAGTGCCCTGCTGGCGGGGCTTCTGCAGATCAGAGGGAAAACCAGAGAGCCCGTTCTGCCCTCGTCCACCTAGGAGACAACTGCACACAGGAGGAAGAGCGGCTCAGGGGTAGTTGGGAAAACCCACGCCCCAGGCAGAAACCACAGCCCAACCACGGTCACAACACTAATAAGAGCTGGCGTGGTGGCGCACGCTTGTCATCCCAGCATTAGGGAGGCTGAGACCGGAGGATAGCGTTCTTGGACAGCCTCAGCTACTTAGTGAGGCCCTCTGCAACTCAGTGAGACCCTGTTTCAAAATAAAGAATAAAAAATTGGGTAGGGGGTGTAGCTCAGAGGTCAAATGCCTCTGGGTTCCATCCCAAGTACCAAGGGACAAAAAATAGGGCTGGAGGTGCAGCTCGGGAGTAGAATGCCTTTGAGTTCAATCCCCAGTACTGCAAAAAAGAAAGAGCTGGGCATGGCGGCGCATGTCTGCAAACCCAGTACTTGGGAGGCTAAGGCAGGAGGATCACAGGGTTGAGGACAGACACAGCAAGTCGAGAGACTCATCAACCTAGTGAAACCTGGTTTGTTTGTCTGTTTGTTTGTTTTTGTGGTACTGGGGTTCCTGGAAGCCCTTCTACCTCTGGACTACACTCCCAGACCTATTTCTCATATTTTTTATTTGGAAACAGGGTCTCTTAAGCCAGTGCTGCTGGCTTCGAACCTGCGCGATCCTCCTGTCTCCGCCTCCGAAGCGCGGGGATGACAAGCGTGCGCTGCCACACCCGGCTGAAACTTGGTTTTAAAATAAAAATAAGCACAGTTGTCATCCCAGCGCTTGGGAGACCAAGACAGGAGGATCACACAGGTTCAAAGCCAGCCTCAGCTACTTAGTGAGGCTCTCAGCAGCTTAGTGAGACCCTGTTTCTTTTTTTTTTTTTTGGTGGTACTGGGGATGGAACCCCGGGGCTTTTCTACCTCCGGGCTACACTCCCAGACCTATTTTATACGTTATTTGGAAACAGGGTCTCACTTAGCTGCCGAGAGCCTCACTAAGTAGCTGAGGCTGGCTTCGAACCTGTGTGGTCCTCCTTTATCAGCCTCCCAAGCGCAGCCTATTTTTATTTTGAAACAGTATTGCTAAATTGCTGACAACCTCAGTGAAATGCAGTGGCTGGCTGCGAACTTGTGATCTGTCTGTCTCAGTACTGGGGTTGAAGGCATGCATGATTCTCAGCATGATTCAGAATTTTTGTTTATAGAAATTACCACGTTTGTATGATAAAGAAATTTGTCCATTTCATCTAAGTTTTCCAATTAATATAAAGTTGTTCAGCCGGGCGTGGTGGCCCACACTTGTAATCCCCGCGCTTGGGAGGCTGAGACAGGAGGATCGCACAGGTTCGAAGCCAGCCTCAGCTACTTAGTGAGGCTCTCAGCAACTTAGTGAGACCCTGTTTCCAAATAAAATAGAAAATAGGTCTGGGAGTATAGCCCGGAGGTAGAAAGCCTCTGGGTTCCACCCCCAGTACCACACACACACACACACACACACACACACAAATATATATATATATATATATATATATATATATATATATAAAGTTGTTCATATTTTTTATCATTTTGAGGTATATAGGTTCTGTAGTGATGTTCCTAACAATTAGTATATTAAAACTTCTTTCTGTCGCCAGGCGTGGTGGCGCACGCTTGTAATCCCTGCGCTTGGGAGGCGGAGACAGGAGGATCGCGCAAGTTCGAAGTCAGCCGCGTGCGCTGGCTTAGGAGACCCTGTTTCCAAATAAAAATGTAAAAATAGGTCTGGGAGTGTAGCCCGGAGGTAGAAGGGCTTCCAGGAACCCCAGTACCACCAAAAAAAAAAAAAAAACTTCTTTCTGTCTCACTTTCTTTTATTTTTTGGTACTGGAGATTGAACTCAGGGGCATTCTACCTCTGAGGTACACCCTCACCCCTTTTCATTTATATCGATTGATTGATTGATTGATTGATTGCAGTACCGGGAATGGAACTCAGGATCATTCTACTTCTGAGCCGCATCCTCCAGCCCTATATTATTTTTTTTTGGGGGGGTGGAACCCAGGAGCATTCACCTCTGAGCTATACCCACAGCCCTATTTTCTTTATTCTTATTTCTTTGGTAGTACTGGGGATGGAACCCAGGGGCATTCTACCTCAGAGCTACACCTCCAGTCCTATTTTTTATTCTCTATTTTGAAACAGGGTCTTATTGAGTTGCAAAAGGCCTAAGTAGCTGAGGCTGGCCGCGAACTGCGATCCTCCTGTCTCAGCCTCCCAAGTATTGGGATTACAAACTTGTGTCCCCTTGCCCAGTTGATTATTATTTTTTAGGACTGGGGGTTGAAGCCAGGGGTGTTCTACCTCTGAACTATGGTATTAATCCTTTTATTATTCTTTTTTTTTTTTTTTGTAGTACTGAGTATTGAACTCAGAAGCATTCTTTTTTTTTTTTTTTTTTGCAGGTCTGGGGTTGGAACCCTGGAGCATTTGACCTCTGAGCTCCACCCCCTGCCCTAGTTCTTTTATTCTTTAATTAGAAACTGGGTCTCACTAAGTTGTGGAGGGCCTCAGTAAGTAGCTGAGGCTGGCCAGGAAGCGCGATCCTCCTGTCTCAGCCTCCTGAATGCTGGGATTACAAGCCTGCGCCACCACACCACGCCCAGTTTTTTTTTTTTTTTTTTTTTTTTTTTGCTGTACTGTGGATGGAACCCAGGGACATTCTGCCTCCAAGATACACCCCTTGCCCTACTTCTTACTCTTTATTTTGAACCCGAGTCTCACTAGGTTGCAGGCCTGCTAAGTAACTGAGGCTGTCCACAAACCATGATCCTCCTGTCTCAGCCTCCCGAACGCTGGGATTACAAGCGTGCACCACCACGCCCAGCCTCAGAAGCATTCTATATCCAAGCGACACCCCCATCCCTATTTTATTTTATTTTCATTTATTTTTTTGCAGGTCTGGAGATGGAACACAGGGGCACTCAACCTCCGGGCTACACCCCCTGCCCTATTTTTTTAATTCTTTATTTTTTATTTTATTTATTTATTTATTTATTTTTTGGTGGTACTGGGGTTCCTGGAAGCCCTTCTACCTCGGGGCTACACTCCCAGACCTATTTTTACATTTTCATTTTGGAAACAGGGTCTCCTAAGCCAGCGCACGGCTGGCTTCGAACCTGCACGATCCTCCTGTCTCCGCCTCCCAAGCGCGGGGATTACAAGTGTGCGCCACCACGCCCGGCTAATTCTTTATTTTGAAATCGGGTCTGAGTTGCAGAGGGCCTAAGTAGCTGAGGCTGTTGGCGAACTGTGATCCTCCAGTCTCAGCCTCCCGAATGCAAGTGTGTGCCACCACGCCCGGCTTTTATTATTATTATTATTATTATTATTATTATTTAAATTTTTTTTTTTAGTGGTACTGGGAATGGAACCCATGAGCATTCTACCTCTGAGATACACCCTCAGCCCTATTTAATTTTTATTTTGAAACAGGGTTGCCGGGTGTGGTGGCACACGCTTGTAATCCCCGCGCTTGGGAGGCAGAGACAGGAGGATCGTGCAGGTTCGAAGCCAGCCTCGCGCGCTGGCTTAGGAGACCCTGTTTCCAAAATGAAAATGTAAAAATAGGTCTGGGAGTGTAGCCCGGAGGTAGAAGGGCTTCCAGGAACCACAGTACCACCAAAAACAAAACAAAACAAAACAGGGTCTCGCTGAGTTCCAAGGGCCTCACTAAGTAACTGAGGCCCTCTGCGAACTGGAACCAAAATCTTTTTGTCTTAGCCTCCGGAATGCTAGGATTACAAGTGTGCGTGACCACGCCCAGATAATTTATTTATTTATTTATTGTGGGTCTGGGGATGAACCCAGGGGCATTCGACCTCTGAGCTACACCCCCTGCACTATTTTTTTAATTCTTTTTTTTCTTTTTCTTTTTTTGGTGGTACTGGGGTGGAACCCAGAGGCTTTCTACTTCCAGGCTATACTCCCAGATCTATTTTATACTTTATTTGGAAACAGGGTCTCACTGAGTTGCTGAGAGCCTCACTCAGTAGCTGAGGCTGGCTTTGAACCTGTGCGATCCTCCTGTCTCAGCCTCCCAAGCGTGGGGATTACAAGCATGCGCCACCACACCCGGCTCTAATTCTTTATTTTGAAACAGGGTCTCACTAAGTTGCAGAGGGCCTCATTAAGTAGTAGCTGAGGCTGTCCGCGAACCGCGATCCTCCAGTCTCAGCCTCTGGAATGCTGGGGTTACCAGCGTGCGCCACTGTGCCCGGCTTTATTTTTATTATTTGAAACATGGTCTCACTAGGTTGAAGAGAATCTCACTACTTGCTGAGGCTGTCCTGGAACCTGGAATCCTCCTGTTGCAGCCTCCCACGTACTTGGATTACAAGTGTGTGCCACCAAGTCTGGCTTTTATTTTTAAACAGGGTCTCACTAAATTGCTGAGGCTAAGCCAGGCGTGGTGGCACACACTTGTAATCCCAGCATTCAGGAGGCTGAGACAGGAGGATCGCGGTTTGTGGACAGGCTCAGCTACTTAGTGAGGCCCTTTGCAACTCAGTGAGACCCTGTTTCAAAATAAAGAATAAAGCTGGGTGTGGTGGCGCACGCTTGTCATCCCAGCATTTAGGAGGCTGAGACAGGAGGATCGCAAAGGTTCGAAGTCAGCCTCAGCAGCTTAGTGAGGCTCTCAGCAATGTAATGAGACCCTGTTCACATAAAATATAAAATAGGTCTGGGGCACGGCGTGGTGGCGCACACTCTGCAATCCCAGCATTCGGGAGGCTGAGACAGGAAGATCACACAGGTATGAAGCCAACCTCGGCTGTTTAGTGAGGCTCTAGGCAACTTAGTGAGACCCTGTTTCCAAATAAAGTATAAATTAGAGCTGGGCGTGGTGGCACACGCTTGTAATCCCAGCATTGGAGAGGCTGAAACTGGAGGACTGGGGTTCGTGGACAGCCTCAGCTATTTAGTGAGGCCCTCTGCAACTCAGTGAGACCCGGTTTCAAAATAAAGAATAAAAAATAGGGATGAGGGTGTGGTTTGGAGGTAGAATGCCTCTGGGTTCCATCCCGAGACCCGCAAAAAAAAAAAAAAAAAAAAAAAAAAAGTATAAAATATAGCTTGGAGGTAGAAAAGCCCCTGGGTTCCACCCTTGGTACCACACACACACACAAATATAAATAATTAAATAAAGAATAAAAAATAGGGCTCGGGTGTGACTAGGAGGTAGAATTCCCCTGGGTTCCATTCCCAGTACTGCAAAATAAATAAATAGCGGAGGCTCTAGTGCCGCGTCTGGGCGATCGTTCTGTTTTCCAACCTGTATGGGGATTACAGGTGTGTGTGCCACGACACCCAGCTGCCATCGGGGTTCTTTTTGGATTGATGAGAATATTTTCTAACTAGAATCAAGTTGTGATTAGGGCACACTGTGAATCCACTAAACGCCCCCGAACGGTTCTCTTTTAGTGGCTAACTTGCCAGGCGTGGTGGCGCACTCCTGTAAACCCAGTACTCGGGAGGCTGAGACCGGAGGATCGGAGGTCCGTGGCCAGCCAGCCTCAGCGACTTACTGAAGTCCTCACAACTCAGCAAACATAGGGCTGCAGGTGTAGCTCGGAGGTAGGAAGCCCTCAGGTTCAATTCCCAGCACCACATGCCTTCAAAAGAAACCCAGAGACCTCATTCTCCTCGGTACTTCACAGTGTACTGGTGTGCGTCTAAATGAGAGACCCCTCGGGCGCGGACAGCGACACCTGCTGTGTATAAACTCTGACAGGACCCAGTGGCGCAGCTTCCCAAGTTCTCCAAAGGCAGGAAGGCGCTGACAAGCACGCGCTGTGTTTGCCGAGTGATGCCGCCAGCTGCGCACCTCTTTCTGGTTTTTTGAGGGCCATGGAGTCCGTTGAGTCGGTTTTCTTATGTTCAGAAGGGAATCTCCAGGTGGAATCTGTCTGTCTAAATATTTCTTGGCTCATCTGCCTTCTTTGCAGAGTGAAGTGTCCGCCAGGTCCTCTTAGCCAGACAGAGAACCGTCAAGTGACAGGCTACCCAACGACAGACAGTAAGTCAAGGCCAAGCCAGGCGTGGTGGTGGACACTTGTAACCCCGGTACTTGGGAGGCTGAGACAGGAGGATTTGAAGCCAGCCTCAGCAACTTAGAAAGATCCTGTTTTCAAGTGAGAAATAGGCCATTTGGTACTGGGGGTGGAACCAGGGACTTTTCTACCTCTGGGCTACACTCCCAGATCTATTTTATACTTTATTTGGAAACAAGGTCTCACTAAGTTGCTGAGAGCCTCACTTGCTGAGGCTGGGTTCGAACCTGTGGGATCCTCCTGTCTCGGCCTCCCGAACGCTGGGATTACAAGCGTGTTTCACCACGCCAGTTGTGGCACATGCTTTTAATCCCAGCGTTCGGGAGGCTGAGACTGGTTTGCAGACAGCTTCAGCCACTTAGGCTCTCGGTAACTTAGTGAGACCCTGTTCCAAAATAAAGAATAAAGAGTGGGGCAGAGGGTGTAGCTTGGAGATTGAAGGCTCCTAGTTTCCACCCCCAGACCCGCAAAAAAAAAAAAAAAAAAAGCCTGGCGTGGTGGCCCACGCTTGTAATCCCAGCGTTCGGGAGCCTGAGACTGGAGAATCAGCTACTTAGGCCCTCTGCGATTTAGTGAAACCCTGTTTCAAAATAAAGAATAAAAAAAAAAAAATAGGTCACGGGGTGTGGCTTGGAGGTAGAATGCCCCTGGGTTCCATCCCCAGACCTGCCATAATTAATTAATTAATTAATTAATAATAGGGCTGTGTGTGTAGCTCGCAAGTCAAATGGCCCTGAGCTCCATCCCCAGTACCGACAAAAAAAAAAAAAAAAAAGTAAAAAATAGGCCTGGGGGTGTACCGTGGAGGTTCAATGCCCCTGGGTTCCATCCCTAATACCGCAGAAATAATAAATAAATAAAATTGGGCTGGGAGTATAACTTGGAGGCAGAATGTCTCTGGGTTCAATCCTCAGTAACACACACACACACACACACACAATAAATAAAATAAATAAATGTAAAAGATTATTGTTTACTGCCCTATGGTGTACCAAGTACTGCGGTGAGACTTGAGCCTCAAAAGCATTTTCTCAGCCTTCAGAACGGCTCAGCGGGCTAGGAGTATTATGCCTCTTTTAAGCCTCTTTCACAGCCGCCCTGCAAGGTGGGCGTCCCATGGCCCCCAACTTACAACAAAACTGATAACGCGCTGTTCTGAGCCGCAAAGGGAACGAGGGGCTGCGCACCAAGGCGGGGAGGGGCGGGGAACTGGAAGCACCGCGCGCAGCTGACGCCGGCACGCCCAAGGCGAAGGCCCGCCGCCCCGCGGGCCCTTTTATAAGCGCGCACTACGGGTCGCGGGCGGGGCCAAGCGGCGAAGCCGACCCGCGGACTCGATTGCCCAGAAGGCGTCGCGCGCGGTGCACCCTGGGAAAGCGGTAGCTTGCCGCTTGGGAAGGACCCGGCCTGATCCACGTTCGTCGTCTTAAAGCTATGTATATCGAAGCAGTTTTGTTATTTACTTCCACCCAGAAACACCTGAGTAGAGCTTGAGGCCTTTCAGGAAAATCTCCAGACGGCCGGGAGTTTTTACCCGCTTCAGGCATTACTTCGGGCAGCCGGCCTTTCGGGGTCCTTCATGTTCATTTCGCGGCTTTCGAACCACGCGTGGCCGTGGCTGCCAATGAGCTCCTCCGTGTAGCAGAGGGGGCTGGGCTAGCTCTTAAAGGAGCCGCTACCCATTTGCAGACCAGAGGGTGACCCGGATGATGGCGGCCGGCGCGGCCCTACTCCTGGCCCTGTGGCTACTACTACCGCCAGTGGAGGTGGGGGGGGCGGGGCCCCCGCCTATCCAGGACGGGGAGTTCACGTTCCTGTTGCCCGCGGGGAGAAAGCAATGCTTCTACCAGTCTGCGCCGGCCAACGCAAGCCTAGAGGCCGAGTACCAGGTAGAGGGTCCAGGGCCTGGGAGCTAGCGGGGGGCCCGGGGAAGAAGGCGTGGCCGAGCCACCCAGGCCAGCCGCGCGTTCCGGCGGGAAAGGGGAGGAGCCGTGGAGCTCGGGAGGCGGGGCCAGCGCCTGAGCGCGGAGGAGCGGGCCTGGGGGCGGGGCCAACGAGAAGCAAGAGCCATTCAGAAGGCAGGACTCTAGAATGAGCCTGCCTAGGAGGCGGGGCTAAGTAAAATGAAAGGAACCATTCAGGAAGCAGGATCCCCGCCAGGGGGCGTGGCGAGTTTGCTTATCGATAGGAAAAATGAAAGGGCGCCGTCTGAGCATGGGGATTCCTTCGGGATGGGGTGGGAAAGCCAGGCCGGGCCTTGTGGTCTCGGTGGCCGAGGGACGTGGCCAGTAAACGGGTCTAAGACTCGATGGGGGCGTGGCCTGCTGAGCCCACCCTGAGGCTGTTGGGGGCGGAGGCGGGTCTGCGCCCAGGTGTGGGGCAGGCGAGGGGCGGGACCCGGCTGTAGGTGTAGGTGTCGGGGCTCAGGCTTTGGTGGTCTGTGTCAGCGGAGGTCGCTTTGGCCCCGGCCCCTCCGTGGCAGGCGCCCCTGGCCTCCACCTCTCTACCCACCCTTACCTGCTCCCAGGTGATCGGAGGTGCCGGGCTGGACGTGGATTTCACGCTGGAGAGCCCTCAGGGTGTGCTGTTGGTCAGTGAGTCCCGCAAGGCGGATGGGGTGCACACGTGAGTTAAGTCCTGCTGCCTGCCCGGGCTCGATTACAGCCCTGCCCCTCCCGAGGCCTCGGGTTACCACCTTGCCCCAGAGTCCAGCTAGCTGGCCGCTCAGGGTTTGGTTTGTGTGTCTGCCCAGCGTGGAGCCCACGGAGGCCGGGGACTACAGGCTGTGCTTTGACAACTCCTTCAGCACCATCTCAGAGAAGCTGGTGTTCTTTGAGCTCATCTTCGACAGCCTGCAAGATGACGAGGAGGTGGAGGGCTGGGCAGAGGCCGTGGAGCCCGAGGAGATGCTGGATGTCAAAATGGAGGACATCAAGGTGCGTCCAGCCGCGCTGGCACCCCGGGGCACCCCTCCGCTTCCTTGCGTGTCTCCCCCTTGGCCTGATCCGAGGCCACTTTATTTTAGTAGTGGCTCGGTTGCTGGGCATGGTGGTGCACGCTTGTAATCCGCTTGTAATCCCAGCATTCCAGAGGCTGAGACTAGAGGATCGTGTTTCAAGGACAGCCTCAGCTACTTAGTGAGGCCCTTTGCAACTCAGGCCCTGTTTCAAAATAAAGAATAAAAAATAGGGCTGGGTATGTATCTCCGAGGTAGAATGCTCCTGGGTTCCATCCCCAATACTGAAAAACAAAAACAAACAAACAAAAAAAAAACAAAAAAACCCCCACTAATTTCTATGAGTAAATCTTGTATTAAGAATCTTCCTTAATAACTGTAAAGGGGGACTACTAGGGATGGAACCCTAGTAATTCTGCCTCTCAGCTACACCCCAGGCTCTATTTTTTATTCTTTATTTTGAAACAGGGACATACTGAGTTGCAAAGGGCCTAAGTAGCTGAGGCTGTCCATGTCTCAGCCTCCTGAATGCTGGGATCACAAGCGTGCGCCACCCTGGCCGGCTTCCCTTTTTATTTTTTATTTATTTATATTTTTGGTGGTACTGGGGTTCCTGGAAACCCTTCTACCTCTGGGCTACACTCCCAGACCTATTATATACTTTTTATTTGGAAACAGGGTCTCTTAAGCTAGTGAGGCTGGCCTCGAACCTGCGCGATCCTCCTGTCTCCGCCTCCCAAGCGTGGAGATTACAAGTGTGCGCCACCACGCCCAGCGTTCCCTTTTATTTTAAAGTGGGCTCTCTAGGTTACCGAGTCTTGCTGTGCTGCCGAGGCTGTCCTCAAAGCTGCATTCCTCCTGTCTCGGATTACCGGCACGTACCCCCCAGCTCTGTCTCCCGGTTTGCTCTGCCCTGCAGGACTCCATCGAGACCATGAGGGCCCGGCTGGAGCGCAGCATCCAGGTGCTCACGCTGCTGCGGGCCTTCGAAGCCCGGGACCGCAACCTCCAGGAGGGCAACCTGGAGCGGGTCAACTTCTGGTCCGCCGTCAACGTGGCCGTGTTGCTGCTGGTGGCTGTGCTGCAGGTCTGCACGCTCAAGCGCTTCTTCCAGGACAAGCACCCTGTGCCCACGTAGCCCCCTGCCGGGAGGACGGACTGAAACACCGGGGCTGCGGTGTGCGTGTGCGCGGCTCGGGGCCCTCCCCACGGCTTCCTGCAGGAGGCTCCGCACTGGGGCCCCCCTGGCCCCCGGGGGAGACTGCCCTTTGCAAGCCTGGCCCCCGGGGAGAAGCTTAGCAGCTGTGGCTGTTTTCCTGACTGGTCTGCGTGTTAGTGTCGGGATCCAGCTCCGGGCGCTCCCGGCCCTGACCCCCATCCACGTGCCTTGGCCCAGGCTTCCCCACCCGCCTCAGCGCTGCAGGGCCGGGCCGGAAGCCGCCCTCGCTGCCCTCCCCACTGTGGCCCCCAAGCCAGGTGGCCACAGAGAGCCCAGCTCGTTTCTCTCCTGGGCTGGGGGAGGCCGGCTTGTGCTGAGGGCTGGGAAGGAGGCGGCTGCAGAGTTCTTGCCAGGAGTCACTTTATTTGACAGGAAGGGCCCTGGCCCCTCAGCCTAGCAGGGGACCATCTGGGGATGAGGTTTGGTAACAGAACTCCAGGAGGGGGCCAAGGACCGCCCGGCGGCTGCTCCCACTGCAGGGGCCCGGCCAGGGCAGAGGGTGGCCTGGCTGGCGCCTGCCGGGCCTCAAGGGACAAGGGGCGTCCGGCCTAGCTACTAGAGTCAATAAATTATGTTCAGAGAGCACAAAGCCTGGTGACTGGGACCTGGGCCACCAGCTGGGACAGCCCTGCCCCGCAGGGGCAGCTGGGTAGGCGGGAGGGGTCTCCCACGAAGCTCAGAAGAAAGGTCTGGCGGGAGCCGATGGAGGTGGTCGCCTGGGCACAAAAGAAAAACCAGAAAGCAAAGTTTTAACTGCGTCTAGGCTGGGCCACGAGGCCTGAGCCCCAGAGGGCAAGAGAAGGGAGGGCGTGGCCACAACCCAGTCCAGGGTGGCCACTGGGATTTCTGCTCCAAAGCGGTCCTGAGCCCATGGCCGGTGCAGAGAACGTGTGCCCGCTGCCGGGGTGGCGCTGCAGTATGGCTGCCCTTACAGCAAGGTTTCTGTGAAGACGGGCCCGCCCCGAGCAGGGCCGACCCCAGGGAGTGCAGTGTCTGGGCTCCCGATGGGAGGGCCGGGTCCTGGCAGGAGGCCTAAGGGGGGACGGCAGCCACATGCTCAGGCTGAACCCCGACAAAAGGCCCACACAGCAGCCGCTGGAAGGTTCTTCCCTTTATTTGAGTTTTATTAATAGGGTACAGAGTGCAGGCACTTACAGTGGTCAAACTGAGCGAGGAGCGAACAAGGTCTGCTCAGAGAGGCCCGGGCCCTGGTGGGGAGGCCCCACGCCTCCCATCGAAACCTCGGAGCCCAGGCCCAAGGAGGAGGCCGAGTGAGGAGAGAGGCCGGCCGGGCAGAAGGCACCTCCAGCCACCGAGGCCGAGCCCCGCTTGGGCTGAGTGGTTAATCTGGCCGAGAAAGAAATATGTACAACTCCGGCCATCCTGGGCACGCGGGCCCGGCTTACCCAGGGGAGCTCCCGGAGACAGGTGGACATACTCTGCCCCAACAGGGAATTGGGGTGCAGACACCCTTGGTGCCCCACTTCTAGAGGCCTGATCTACGGTTTCTCAGCCAGAAAAGTCCCTGGTGGGGTCCTGGTCACCAGGCCTGGATCTCATCCAAGACGCCCCATGGGCAGTGGTTCCCTCCTGCCCTGAGACCCTGCCCCCCAAAGTGCAGCGCCCAGGAACCCTTCGCTCTGTGTGGTGTCCAGCCAGGAGTGAGGCCGGGGGCAGGAGGAAGGCACAGGGGCTGCCCACAGGGAGCCTGGTCCCAGATTAGGGGGCAGGGGTGGCGCGGGGCCGGACCACTGAAGCTCCTGCGCGCAGGTGCACGCGGCCCGAGAACAGCCCCTGCAGCCTAGTCGAGCAGGGATGGCTCGGCTGGGCGGATAATGGTGGGCCGGCTGGGAGCGGCAGGGGGTCTTCTGCTGCAAAGAGAATAAAGACAGGCAGAAGGGAGAGGGCGGTGAGGTGGGGGCTGGCACCTGGGCCCAGCCTGCCCCGATGGCGTGCCTGGCACTGGGGGCGCTGCCGGAGGCTGGCCTGCAGGCATCTGCCTGGTGTCTCATGGGCATGCGCTACTGTGACCCTGGGTGAGCCCCCAGCCCTCCCTTTGCACACGCAGAAGAAAGCCTGCGGGTGGGCGGTGGCACTGCCCAGGTGATGGTGAGTGGGGTGCCCAGCACAAAGGGCCCACGGTGCAGGAGAGGATGGGCAGGAGCCCTGGAGTCCCCTCAATTCACCGCCTGTGACTTAGCAGAGAGCTTGGCGTCTCGGGGCCTGCTGGCCCAGGCGGTGGTGGGACCTCTCGGGGGAGGAGTCAGACTCTGGAGACCCTGGGGCATGTGGGGAGTGGCTTTACCTGGGCACTCCAGGGGGGATGCCTGGTGGAATCCGCGCTGGCCGGGATGGGATCTGAGGTGGGGCCGAGAAGGGGTCGTTGTTGGCAAACACGTTCTGGGGTCCAGGCCGGGATGGGATCGGGGGCGCGGAGAAGGAGGTTGCGGCGCCCACAGGCACAGGGATCAGCGGGGGCCCAGGGGTGGGGCCCCTCACTGCAGGAGGCCGGCCTGGCGGGTGCACGCTGGACACGGGTCGCCGCTGTGGAGTAGGGCTGTGGGGAGACCGCAGGAGTCAGGTCCAGCCATGCTGACGTGGGCCGGGGCCCTCCTCCCCCCTGAGCCCGCAGGCTTCCGAGGCTCTGGCTGCCCCGCTGCACAGCTCCACTTGGCCCCTACCTCCCTCAGGCAACATGCCAGTCCTTCCGAACAGCCCGGCCAGTGACTGGGCACCGCTGTGCCCAGGCCTGCAGGACCTTCTGCCATGGCTGCCGCCGTCCCTGTCCTGGGTTAGGGTTGACACCCTGCCAGGATGACTGGTTCTACCTGACCCCGCCGGCCTGGCCACCCCCGCCACGTTCAAGCCCTCTGCTGCAGGGCCGAGCCAGCGTCACCCAGGCACACGGTGCCATCGGGCGGGCCCTGCCCAGCCGCCGGCCGCCCCCACCTGTGGCTGCTGGTGCTCTGGAGCCAGGTGTCGTCCACAGGCGGGGGCACGGGGGTGGACACGGTGCTGGTGCTGATGTCCCCGATGATGCTGAGCGCCTCCTTGAGCGCGTGGTACATGCGCAGCATGTCGTCCCGCCGCTGGGCCTGGTCGGCCGACTCCTCCATAAGGCTGCTCTGGTCCGCCGAGGAGTACAGGTAGGCCAGCAGCTCGTGGTGAATGAAGGCCTTGGTCTGCGGCCAAGACGCCAGTCAGGGCCTCGCCACCCCCAGGGCGAGGGGAGCACCCGCCTTCCCTCCCCCTCTCCCTCTTCTTCCTCCCTTCCTTCGTTCCTTCCATTCTTTTTGTGGTACTGAGGGTTGGACCCGGGCCATTCTACTCCGGAGCTACGCCCCCAGCCCTATTTCATTCTTTACCTGGAAACAGGGTCTCACTAGGTTGTACGGGTTAGCCTTGAGTCTGCGATCTACTGGGATTACAAGTGTGCTCCACCACGCCCACACTTTCTTTCCTTTCCGTTGTTGTAGTGGCTGTGGAACTCTTGGGGCGCTCCACTCAGTTAAACCCCGGCACTTTTTTATTTTAGGTACTTGGGACTGAACCCACTGCCGGGACGGACATTCTAATTCCAAGCTACAGCCGGGTGTGGTGGCGCACGCTTGTAATCCCCGCGCTTGGGAGGCTGAGACAGGAGGATCGCACAGGTTCGAAGCCAGCCTCAGCTACTTAGTGAGGCTCTCAGCAACTTAGTGAGACCCTGTTTCCAAATAAAATATAAAATGGGTCTGGGAATATAGCCCGGAGGTAGAAAGCCTCTGGGTTCCACCCCCAGTACCACCAAAAAAACAAACAAATAATTCCGAGCTACACCCCCGCAGCCCTATTCTATTTCCACTTTATTTACTTAAAAAAAAAATTTTTTTTTTTTTTTTTTGCGGGTCTGGGGATGGTACCCAGAGGCATTTGACCTCCGAGCTACACCCCCTGCCCTATTTTTTATTCTTTATTTTGAAACAGGGTCTCACTAAGTTGCAGAGGGCCTCACTAAGTAGCTGAGGCTGGCCGCGAACTGCGATCCTCCGGTCTCAGCCTCCTGAGTATTGGGATTACAAGCCTGCGCCACCATGCCTGGCTACCTGACCCCTTTTTATTTTTTATTTCGAGGCAGGTTCTCGCTAAATTGCCCGGGTTGTCCCCAGCTCACAATCGTCTAATCTGTGGGGTCACAGGTGTGCACCCCTGCTCCGGGCAACGCGCAGGTGAAGGTGACCTGCACACAGGTGGTGCTGGCGCCGGGCCGAGGCCGAGTGTCCCACACTCACGTTATTTTTCTTTTTTTTTGTGGTTCTGGGGTTCCTGGAAGCCCTTCTACCTCGGGGCTACATTCCCAGACCTATTTTTACATTTTTATTTGGAAACAGGGTCTCCTAAGCCAGCGCGCGCGGCTGGCTTGGAACCTGCGCGATCCTCCTGTCTCCGCCTCCCAAGCGCGGGGATGACGAGCGTGCCCACCGCGCCCGGCGCACACTCACGTTGTTGATCATGAGGTGCATGATGGTCTTTGGCATGAGGTCGCGGATGGACTTGTTGATGATGGCGACGTAGGAGTCCACCAGGTTGCGGATGGTCTCCACCTGCCGCTCCAGCTGCGGGTCCATGGAGAAGGTGTTCTCCTGAGCCCCGTCCTCATTCTCCGCCTGCAGGGGACAGATGCGGTGAGCGGGGCGAGGCTCCCGTCTCTACCATGCAACCCTCCGGGTTACCCGGCAGCCCTGCCGGCCATGCCGAGCCAGGGTTGCCCAGACCTGGGGTAACTTGGCTCGGGCAAGGTTGGATCCTCTGCTCTGGGGTCTGGAATATTATTATTATTATTGTTGTTGTTGTTGAATATTATATTCTTCTTGTTATTTTGTGGTACTGGGGATTGAACCCAGGGCATTCTACCTCTGAGCTAAACCCCCAGCCGTATTTTTTATTTATATTTGGAAACAGGGCCTCACTAGTTGCAGAGCCTCAGTACTTGCTGAGGCTGGCCTCGAACCCGCGATCCTCCTCTGTCAGCATCCCAAGCGCTGGGATGGCAGGCCTGTGTCACCACGCTCAGCTCTCACAAAGCATTTACTTGGGGCCAATGGTGTTTGCATCTGCTCCACCGTAAGGACGAGAGGAGAAGCGAGGGGGAGGCAGTCGGGTCTGAGCTCCCGGGCGCGTGCTGGGCTGCGGCTCTGAGGACAATATGATCCCCGGTGTGCATTGCTCACTGAGAGGGCGGCAACTAGGCGTCTTTAGAGTCCAGCGAGCGCCGGGCGTGGGGGCGTGCGCTTGTCATCCCCGCGCTTGGGAGGCTGAGACAGGAGGATCGCGCAGGTTCGAAGCCAGCCTCAGCTGCTTAGTGAGGCTCTCAGCAACTCAGTGAGACCCTGTTTCCAAATAAAATAGAAAATAGGTCTGGGAGGATAGCCCAGAGGTAGAAAGCCCCTGGGTTCAATCCCCAGCACCAGAAAAAAGAAGAAGAAGAAAAAGAGTCCAGCAAGGATGGCCGAGCAGTGGCCAGCCGCCCTCCCGGCCGGGGGCTCCTCACCTGGTCCTTCTCGGGGTAGACCCCAGCTCGCAGGAAGGAGGCTTTCCAGCTGTCCACGTCCTCCTGGGAGTCGCAGGCCAGCTCGATCTGTCGCAGGTCCTTGTACACGTTCCTGAGCGGGAGGGACGGGCACACGCTTGGCGCTGGCCTGGGCCTTACCTCCCCGGGGTGAGGGGCTGGGGCCTCTGCCCGAGCCGGCCGCGGGACCTTCTGGCACCGGGACCTTCTGGCACCTGGCCCTCGCGCCTCGCCAGTGTGGACCAGTGTCAGGGCAGAGCGCGGTGGGGTCCGCGGGGCCACGGCGTTTTGTTTCCCTGGAACCTGCCTGTCCCTCCTTCAGGATCTTCTCTGGGGACCGAAGGCTGCTCACAAGTGCCGGCCTCCCATCAACCCGACGCCTGGGAATGCCTTCTAGCTACACCTGGGCCTTTTTGATATTTTTTTTTGTGGTACTGGGGGTGGAACCCAGGGGCTTTTCTACCTCCGGGCTATACTCCCAGACCTATTTTATACTTTATTTGGAAACAGGGTCTCACTAAGTTGCTGAGAGCCTCACTCAGTAGCTGAGACTGGCTTCGAACCTGTGCGATCCTCCTGTCTCAGCCTCCATATATGAGGATTGGTGTGTACCACCAGGTCCGGCTGTGGACATGTTCTGTTCTTGTTTGTTTTGGGGGGAGTTACCTTTAGCCTTATTTTATTTTATTATTATTATTATTTTGTGGGTCTTGGGGATAAAACCCAGGGGCATTTGACCTCTGAGCTATACCCCCTGCCCCATTTTTTATTCTTTATTTTGAAACAGGATCTCACTAAGTTGCAGAGGACCTCACTAAGTAGATGAGGCTGTCTGTAAACGGCGGTCCTCCGATCTCAGTGTCCCGAATGCTGGGATGACAAGCGTGCACCACCATGGCTGGCTTATTTTATTATTTATTTTTGTGTTACTGGGGACTGAACTCAAGAGGCACTCTACCTCCAAGCTACATCCCCAGCCCTATTTTTTCCTCTTTATTTTGAAACAAGATCTCACTGAGTAGCTGAGGCTGCCCAAGAACCTGCGGATCCTCCTGTCTCAGCCTCCCAAGTACTGGAATTACAAGCATGCGCCACCATGCCTGATTTATTTTTAAATTCCAAAACAGGGTCTTGAGGCCGGTCGTGGTGGCGCACGCTTGTAATCCCCATGCTTGGGAGGTGGAGACAGGAGGATCGCGCAGGTTCAAAGCCAGCCTCGCTGGCTTAAGAGACTCTCTTTCCAAATAAAAATATAAAATGGGTCTGGGAGTATAGCCCGGAGGTAGAATGGCTTCCAGGAACCCCAGTACACCAAAAAAACAACAACAACAAAAAAAAACCAGGGTCTTGATAGGTTGATGACCGTCTCACCAAGTTGCTGAGGCTGGCGTTGAACCTGTGATCCTCCTGTCTTAGCCTCCCACGTATTGGGACTACAGGCGTGCGCCCCCAGGCCTGTCATGATGATGGTCTTTTTCGACATCATCCAATGTGGCAACCCTGAGGATTCTGCACAATGCTTGCCTCTCTCTCTCTCTCTTCCTTCCTTCCTTTTTCCCTTCCCTTTCCTCCCTCCCTCCCTTCTTTCTTCCTTCCGTTCCCTCCCTCCCTCCCTCCTTTCTTTCTCTTTCTCTTTCTTTCTTTCTTGTGCTGGGGTTGAACCCAGAGGCATCATCATATATCCCCAACCCTATTTAATTTATTTGGAAACAGGGCCTCACTAAGTTGCCGAGGCTAGCTTTGAACCTGCAATCCTCCTGTCTCAGCGTCAAGTACTGGGATGACACCGTGTACACCCCACCCCACTTCTCCTTCCTTTCTCCTATCGGGGATCGGGTCCAGGGCGCTCTGAGTCTGAGCCACACCCTTGATGGGGACTCTTGATTTCAGAACTTTGAGTTTTCTCACGGTGCTAGGGATAGAACCCGGGACCTTGCGTGGCTCAGCCAAGGGCGCTACCACTGCGCTGCAGTCCTGGCCTACCGCATCTGGCTGATTGGATCACTTTAAATCTCATCCGGGCCGGGCGTGGTGGCGCACGCGTAGAATCCCAGCACTTGGGAGGCTGAGACAGGAGGATCGTGCCGGCCTCAGCTCCTTAGTGAGGCCCTCTGCAATTCAGTGAGACCCTGTTTCAAAATAAAGAATAGAAAATAGGGCTGGGGGTGTAGCTCAGAGGGAGATGCCCCTGGGTTTCACCCCTGGTAACGTAAAAAAAAAAAAAATCTCATCCGTGCCAGGCGTGGTAGTGCACCTTGTCATCTCAGCACTTGCTAGGCTAAGACTGGAGGATCACAGGTTTGAGGGCAGCGTCAGCAAATAGTGAAACTTTCATCAACCGAGCAAGACTCTCTTTCAAAATAAAAATTGCCAGGCGTGGTGGCGCACGCTTGTAATCCCAGCATTCGGGAGGCTGAGACGGGAGGATCGCGGTTCACGGACAGCCTCAGCTACTTAGTGAGGCCCTCTGCAACTCAGTGAGACCCGGTTTCAAAATAAAGAATAATAAAAAAAAAGAATAAAATACAGGGCTGGGGTATAGCTCAGAGGTAGAATGCCCCTAGGTTCCATCCCTAGTACCACCAAAAAAAAAAAAAAAAAAAAAAAAAAAAAAAGCATGCCCCCATGGCCTCCTGCTGCCCAGGCCTCTCCCCACCTCTCAGGGCAGCCATCAATGCCTTCCTCTCTCACCCAAACAAGAGCGTGGCCTATTCCCCGAGCTCCTGCCCTCTCCCATGGCCCCTTCATAGCTCATTTCCCTGCCAAGCACCAGAAGGCGCCAGTGAGGGCCTGCGTCAAGTCCCATCACCCTGCCTTGAACCATCCATGGCTCCCACCGTCCTGGAACCCTCAGCTCATGCTCATCTCTATTCAGGTCTGCTCTGGCCTCGCCATTTTCTGCTTCTCATTTGACTCCCTTCCTCGGATGTGCGGCCTGGGCAGGGCCCACTGACCCCCTGGGGAAGCCGGCTCCTCACCTCTGCTCCGTGTTGAAGATGGCGAAGACGTGCTTGTTGGACATGAAGCCCTTCTCCACGTCGCGGATTTTGAGGTTGTCCAGGGGCAGCATGTACTTCTTTTCTTTCTCCTGAGGGTGGAGGAGGAGTCCCCCTCAGCCCGAGGAGGCCCCGCCCCGCCCCGTCCTCTGCCCGCCCCAGAGCCCGGCACGACCACACCCAGCTTTATTATTTATTTTTATTTTTTCTGCAGGACTAGAGATGGAACCCAGGGGCATTCCACCTCCAAACTACACCCCCAGCCCTATTTTCTATTCTTTATTTTGAAACAGGGTCTCACTGAGTTGCAGAGGGCCTCACTAAGTAACTGAGGCTGGCTATGAACCGCGATCCTCCTGTCTCAGCCTCCAGAATGCTGGGATCACAAGCTGCGCCACCACACCCACCTATTTTTATTTTTTTATTTTTTGGTAGTCCTGGGGTTCCTGGAAACCACTGTACCTCTGGGCTACACTCCCAGACGTATTTTATATTTTATTTGGAAATGGACTCTTAAGCCAGCGCGGCTAGCTTCGAACCTGCACGACCCTCCTGTCTCCGCCTCCCAAGCGCGGGGATTAAAAGCGTGTGCCACCACGCCTGGCTTTTTTTTTTTTTTTTAATTTTGAAATGGGGTTTACGTTGCGGAGGCTGGCAGCAAACCTGTGATCCTGTCAGCCTCCAAGTCCTGCGGTCCGGGGTGTGTGCCACCATGCCCAGCTTGCCTTAGGCTTTTGTGCCAAGGCCCCTCCAGGGCTCAGCCCTCCCGAGCTACTGTGCGCTTCCTCCGGATGGCCCGGATGACGGCGCCTAAGCAGAGGGCAAAGGCACCTGTCTGTCTTGTGCACACTTATTGGTGGGCTCTGACCACACAGACATAGCCCACTCCTAGTGTGGGGAGAGCGGTCCCTCAATTCTGACTTCCCCAAGGGCCTGGGAGTGAGTGAGCTGTCATGGCGCACTCAACTCTACCGACAGGGAGACTGAGGCAGCCAGGGCCGATGCTGGGCGTGCACCTAGACCACTGAGCGATGTGGGCCCCGAGGCCAGAGACGTGCGGTGGCTTTGTGAGGTGGCCCTTGTGGAAGTGCCCCACGTGCTGGGCACGGGGCCCACGGGCTGCAGGGCCGTGAGTCGCCCTGCAGGTGGCGGCCCAGAGCCCTCCACTCACCCACCACCGCGCACCAGGCAGCAGTGCGCCTGGCACGGGGCGGGCCGCCCTGGTCCTCGAGGGTGTGGGTGCGCAGGAGTGACAAACACGCCTTTTCCCTGTAGCCCTGGAAATTGAACGCGGGGCACCGCACCTTTGAGCTACGCCCCAGCCCTCTTCATTTTTATCTTTTTATTTTGAAACAAAAACAGCCCGGTTGCTGAGAATCTCACTGCACTGCTAAGGCTCCTGGCTCAGCCTCTCAGGTACTGGGATTACAGGCCCGGCGTGTTTGCTTTCTACTTTTATGTATTTATTTTTGTGGTACTGGAAAAGGAACCCAGGGCCTTCTACCTCCAGGCTACGCCCCCAGACCTATTTTCTTCTTCTTCTTCTTCTTTTTTTTTGGTGGTACTGGGGGTGAAATCCGAGGGCTTTTCTATCTTTGGGCTATACTCCCAGGCCTCCTGTCTTGGCCTCCCAAGCGCTAGAATTACAAGCGTGCGCCACCACGCCTGGCTTTTATTTATTTATTTTTAGTGCTGGAGAGGGAAGCCAGGACGGTGTGCGTGCCGGGCAAGTGCCCTACTGCTGAGCCGCCAACTCCGGCATGGACCAGTTTCCTGCATCCGGGGACCAGAGTGCAGAGCCCAGGCCCCACTTCCCAGGCCTGCTGCGCCTGCAGCGACTGCAGCAAATGCCAGCGACCGGAGCCATTTACCTGCTCGTGGGAGCCGCCCCTCCAGGAACACACAGTGCCCCTTCCTCAATGTGCCAGTTCTGTCTGCCCCAAAGCAGCCCCTGCCCTTCACCCACACCGGGAGTCTTTTTGTCACGGGGCCTGCTACTGCGCTGCTGGAACACTCCAGAAGGAAGCCTACGTTTGCCACCAGAGTTGAAGTGGGACGGGTGGCGGCCGCCCCAGAGTCAGGGCTGCGGAGGAGCCACCGGCTGGGCACACAGGGCCTGGCTGAGGCCGTGAGCCCTTGACAAGCTGCCCCTGCCTCAGTTTCCCCATGTCTGAGGACACTGGAGTTCCATCCCTCTGATGGAAGGTGAGGATTGCCATACCATCACAACGTGCCGAGAGCTGTACCCTCTGTGCAGCTGGCACCCAGTGAGGCCGCAGAGCTTTCTACCTCCAAGCTGTCTCCTCAGCCCTGTCTTGTTTGGAAATAGGGTCTCACAAAGTCGCAGAGGGCCTCACTAAGTTGTTGAGGCTGGCCTTTGACCTGTGAGCCTCCTGTCTCAGCCTCCCTAGTCCTGGAATTACAAGTGTGCGCCACCACGCCAGCACTTGATTGATCCCGGGGTGTTCTACCTCCAAGACACACACCCAGCCCTTTTTATTTTATTTTATTATTATTTTTTGCGGGGTTGGGGATGGAACCCAGGGGCATTTGACCTCTGAGTTACACCCCCTGGCCTATTTTTGTTCTTTATTTTGAAACAGGGTCTCACTAAATTGCTGAGTGCCTAAGTAGCTGAGGCTGTCCGTGAACCGCGATCCTCCTGTCTCAGACTCCCGAATGCTGGGCTGACAGGCGTGTGGCACCACACCTGGTAGCACAGGCTGTTATTTTGAAACAGGGTCTTGCTAGGTTGCTCAGACTCACCAAGCTGCTGAGACTGGTCCTGAACCTGCAGCCTCCCGTGTTTGCCTGCCCGGGGTGTTTGGTATTATTATGTGACTGGGCCGGCTCCCCAGGTCCTGACCAGGAGACCTCAGAGCCTGGCAGAGGGGCCTGGTGGCCAGGGAGGGAGGAGCACCTGGGAACCTGAGGCGGGCGGCAGACCCGGCTGGGGAACGCAGGGGCTGTCCAGCCTGTGAGGGTGGGCTGGGGGCTTCAGAATGGGCAGGGGGCGGAGCTTCTGCCTGGAAGTTGGGGAAGGGCCCCCACCCTATCACGCCATGAGGCAGGAAGCGTCCAGTCTGCGGCGGGGCCAAGGAACTGAGTCACAGGCCGCCCTGGCTCCCAGCAAGATACCACATCTGGAACTGTTTACAGTGCGATTCCGCAGCCGCCTTCCTGAGGCCCACGCGCGCGCACGTGCGCACTGCACGCAAACACACCGTCAGAGGCAGACACAGGCGTGCACGCGCCCCCGCCCCCACCCTCCTGCCTCCACCCCTCCTTCGGATTTCCTGAAAACCCACAACTCTCTCCAGATGCGCCGCGGCAGCCTTGCCACGTCGGAAGGGCCAGGGCGCGGCGGGGGAGCGGCGAGGAAGCCAGCCGGCCCCGCCAGCCCAGTGTTCAGACTACCTGTTCAGGAGCCTCGGGATGTGTACAGTAGTCTGCACACTGGTTAGGCTGGGCTCGGGACAGCGGCTCGTCCTGACGGCCCGCCACCCCGAGCGAGGCCACCGCGAGGTAAGTCATCCCACAGGGCCCTGAGGCCGCTGCAGCCGGGACTTGGACCTGGTGCCAAGAGGAAGGGGCCGGGCCGAGGGCTGTCAACGACCCTCTCCTGTGTTTCTGAAATAAAGAAATCCTAACTTCTTTGCTCTGGCCAAGGCTTCCTGGGGAGGCGCGGCGGGTGCCACGCGAGCCCCTCCAGACCACGGGCTCCCCACTCAGCCTGCTGATCTTGGCCTGCTTTGTGTCTGGGACTCGGGGCCTTTCTGCTGGTTCTCATTAGGGGGGAGGGGGCTCCTCCCAGCCCTGGCCCTCCAGTCTGGGGCCTCAAGGGAGGGCTGGGTCCTGCTCTCAACGCCCCCATGGAGGAGGCAAAGCCCCCCCCACCCCAGGTGAAGAAGAGGACCTCGTGGGCCTGCAGCACCGCCAGCTCTGAGACACGGCCCAGTTGGCCCCGCAGCCCCCCAAGAGCCCCGCACACCCGGAGCCAAATGGTTCAGCACACCCTCGCGCTGGCCATTCTGAGAGCAGGGGATGTGGGCCGTGGCGCCTGTGGTGGTAGGTGGGGGTCCATGCTATGTTCTGTCTTGGACGCCCCCTCTCAATCCCATCAGGCCCATGGGTGCTGGGGGGTTCTGGGAAACCACAGAAATGCTCATAGTGGGGCTGCTGACCCCACCACCCTGGGGTGGGAACTGCCCCCGACATGGCCCTTCAGGGGGCACAGGGCTCTAAGAACCGCCAGAGATGAGACCACCTGTCACCCCTAAACACGCCCTTGGAGCAACCACGCTGAGCCTGAGTGCGGAGGGGGGGGCACTGGGGAGGAGTCCCTCCAGCTGGCCAGCGCATGAGCAGATGGCCCCGGGTGAGGCGCCCACCACGTGGGGAGCCCTTCCCTGCACCCCACTGAGGGGCCACAGTTCCCCAGCTGGCCAAGACAGCCACCCTAGGGCCGGCCTCCTGACTCACTGAGGAAGGAGGGCAGATGTCGCGGGTGGCCTTGGGGCCTACCCAGCTCCCAGAACCGCCGTACGCAGGGTCCATGAACACGCGCAGGGTCCATGAACACACGTGCCCCTCGACAAAGCTCTGCCTGCCTCCTCCTGGCCCAGCTGGACCACGGGAGGTCAGCTCGGGTCGTCAGGAGTCAGGGCAGCCTCTTCCCAGAGCCCCAAGGGAAGAAATGCAGGCAGGGTGCCTCTGGCCATAGCTGGGGAAGCCTGGCCCTGTGCAGGCCCTCCAGGGACAGTGGGTACTGGCCAGCCTGCGGCAAGTGCTCAAACTCACTCACCCCCGTGTCATCTGTGGCACTGAGCCGGCCCTGGGGCCCACACGTGATCTTGGGGGGGGAAAAAGAGCCAGGCATGGTGGTATGCAGCTGTAAACCCAGAACTAGGAGGCCGCGGCAGAAGGGACCAGCCGCGGACACGGGGCAAGGCTCCAGCAACCTAGTAACACCTCATTTCAAAATAAAAAATGAAAAGGGGGCATAGTTCAGAAGTAGGATGTCCCTGGGTCAATCCACAGTCACACACACACACACACACACACACACACACACACACCCCAAAACTAAAGAGTGGGCATCCCCTCTGCAGGGTGGCTGGGGCTAGCAGGAGGCGACAGCAGAGCGAGCAGGCCTTGCCTGGAGCAGGGCCAGAACTGGCCCTCGCCCGGGCTCAGCAGCCGGACCTCGCAGGTGAAGGGACAAGACGCAGAGGCGGGGCTGCCACTGAGCTCCTGGCGAACCCCAGGCCCCAAACCAAACCATCTTAGAAGGATGGGATTGTTAGCTGGGGGCCCAGTCCCCACACACAGCCACCTTGTGAATAGATGCTGGTCAGGGGCCCACAAACAGCTTTCATCTTGTCAGGGCTGTGGGACGGCCATCTTGGTAGGCGGGAGCGTGCGCAAGGTGGAGCTGGGCGCCACTCAGAGACTTGAGCCCCAAATAGGCCTTGTCCACCTGCTTCTTTCCTTTTCTTTGTGAGGCTGGGGATGGAACCAAGGGGCCTTCCACCTCCAAGCTACACCCCCAGCTATTTTTGTGTGTGGTACAGGGGATGGAATCCAGGGGCATTCTACCTCTGAGCTACGCCCGCAGTCCCAGTTTTTACTCTTTTATTTGAAACGGTCTCGCTGAGGCTGGCTGCGAACCTGCGATTCTACTGTCTCAGTCATTCAAGTACTGAGATTACAAGTGTGCGCCACCACGCCTGGCTTCCCAGCTCTTTATTATTTATTTTTTTGGTGGTACTGGGTTGAACACAGGGGCATTCTACCTTCGAGCTACACTCCAGCCCTATTTAATTTGTTTTTTTTGAAAAGGGCCTTACTAAGTTGCTGAAGCTGGCCGCAAACCTGCAATCCTTTCTCCCTCCTGAGTAATGGGATTATAAGCATCACCATACCCAGCTTTATTTTAGATTTGAAGCAGCGTCTCCCTAAGTTGCTGATGCTAGCCTCCAGCCCATGATCCTCTTTTCTCAGCATCCCAAGCTATACCCACAACCCAATTTTATTTCTTATTTGGAAACGGGGTCTCATTAGGTTGCTGAGAGCCGCACTAAATTGCCAAGGCTGGCTTTGAACCCATGATTCTCTTGGCTCAGCCTCTCAAGTACTGGGGTTACAGGTGTATGCCACCATGCCTGGTTTTTTGGTTTTTTTTTGGTCCTGGGAATTGAACTCAGGAGCATTTTAACCTCTGAGCTATACCCCCAGTCCTATTATTTATTTATTTATTTGTTTATTTATTTATTTATTTTTGCGGTACTAGGGATGGAACCCGGGGGCATTCGACCTCCGAGTTACACCCACAGCCCTATCTTTTATTCTTGATTTTGAAATAGGCTCTCATTGAGTTGCAAAGGGCCTCATTAAGTAGCCGAGGCTGTCTCAGCCTCTCAGATGCTGGGATTACAAGTGTACGCCACCACGCCCGGCGTGTTTTTATTATGAAACAGGGTCTTACTAGGTTGACAGCCTCTCTACTTGCCGAGGCTGTTATTGAACCTGCGATCCTCAGGCCTCAGCCTCTCAAGCAGCAGGATTACCAGCATGGTCACCATGCCCGGCAGCCCTGTCTCTGTAAATGCCTTCCCTTGGGGCTCTCTGTCACGGATCTCAATCAATGGCCCACCTAGCGCCGACCGGGCAAGTTCACGGCAACAGTGTCCCTCATGGCCGGCACCCTGAAGAAGTGGCTTCACTCCCAGGCAGGGACCATTATTAAGCAAAGGGAATCAGGAATGGGCCAGTCAGGAGGGGCACGGGGCAGCTCGGTAGGGCCAGGCTGACCGCTCACAGCCCCCACCCCAGCCCCTCCCTACGGCTCACCACGACACTGCCCTGCCCCTGAGGCCCCTAGAGGCCTGCCGCCTCCTTCCCAGTCCTTCCCAGGGACATGAAGGGACTGCTCAAAACACTTGCAGTCACCGGGCGTGGCGACGCACGCTTGTCATCCCCGCGCTTGGGAGGCGGAGACAGGAGGATCGCGCAGGTTCGAAGCCAGCCGCGCGTGCTGGCTTAGGAGACCCTGTTTCCAAATAAAAATGTAAAAATAGGTCTGGGAGTGTAGCCTGGAGGTAGAAGGGCTTCCAGGAACCCCAGTACCACCAAAAAAAAAAAAAAAAAAAAAAAAAAAACCCAAAAAAACCCCAACACTTGCAGTCATGCCGTAGCACATGGCGGACAGAGACTGTCCCACACCAGGAAACGGTGGTCCCCCGGGGAAAGGCTACGGAACCCACACACCCAGCGGCCTGGCCACGCGCAGAGACCTCACCCTCGGCGGGGACCCGAGAGCCCCTCACTAGAGCACTGGCAGGGCTCCAGGCCGTGAGAGGCCCCAGGCTCGCCCAGGCTGCTGTGGCCTTGGCTCACAGGAAGCTGGCGGCCCTTGGAAAACCTTTCTCTACCGCACAAGAAGGGAGCGAGTGGACTGGCGGAGACCCGAGGGATGGGAGGGGCCCACTCCCGGCCACTTACCTCCTCGTCCTTGTACCAGGACAGGGACTCGGCCGTCAGCACGAACCAGTACTCCTTGGAGCCGCCCTTCATCAGGCTGATGTTGTTGATGGTCAGCCAGCCCCGGCGGATCACCTGGGGGAGCAGGCGGCTTAGGGGCCAGGAGGTGCCACGCCCCCTGCCAGCGCCCTCACCGCAGCAAGGCAAGGACACCTGCAGCCCAAGCCAGGAAGCCAGCTGCGCCTCGCCCAAGCACTCCCAGGGGGAAACCAGGCAGGTGGGCGCACAGGCGGACCAACGGGCAGTGACTCGGAAGCCCTCTGTGCCCAGGCAGGAGCGGGCTGGTGTTTGGGGCAGGGCTGGCAGGTGGCTCACGAGGGGCCTCCCCTTTCCCGGCCCCATGCCTGGCAGGTCAAGGGGCTACCGCCCACGGCCTGGCCCTTCAGGGTGGCTGTGTGTGGATCAGGAGCGAGAGGCCATGAAGGCAGAGGCAGCCACCCTGCGCCATGATGACGCCCCTGATCTAGCTGGGATGGCCTACGCCTCTGCTGCTGAGCAGGCGGGGCCTACAGCCACGGGAGCAGTGGTGATGGCTGGTGGGCGAGGGACAGGCCAGCAGCCTCGGCCAGCTCACAGCATCCTCCCCGACGCAGCGCCACCTGCTCCTCCTGGTGTTTCAGAGGGTTCTGGTTTAGCACTAAAGGCCAGGCTCCGGGAATGCCTCAGACCTGGACGAACTGGGACAGTGCCACGCCACTAGCAAGCCTGGTCTCTACACCGAGGCCACGGCTGAGCTGCGTAGGAACCGCAAGGCAGTCCTTGCTTCTGGTAACTTCGCCTGGCCCTGAGCTGGGTGGCTCCCCATGGCCACCCACAGGTCCTTCATCCAGCCTCGGGCAGTGGCACCCTGGCTGTCGCTTCTCCTCCAGAGAGACTACACATGCGGTCTTGGCCCTGCCGCCATGCGCGTACCAGTGGAGTTGGCGGCAAGGCCCTCCCTGCTGAGCTGCAGTGGGCACAGAGGTGCAGGCTCACCCAGAGACTCGGGGAAGGCCAGAGTTGCAGCTGGGGGCACCTGGGCCTGGGCAGGGCGGTAGGCGGGATTCCTCAGGGCCGGGCAGCCGTGGAGGGCACAAGTGAGGTGGGGGGTGGGTAGCTGGGCCAGCTTGCTGCCTGGGAGGGGTCCTGGGCAGGGCGGGGACTCTGTGGGGACACCCAGGGGCCACTGAAGACATAATCCCTGCTCTGTGGCTTGAAGTGTGGCAATCTGGCAGAAAAGAATAATTTCTAAAGCTTTGGGTGGGGAGGAGAGAAGCAGGTGCCCGGCCTGGGCCTGCCAGGGGTGTGGGGGGGGCACAACCTATGGCCCGTGCCTTCCTCCCTCCCCCACCCTCACGGGCCCAGGCTTTCCTGTCTGCACCGGCTAGGCCCCAGCTACTAGGACGATGGGGGCCGCTCTCTGCAGAGGGCAGCAGTGCGGCCTGCGTAGCCCTTGCTGGCTGTGCGAGGAGGCGTCCCTACAGCAGGGATGGCAAATACAGTGCACTGGGGGAGGGGCGCACATCAGCAGGAGCCGCCCAGAGCACTCCGGAGAGAATTCTGGGCCTGGTGGTAAAAGGTGCCAGGATCAATTATTGATGCCTGCTCCAGGCAAAGGAAAAGGGAAGGGGGCGAGGGACCAGACAGTCTCATCAACTGTCACTCCTGCCCTGGACAGAGGAGACCGGGGCAGCACCCAGGGAAAGGTCCCTGAACAACAGTCACGCCTGCCATGGTACAGCTGGGGTACCACATGGAGGAAAAACAAAAACCAAACAAAACAAACCCGACGAGTTAGTCACATCGGCCACAGGAGGGGAGTGGCAGCATGCTTATTAGGAGAGTGCTGGGATTGATTAGCAATGTCTGCCACGGGTGCAGGATGGATGGAAGGGACCAGGGAAAGCATGCCGGGTCAATTAGCCATGCCTGTCATGGGCATAAGAGAGAAAATTTTCTTTTTCTGTTTTGGTACGGGGGTTGAACCTAGGGGCATTCTGCTGTTGAGCCATACCCCAGCCCTTTTATTTTGATAATGAGTTGCGCTAAGTTGCTGAGGCTAGCATCAACCCTGCCATCCTCCTGTCTCAGCCTCCCAGCTACTGGGAGGTGCCTGGCTGGGGTTTTCTGCCTGTGGGAAAGCATGCTCTGATGGCGAGCGGTGCCGGCACTGGAGGACGCCAGCAGCAGGAACGAACTTCAGCAGGACTCGAGCAAAATCGTCCACGTCCTGGGAGGCGCGGACAGGGGCCACGCGTAAGCCGAGCATTTGCCATCCCTGGCCTACAAGACACCGCGTGGTCGGCTGGGCCCCCGACAAAGCACACGGCCAGGTTAGTATCTGTGTGTGCGGCACTGGGGACCTAACTCAGGGGCATTCTACCTCCGAGCTACATCCCCAGCCCTATTTTCTTTTCATTTGGAGACAGAATTTCGTTAGGTTGATGAGTCTCACTGCTAGCTGAGGCTGTTTCGAACCTGCGATCCTCCCGTCTCAGCCTCCCAAGTACCGGGATTACAAGCGTGCGCCACCACCCCGGCTCAGGTTAGCTCTGTGCGGAGAGGTGACCCCCAGGCCATGACTCCAGTGGCAGCTGTGATGCGCGGCTCCCGGGTTAGCTCGATTTTAGCCTCAGTGCTTTTTCGCTCGTTTGTTATTTTGAGGAGTGTTACGGGGCGGCCAGGGGTCTCCACCATGACTAGACGCTCTAGGTTTGCTACCACGCTAAGCAGGTACTTACCAAGATCTCCCCCTTTGAGAATGCAAAGTTAGGGTTGTGGGTAAATCAAGGAAAAGAGACGGAAGGGGCGTGAGGAGACGGAGGAGAGCAGAAAGAAGCACAGTGGTGGAGAAGAGAGGAGCGGGGGAGGAAACAGCAAAAGAAAAAAAAGTACATGCTATTAATTATATTCACAGTGTTAATATTTAATTCATATCATCTCCCAAAACAAAAAAAGAAAAAGCAACAACGTACACATCGCCTATGGCAAGCAGCAAAAATTCAACATAACCATGCGGTGGCTGCTGGCTCTGCCTTCTGCCCGCAGCCGCAGAGCTGGCAAGGGCCACGGTGGCGGTCCCCTGCACCGCGTGTTCTTAAAAAAAGACACCAAACACCGGTATTTAGAAAGCCATTGTTTGGCGGGGAGAGCGTAACCAGGGATGGAACTGAGGGGCCTTCTACCTCCAAACCACACCTCCAGCCATTGTAATTTTTTTGTTTTGAAATGAGGACTCCCTAGGTTGCTGAGTCTCACTCAGTAGCTGAGGCTGGCCTCGAGCCTGTGATCCTCCTGTCTCAGCCTCCCAAAAGCTGGGATTATAAGCGTGTGCCACCACGCCCGGCTCTTATTTCTTATTTATTTTTTTATTGTTGTGGTACTGGGGACTTAACCCAGAGGTATTACAATGTGCGAGCTACATCCCTGGCCCGATTTTATTTCCTGTTTAGAAACAGGGTCGCACTAGGTTGCTGAGAGCCTTGCTACGCTGGCTAGGCTGGCTTTGAACCTGCAATCCTCCTGTCTCAGCCTCACAAGTACTGAGATAACAAGTGTGCATCACCACGCCTGGCTTTTTAAAATTTTAAACCAGGGTCTTAATGGGCGTGGTGGCACAGGCTTGTACTCCCAGGGTTTGGTAGGCTGAGCCAGGAGGATTGCGGGTTCTCGGACAGCCTCAGCTACTTAGGAAGGCCCTCTGCAACTTAGTGAGACCTTGTTTGAAAATTAAGAATAAAAAAATAGGTCTGGGGGGGGTATAGCTGAGAGGTAGAATGCCCCTGGATTCGATCTCCAGTATTGCTAAATAAATAAAGAAAGAAATAATAAAACAGGGACTTGCTAAGTTCCCGAGGCTGGCCTTGAACCTGTGACCCTAAGATTACTGGAGAACACCACCATGCCTGGCTGCCATCTCTGTTTTAGTGGGGGCACGATATCAAGGCTCATGATCTATCCAGGCGCGGGGTTCGGAACACCTCACACTTCATCCCTGGGCAGTCTCCCGGGCTCCTGCCCACAGGTCCCTGGGGCCGAGCTGGTGCTGCCCAGGCACGGTGGGGGATGGCCTGCTGCCCCCGACTTCCAGACCAGGTTTTCACCTGGGCCTAGGATGTCAGGTGGGGCCTTCTAACGGGTGAGATTTGCCTCTGAGGCCCCGGAAAAGTTTCAGCACTTGGACCAAAACAAGCCTTGGTGGGCTCCAGGGCTGCGGTGGGATGCCCACTGGACCTCCCGCCCCGCCCCGTGCCCGGGGTGGAGTGGCGGCGAGGGGCGATACCTGGTTGGGGATGGCTCTCTTCTTGTTCAGCTGCGTGCTCCGCTGCTGGGCACTGAAACCAAAGCAGAGAGGGGGCGCGGCGGTGAGCGCAGGCGGCGGGTCGGGCTCTTCCCAGGCCAGGCAGAGGCGGCGAGGAGCTCGGCAGGCAGAGGGCGGCTGGGGGGCGGGACAGCGGCCGAGAACAGGCGCGGCTCTAGGCCCTGACCTAAGTGCCAGGATGTCCACCCCACCCCACCCCACCCCGGAGCTTCCAGAAAGCGAGAAGAAGCCGAAGGCCAGGTGGCCGGGAGGTGACTCCAGGGGACCCGGATACCCGGATGGTTGGGAGTCAGAAACGTGGGGCTTCTCAGTCTCTTCCCATCCCTGACCGCCTTCAGGGGGAGTGGAGATGGGCCTACGGGATGGCGGGATGGCTGCTTGCGGGCTGAATATCAAAGTCACCCGTTTTCAGCTCTTGACCCAGGTCAGAGGACATGGAGGGTCAACAGAGAGTTTCCTCTTTGCTATTTTTTTTTTTTTTTTGAGATACCATGAATTGAACCCAGGGACATTCTACCTCCAAGCTACATGCCTGCCACTATTTTTTAGTCTTTATTTATTTTGGGATGCTGGGGGGTGGAACCCAGGGGTTTTCTACCTCCAGACTATATCCCCAGCCCTATTCTATACTTTATTTGGAAACAGGGTCTCACTAATTTGCTGAGAGCCTAAGTAGCTGAGGCTGGCTTCGAACCTGCGCGATCCTCCTGTCTCAGCCTCCCAAGCGCAGGGATTACAAGTGTGCGTCACCACGCCCAGCTTTAGTCTTTATTTTGAAACGCTCTCAAAGGTTGCTAAGGGCCTAAGTAGCTGAGGCTGTCTCAGCCTCCCAAGTACTGGGGTTATGAGCGTGCGCCACCCGCCACCAGGCCCAGCTCCTCAGTCCATTTTTTTTTTTTTGAGGTACTAGGGATGGAACCCAGGAGCATTCTACCTCCGAGCTGCACCCCAGCCCTATTTTTTATTCTTTACTTTGAAACAGGGTCTCACCAAGTTGCAAAGGGCCTTGTTAAGTAGCTGAGGCTGGCCACAGACCACGATATCTGGTTTCAGCCCCCTGGATGCTGGGATTACAAGCGTGCCCACCACGCCTGGCTTCCCAGTCCTTTTTAAACAAACAAAAAAAGGCGTTTCTGGAGGCAGGGTCTTACTGCATTGCCCAGGATGCCTTGAGCTTGCAATGTGCCTGCTTAGGCTAAGGAGCTGGGATTATAGGCCTGTACCTCTATAGTGTGTGTGTGTGTGTGTGTGTGTGTGTGTGTGTGTGTGTGTGTGTGAGAGAGAGAGAGAGAGAGAGAGAGAGAGACAGACAGACAGACAGACAGACAGACAGACAGACACACTAGGGATTGGACCCAGGGCATTCTACCTTGGGGCTACATCCTCAGTCTTTGTTACTGTTATTTTGAAACATCTCCCTAAGTTGCCGAGGATGTCACTGAGTCGAGGATCTGGCCTCCCACCTGCAAAGGTCCTGACTCAGCCTCCCACAGGCGGCCTCGGGCCTCCGTCCTCCTCCTCCACCCCGTTCCGCGCTGGCTGGTGCAGGTGCAGGTGCAGCCTCTGCGCCCCACGCGGCACCTACTCAGGCCCCTTTTAGTTCTAATATTCTTTCTACTCCCACAATCCCCTCACCACCTGCAAGTATCTTCTTCAATCTCCTTCTACGTATCCATCATATTGTGTTGTTATTGCTTAACTGGAAAATTCAGCACAATATCAAAAAGCAAGGCAGCGTGTTCTGTGTCCTCCTCCTCCTTTCATTGGCTGCCCTGGGGCCCTGCCCGAGTGGCTGCCGCAGAGTGAGGGAGGGAAGACGTGTGTGTGCGCGTGCACACGCGTGCACGGCTGGAGGAAGCAACCTTCTATTATCAGTAAAGGTTGGGAAAATGGAGCATGGCTGGGCATGGGGGCACAGGCCTGCCATCCCAGTACTTGGGAGGACAGCCTCAGCAAGTAGCAAGGCTCTCAGCAACTAGCTAGATCCTGTCCCCAAACAAAACTAAACAGGGCTGGGGGTGTGGCTCAGAAGCCAAATGCCTCTGGGTTCAAACCCAAGCACCACATAACATGCACACAGCAAAATTAAAAACGAAACCCAACAAAAAAAAGGTAGTAGCCAGGAGTGGTAGGCAGCGTACGTGCCAATATCCTAGAACTTGGGAGTCTGAGGCAGGAGGGCCGCAAGTTCAAAGCTAGCACGCAGTAACTCAGCAAGCCCGGCTCAGAAAGAAAAACATGCGGGGGGGGGGGGGCGGTAGAAATGGCCCTGGGTTCAGTCCTCAGCACCAAATTGAAAGAAATTAAATAGGGCTGGGGGCTTAGGTCAGAGTAGAATGCCCCTGGGTTGAATCCCCAGTACCACACACACACACCAAGAAAAAAGAGAGGGGTGACGTTCCCTGTGGCTTCTTCCCCAGCAGCACGGGACTCTCACAGGCCTCCGCTCCGGGCCCCAGCACCGTGGTGGAGGCCCCGATGCGCTACCTGCTAAGGCCCTCCTGCTCTGTCCTCGGCTGGGCTCCCTGCAACAGCGGCCCAGGCAGAGGCCCTGGGTACCACAGGAGGGACCCCAGATTCCTTTGCGGCCACAGGGCCTCCAGGGAAGAGTGCGGCCGGGCGTCCTGTCCCCTTCGCCTTGCCACAGCCGCCCCACAGCCGCTCCCTGGCCTGCCTTCTCTGCCCCTGAGTGATTCTGCTGTCTGCCTCCCAAGTCCTAGGATTACAAGTGTGCGCCACCACGCCTGAATTTTATTTATTTGGAAACAAGGTCTCACTAGGTTGTTGAGGGCCTCACCGAGTTGCTGAGGCTGGCCTTGAACCTGGGATTCTCCTGTTTCAGCCTCCCAAGTACAGGGATTACAGTCATGTACCTCACTTCTGTCTGTCTGTCTGTCTGTCTGTCTGTCTGTCTGTCTATCTATCTATCTATCTATCTATCTATCTATCTATCTAATCTATCTCTCTATGGTACTGGTGATTCAACCCAGGGGCATTTTACCTCTCAGCTACACACCCATTCCTATTGTTAACTTTTATTTTCAAACAGGGGCTGCTAGGTTGATGAGAGTCTCACTACTTGCTGAGGCTGTCCTCAAACCTATAATCCTCCTGCCTTAGCCTCCCAAGTACTGGGATTACAGAAGTATGCCACCACGCCTGGGTGTGTGTGTGTGTGTGTGTGTGTGTGCGTGCGTGCGTGTGTGTGTGTGTGTGTGTTTTTCTAGGAACTGAACCCAGGGGCATTCTACGTCTGAGCTACACCCCTAGCCCTGTTTTATTCTTTTTCTTTAAAAGAGGCTCACTAAATTGCGGAGAGCCCATCTAAGTTGCCGAGGCTGGCCTTGAGCCTGTGCCCCTCCTGCCTCCGCTTCCCAAGCCCTGGGATGGCAGGCGTCTGTCATCAGGCCTAGCCTCGTCTTTTACAACAACTTGGCCACCTCCCCAGCCCAGGGCTCTGAAAGGCCGGCTCCTTCGAGGTTCTTGTCTGGAAGCTCTGAGAAAGCACCCACCGATCTCCGTGGCCCCTGGGATGCCCCCACCCCCAGGCCTGCGGCGACCCAGCCAAGGCGTCCGCAGCCGCACACGGGGAAAGGCACACAGCAGGCAATACCCACCCGGTGACCAGCTGCTCAGTATAGTAACAGCTGGGGGAGGAGGGAAGACCCCGGAGTCCAGAGGAAAGAGTGGAGTGGTCAAAGGAAAAACAGGAGAGATTGTGAGAAGGAACTGCGGATGAAGTGTGAGGCAGAGACATCACGTGAGGAGAAGAGCAGCGATCGGAGGGGGCCAGAGCTTCCGGCCACGCACACCTGGAGCCCGGGGCGGGCCGCCCCAGAACCCCAGCAGGGCCTGGCAGGGGACAGACACTCCATCAGCTCCGCCCGGCGCACCCATGAGTGTTCTACCCAAGAACTCGCTGGCCCCGGTCTCTGCCCCAGGCCCCCAGCACGCCCTCCCGGCGCTGAGCACACAGCAGGCGAAGGACCGCACAGGGCCTTCCTCTGAGAGAGGGGACCTGGGCTTGCACGGAGCCTGGCACGGGAGGGACGCGGCCAGGATCTGTAAGTAAATACAAGAAAGCTGGCTCCCTGCAGCCGGGATCCTGCTGGTCTGCGGGGAAGACCCGCCTGGGCCAACAGAACATTCGGAATGATGCCCAAGCTTGCACGGGGCCCTGGGGCATGACACCCAGGTGGGGGTGCCCAGCAGCACCACCACTTTTGTCTCTACCCTGCCTGAATCAGAGACCATCCTGCATCTAGGTGCCATGGAGGGTTGTCTGTTTCTTGTGGGGTTTTTTTGGACTAGGTATTGAATCTCTGAGCTACACCCCACCCCTATTTTTTATTCTTTATTGTGAAACAGGGTCTCACTGAGTTGCAGAGGCCTCACCAAGAAGCTGAGGCTGGCCGCAAACCTGCATGCTCCTGTCTCAGCCTCCCGAGTCCAGGGATGGCAAGTGCAAGCCACCGCGCCCGGCTCCTCGTCGTTTTTGATGCAGGGCCTCACTAGGTTGCTGAGCGCCTCACTAGGTTGCTGGGGCTTGGAATTAAACGGGTGAGCCTCCTGACTCAGCCTCCTAAGTACTGGAATTTCAGCCTGCGCCAGCATCCAACCAAGGGTTTTGGTTTTAACCTAGAGTATGTGCCTGGAAGCCAGAGCCCAGAGCAGCGCACGCCAGGGAGCAGCCCGAGCCTATGAGGGGCTCTGGCTGTGAGGGGCCAAGTTTGAGGCAAGCTGCCCACCAGTCCCTGAAAGGCTCTGGGATCCTGCCAGAGAGCAGCACCGTGGCCGGCCTGTCCCTTCCTGACTCTCCCTGGGTCGCTGCCTGTTTCCTTCAGCTAACCCCTGGTGTGCCCACAGAACCGTATAGGGTGAGGGCACTGGCACGGCACCGTGATCAGCTCAGGTAAGCTCCTGGGGCCTTTCTAATAGCCCTGCTTTACTCAGGAACCCCAGACAGCGCAGCCCTCTGGCTCCTGCCCCCTGAGGGAACCCAACTCCAGTTAGGTCTCCCTCGGGGCCTGGCACTGGGGGAGGAAAGTGGGGCTGCCCACCAGCCACTGTCCCCAAAAGCACATACTTGGCAAATCCAATGAAGTCTTCGTGGTTCGTGTTGATGTAGGACTGCTCAATGTCGATCAGAAGAAGAATCTGGAGGAAGAGAGGAGGGGGCTGTGGGGCTGAGCCCAGCCTGGAAAGAGCCCACCGCAGCGCAGCCGCCAGCAGGGGGCGCAGGTCCCCGCGAGCAGAGCCGGAGGGGGCGGGGCAGGTGCAGCCGCCTGCCAGAGGGGGCGCCAGAGGGCGGAGGCTGGGCTCCCAGACCGCAGGGCTTCAGAGGCCAGCAACCTGCACCACCCGCTCCCGCAGGCCAGCCGCTCAGTGTGTGTGGCAGTCAAGCGAGTCTTGGTTCAAAGTGGCTTTATGACCATGGGCTTTCTGTTACCATTAATGGGATTAATGAGAGGCTCTACTGACGGGGGTTCAATCTTTTACAACCCTGGGGATGGAACCCTGGGCTTTGGGCATACCCGGTCCGCCCAGGTCTACCACCAAACTACACCCCCAGGCAGGCTCCCATCACCTGCGGCATGACTAGTGCTGGGCATGTGGGCACACTCCTGGAATCCCAGTACTTGGGAAAGAGAAGGATCTTCTAAGCCAGCCTCAGCAACCGAGCAAGACCTTGTTTCAAAATAAAAGAATAAAATTGGGCTGGGGGTAGCTCCGAGGTAGAATGCCCCTGGGTTCCATCTCTAGTACCACACACAAAAATAAGTAAATAAATAGCTTAATTAATACAAAGTAAAAAAATAAATAAAGCTAGGCCTGGTGGTGCACTCTTGTAATCCCAGCATTTGGGAGGCTGAGACAGGAGGATCGCAGTTCAAGGTTTCCAATTTGGTGAGACCCTGTTTCAAAATAAAGAATAAAAATAGGGCTGGGTGTATAGCTCAGAGGTAGAATGCCCGTGGGTTCCATCTCCGGTATCACAAAAAAAAAAAAATAAATAAGGGGAGTGGTGAGTTGGCCCAGGCCACCCTCCCCCCTCATGCCATTTTGGCATGGGGCTGTAACTATTTTCTGTATTTCTTTTAATCTTCAAAGAAAGAAAAATAAATAAAAATAAAAACCTGTAAAGGTACCTTGGCCCCGGGGCAGGGGAAATCCTAAAATAAGTCGCATGTACACACAGGCCCACAGGCAAGTCAGGAAGCACCCGTTCTCAGATGCACCCCCGGCGCCCTCCTCCTCGTCCTGGAGGCCCAGGCTGACAGCTCCTGGCCAGGTTCCCACTAAGAACAGCCAGGCTGCTGGGGAGGAGGCCGTGGAGCCCCACGGGGCCCCGGCCAGGCCCGTCACGGCTTCTCCCTGTGCCTGAGTCTTCGGTGACAAACGGGCCCAAGTGCTGGGACTTTGGAGGTTGTGGGAAAGTGCGGTGTGCTTAGGGGCCGAGGCTGGCTTTGTAAGGCCTGAGACTCGCCGCCCCAGAGCTCTAGGTGGAGGGACTGGGGGGCAGTCACTGGTGAAGGGCAGCAGGGAGCTGGCCAACAGTGACCACAGAATGAACCGGAATCTCCAGGCTCCAGCTACAAGCTCCAGGCTATGGGGGATACGGAGTCAGAGTCACACGGGGAGGGCACACTGAATCCCAGAGGACGACTGGCCCCCGGCTCCAGGGGCCCTGCTCCCCCACCCGGGGCGAGGGCTGGGCACTGTTCTAAAGTTGGTGTGTGCAGGTACAACTTGTACCCGGGTGCCCGAGGACAGAGGGCTCTGGGCAGTGACACCACCACCAGGCGTGGCCGCGTCGCCACACCCTGCGCCACACACCTTTTTTTTTTTTTTTTCTGTGGTACTGGGGATGTAGCCAAGGGGCTTTCTACCTCTGGGCTATACTCTCAGACCTATTTTATATTTTATTTTGAAGCAGGTCTCACTAAGTTGCTGAGAGCCTAAGTAGCCGAGGCTGGCTTCGAACCTGCGCGATCCTCCTGTCTCAGCCTCCCAAGCGCGGGGATTACAAGTGTGCGCCACCACGCCCGGCTCTCCTAGTTTATTTTTTTATTTTTTATTTTTTATTTTTTTTGGTGGTACTGGGGTTCCTGGAAGCCCTTCTACCTCCGGGCTACACTCCCAGACCTATTTTTACATTTTATATTTGGAAACAGGGTCTCCTAAGCCAGCGCGCGAGGCTGGCTTCGAACCTGCGCGATCCTCCTGTCTCAGCCTCCCAGGCGCGGGGATCACAAGCGTGCGCCCCACGCCCGGCTTCAGCCTTTCTCACGTTTATTTTGAACAAGGACCTCACGGGGTTGCTGAGGGCCTTTGCCAAGTTGTTGAAGCGGTTCTCGGTCTTCCAAATGCTGGGATGACAGGTGTGTGCCCCCACGCCGGACACGCGATACTGATGGCTGCTGGATGCGTGTCAACTCACAGAACCATACCAAGCGGCCCACATGTAAATGAGGACCAACAAGGCCCAGTACCCACCTGCTCCTTGGTCCTCCCCTCTCGCTCCCGTATGTACGTGGTGACGATGCGCTCCGTCTCCTCTCGCAACCGGGGGTAGGAGCTGAGCTGGGGACAAGCAGAGTAGCGTGTTGGCGGGTCCCGGGCCGCGGAGCAACTGAACCCGCAGGTCAGGGGCGCCGGGGTCCCGAGGCCGCCCCGCTGGGAGACCAGAGCAGGGCGGTGGGGGGGGCACACCCGCGCATGCGCAGAGCTGCGTTCGCGCCAGCGATAGGGAGGTGGCAAGAGAAAGCAAGCAGGGGGCGTGTGTTTGGTGCCCTCGCCAAGCTGCGAGCACCTCGGAGGGATCCCCTGCCGATCACCTCGGTCGGGGTTAAGTCCAAAAGTTGGTACAAAGGGGAGCTCGGTGAAATTCCTTTAAGCTTCTCTGGAGCCCCAGAACTTAAAAATACAGGGGCTCCGTGTTCACCTGCGGCTGGTGCCCCTACTATCTGCGAACCGCCCTCTGAGGGTACCGGACGGCGCCGCCGGGCGTCTAGCAAAACCCAAGCTCCGGTCCCCACCGTACCCAAGCCGCAAAGCCGGGGCGTGCGTGATGCGACGCCCCGGGCTTTTGGGTGGTACCCCACACCTATTTTGTTCTTTTATTTTTGAAACAGGGTCTCACAAGTTGCAAAGGGCCTCACTGAGTAGCTGGGGCTGGTCACAAAACTGCGATCCTCCTGTCTCAGCCTCCCAAGTACTGGGATTACAAGCGTGCCCACCACGCCCGTCTGGATTTTCTTTTCTTTTTTTTTTTTTTAGTTGATACTGGGGGTGGAACCCAGGAGCATTCCGCCTCTGAGCTACACCCTCGGGCCTATTTTTTAATTCTTTATTCTGAAACAGGGTCTCACTAAGTTGTAAAGGGCCACACTAAATTGCTGAGGCTGGCCTCAAACCTGCCATCCTCTTTTCTCAGTTTCCCAAGTACTGGGATTAAAAGCGTGTGCTACCACGCCCAGCTTGTTTTTGTTTTTTGTTTTGGGTCTGGGGATGGAACCCAGGGGCATTCGACCTCGGAGCTACACTCCCAGCCCTATTTTTTAATTCTTTACTTTTTATTTATTTATTTATTTATTTTAATTTTTGGTGGTACTGGGGGTGGAACCCAGGGGCTTTCTACCTCCGGGCTATACTCCCAGACCTTTTTTATATTTTATTTGGAAACAGGGTCTCACTAAGTTGCTGAGAGCCTCACTAAGCATTTGAGGCTGGCTTTGAACCTGCACGATCCTCCTGTCTCAGCCTCCCAAGCGCGGGGATTACAAGCGTGCGCCACCACGCCCGGCTCCAGCTTGTTTTTTAGAAACAGAGTCTCCCTAGGTTGCCGAGAGTCTAAGTTGCTGAGGCTGGCCTCAAACCTGCGATCCTCCTGTCTTAGCCTCGTAAGTCCTAGGATCACAGGGGTGTGCCGCCACCTGCCCCCGACTGCTTGCACATGTGGTGTGGAGTGTCAGTGGATAGGACAGCTGGTCCACGGCAGGGGTCCCACTGAGGCAGGATTGGTAGTGTAAGGGAGAAGACGGGGTAAAGGCGGAGATGATAAGAACAGAACCGGTTACCTTCTCGGCACACTTTTTAATGACCGTGGCCAGTTCTGAGACCACGAGATCAACACACTTCAAACTCGGCTCTTTGAGTTTTACAATCTGTTTTTTCACAATGGCTTCAAAGGCCATGTCGGGGGTGAAGAGCCCCGTCCTGGTCGAGTGGAGGGCGGGACGAGGTAGAAAGACACCCAAGGGACAGTGCAGGGCACACGCAGGACACAGACAGAGAGAGAGGAGAATCAGCGGTTAGTACGTGCGCCCAGGAGCCGTGCCCACATTGCCCGGAAGCTGCTTCGACCCCCAGGGCCTGGGGCTGCGGCAAAGGCCGAGGCTGCGAGGCCCTCGCGTCACACGCGTGGCCGAGGGCCGGGGCGACGTCAGCGACCCGAGCGGGGTCTCTCGCTCCCCTCCCTTTCCAGTCGAAGAAGCTTGAGAAGCAAATGGGGGCTTTCCCAGACCGAGAGCAGGCGGCCAAGCAGAGATCCCGGCCAGCCCAGAGCGCTGGGGACACTGGCCACGCAAGCGCAGGCTGCCCGCGGGGACACACGTCAGCTGCCCGGCACCCGGGCCCGCAGGGGAGCCGGCGGCCCTGTCGAGCGAGGCGCCTGCCTGTGGGAGAGGCAGGCCGGGCTGGCGCGGGGCGGCGGGCCCTTCAAGGAGCCAGGCAAGGGCGCTCAACATGCTGCCGGCGTCCGCGCCTTTCCCAGCCCCGCGGGCACAGGGGAGGGGCTGGCTCAGGGAAGCCGGAGGGCACTGGGTGTTTGCCAAGAGGGGTGCCAGCCAGGGAGGTTCGGGGCTCGGCCTTCAGCAGCTGACGTGGGATCCCTCTCTGCTTCCCAGAAGGCAGCAAAGCGACAGCCCAAGTCCACCAGACACATGCTAGGCTTGGTATCAGGGCCCCAGGGAGGCCTGGCCCTCGACTGGCCGGTCACACGCTCCCATCTCTGCCTCCAGGCGGAGGCCCAGCTTCTGGAAATCGAGGAAATGCCGGGGCTGCCAGCGCTGGGGCCTGATACCACAGCCCGTGCCCCGGTCCCACAAGGCCAGGCGCGCCCTGCCAAGGGCCGATACCTTACTGGTGCACTGCCTAACCGTACTGATTAGCTCCTGGATAACCAGGTCGACACACTTCAAACAGGGCTCTTTCAGCTTGACGACCTGCTTTTTCACAATGGCCTCGAACGCCAAGTCCGGGGTGAAGAGCCCAGTCCTAAAACCATCCGTACCCGGGGCAGGGAGACGAGTCAGAGAGAAACAAAGCACAGTCAGCGAGCTCTGGGTGCCCGGGCCCGGGAGGGGCGTGCCAGCTGGGGCGCATGGCTGAGCCTGTGCCCGGAACCCCAGGGTGAGCCAAGACCCCCGGCCACGAAGACCAGGCGACTGGAAAGGCCACCTCTGTTGGGATGAGGAAGCCCCAGAGAGGACAAACATGTTTCTGCTGGGGATGGGACCAGGGCCTTCCACCTTGCAGCATCCCAGACTTTTTTTCTTTTTTTAGATACTGGAGATGGAACCCAGGGGCATTCTACTTCTAAGCTACACTCCAGCCCTATTCCTTTTTATCCTTTATCTGGAAAGGGGTCTCAGTGAGTTGCAGAGGGCCTCACTAAGTTGCTGAAGCTGGCCGCGAACTGCGATCCTCCTGTCTCAGCCCCCAAATGCTGGGATTACAAGCGTGCACCACCATGTCCAGTTTTTTTTTTTTTAAATTTTGAAAGAGGGTCCAGCTAAATTGTGGAGGTTGGCCTCAAACCCATGATCCTCCTGTCTCAGTCTCCCAATTACTGAGAAAACTGGTATATATCACCATGCTTGGCTTAAATGCAAGATATTTTTTCTTTTGTTTTTTGTGGTACTGGGGATAGAACCCAGGAGCATTTTACCTCCAAACTATACTTCCAGCCCTTTTATTTTCTATTTCGAAACAGGCTCTACGTTGCTGAGGCTGGCCTCAAATCGGCAAGAATCCTGTCTCTGCCTCCAGAGTGCTGGAATCACCGGTGTACGCTCACGCCAGGCCCTACCTAGATTTCTATGAATCGGACTCGGCTCTGCTCCCCCCCCTCCCCCGCCAAATCTGCAGTGCGCTTGCGTAGCTCCCCAGTGTGCCCTGACTCAGGCCGGCTCTGCCAGCTACGCTGGACCCAAGGGCGATGGCTGGGTGTCTCATGGCCCACAGCGGACCCACCGAGAACTAAAGAACGCCCATCGCGATGCCCGGGAGACCAGCAAGGACAGAAGCTGGCCAAGGCCTCACAACGGGGGTGCCCAGGAGGGTGGGGCTGCTGGGAGGCGAGGGCGCGTGCCGGGGCGGACCCTGCAGCCCTCGCCAAGGAACTCGCCTGACGCCGTGGATGTTCTTAATGGCGTAGCTGATCTCGCGCCGTAAGTCCTTTTCATCAAACTCCATCTGGGGAGAGACAGGGCAAGTCATGCCAGCAGGTGCCCGCGCCACCCGCGGCGGCTGCGTACTTGGGGACGGCCATCGGCGTGCAGCTGTACGCGCGACGCAGAACATCCGGCAGGTCAAAAGGAAGATGGATAGCCGCGGGCGTGGTGGTGCATGCTTGGGATCCCGGTACAGGGAGGCGGAGATGCGAGTGTCGCGGGTTCAAGGACAGCCTCAGTAATTAGGGAGGCCCTCTGAGGACCCTGTATTTTAAATTAATTTATGGTGCTGAGGATGGAGCCCAGGGACATTCTACCTTGAGCTGCACCCCCTGCCCTATTTTTTATTCTTTATTTTGAAACCGGGTCTCACTGAGTTGCAGAGGGCCGCGCTGAGTAGCTGAGGCTGTCTGAGAACTGCGATCCTCCTGTCTCGGCCTCCCAAGTACTGGGATTACAGGTGCCCACCACCAAGCCTGGCTTGCTTGCTTGCTTATTTATTCATTTATTCATTTATTCATTCATTCATTCATTCATTCATTCATTCATTCATTTATTTATTTTTGTGGCACTGGAGATTGAACCCAGGGGCATTTTACCTCCGAGCGACACCCCCAGCCCTACTTCACTTTTATTTCTGAAACAGTGTCTCGCTAGGTTGATGAGAGTCTCCCATCTGCTTGGCTGTTCCTGAGCCTACAATCCTTCTGTCTCAGCCTCCCAAACGGTGGGATTGTAAGTGTGCGCCACCACGCCTGGCTGTTTACTTTTGAAACGGGGTCTTGCTATGTTGGGAGGCTGGCCTTGAACCTATGATCCTGTATTTCAGTCTCCCATTTATTGGGATTACAGGTACCACCACACTCAGCTGGGAACTTTCGTTTTTTTTTCTTTATGGTACTGGGGATGGAGCCCAGAGTCTTCTACCTCTGAACTATCCCCCCCCAGCCATTTTCTTAGTTTTTGTTTTGAAACAAGGTCTGGCTGGGTTGGTAAGTCTTGCTAAATTGCTGAGGCTGGTCTTAAACCTGTAATCCTCGTGTCTCAGCCTCTTGAGTACTGGGATGACAGCGGTGTACCACCATGTCCAGCATGGAACTTATTTTGTTGTGAAAATTAAGCCCCAGAAGCTCTATCCCTGAGCTCCACCCCAGCGCTTTTTGTCTTTTCTTTTGAGACAGTGTCTCCCTAAGTTGTCCAAACTGACCTCAAACTTGCCACCCTCTGGAGTCAGTGGGATTACAGGAGTGCATCACCATGCCCGGATACAAATGGGACTCGATACCATTCCTCCCAAAGCTTCTAAGCTGCCCAGATGAGAAGAATCCCTGCGGAGACCCCTCAGGCCCAAATCAAGGCCCAGCAGGAAGGTGTCTGACCAGAGATGGAGGCCCAGTACCGAGTGATACCTTCACTAGCTCGAAGGGAAAGCGCTCGTGGAAGATGCGGTTGATTCGGGCACCCCCGGAGAGCTCCAGCGTGTCCACCTGGTCTCCTGAGCCCTCGATCCTCTTCTCAAAGTCCACCCCAAACTGCTGGACCATCCTATGAGGAGAAAGAAAACACGGTCTTAGCTGGGTGCGGGGGCACACGCTTGTAATCCCAGTACTTGGGAGACCGGGACAGGAGGATTTCAGGTTTGCGGCCAGCCTCAGCAACCTAGCGAGTCCTTGTTTCAAAGTGAAAAATAAAAAATAGGGCTGGAGGTGTAGCTTGGAGGTAGAATGCCCATGGGCTCCATCCCCAGCACCACAAGAACAAACAAAAGTATGACCATCCAAGCAGTGGTGCCTCCAGCTCGGGAGCTGGCGCCAAGCCACGGGTTACTTTTCTATTGTCCAGTTTAGCAGCATGGCTGGGTGTGGCGGCACAGGCCTGGAACCCCCGTATTTGTGAGACTGGGAGAGAAGGGTCACAGGGACAAGGCCACCCTCAGAAACTTAGTGAGACCCTGTTTCAAAACAAAAAACAGCAAAAAAGAAAAAAAAGAAACGTGCTCCGGATGTTGCTTGGAGGTGGATGCTCCTGAGTTCCATCCCTGGTACCCCGCCCCAAATTGTTTTTCTTTTGAGACAGGGTCTCACTAAATTGAGCTGGCCTTGAACTTGTGATCCTCCTACCTCTGCCTACAGACTAGCTGGGATTACAGGAATGGAAGAATGTAGCCAGAGTGAGTGAGTGTGTGTGTGTGTGTGTGTGTGTGTGTGTGTGTGTGTTTCTAATTTACACATTTTCTGTCTCACTCATTCCTGTGCACCCTGGGTTCGGGTATGGCCGCTGGCCCGGTGCTCAGGGCAGGGCCCGGCTCTGGGCATGTGCGCGCCGGATGAGGCAGGCGTGGACGGCAGGCGCGGCGGGCAGAGCGGGCACGTACTGCAGCAGGGCTTTGGTCTTGCGCGTGGGGTCGTCGGGCCGGAAGTTCTTGTACTCCTCCACCTCCTTCTCCAGGGACAGCAGCTGGCTCTGTAGTTTGCTGCGCAGGGCGGGCAGCGACTCCCGGATGTGGTTGGTCAGTTGCTGCAGGGAGAAGCCGGAGGTGAGCGAAGGCAGGGGGGAGGCAGGACGGGCAGCCGCTCCCCTGCAGGGGACCAGAGTCATCCTGAGCCCAGCTCGGCCACAGCCCCGCATCGGCTTCCGAGGGGCACAATGGCACACGCCAGTCAACCCAGGGGCCTGGAGCTGAGGCAGGAGGTCACAGGCTGGGAGCCATCCCAGCTCAGAGGTAGAATAACCCTAGGTTCAATCCCCAGTAATACAAGAACCAGAAACCCACACACACACACACACACACACACACACACGCGCGCGCGCGCGCACACGAACAATACTAAAAACAGTCGTCCCACCAGTGAACTGAAACCAATCGTCACCAGGCCCTGAATTAAAGCACGTATGAGAATAAGCTACGTGGATTAGTCCATTTTGCTAAACGAGTGCTGTTCTAGGCTGAGGACAGTGCGGTCAAGCTGCTGCACGGCGCGCGACCCGCCCTTCTGCACGGTGACCGCAGACCCTCCGTACCTGGTTCAGGGTCTTCTGCAGGTGCGGGGTGCCCATGCGGTCGGCCATGTGCCTGTAGGCCGGGTGGGAGAGGAAGAACTTCCTCTCGGCTGCCAGCGCGGCGCGGATGTCCTTCTTCCCCTCGATGTCCTTCTGGCTGCGGTTCACCACGCCAATATAACCTGCGGGAAGGGGGGGTCAGCACGGCGCGGCGGGGCCGGGCTCGGGTGCACACGGGTCCTCACACCCCCCCAGACACCACCGAGGTGGCACACCCAGCTGTGGGGGGACAGGAGGGAGCTTTGGGGAGGATGGCGCCCATGGCCGAGCTTGAGACAGGAGAAAACCTCATCCAAGCTCGGGCAGTGGGATACGGCTCATCTCTTCTCACGGTGCTGGGATGGAAGCCAGGGGCCTACTACCCCCGGGCTACACCCCTAGCCCGATTTTTTATTCTTTATTATGAAACAGGGTCTCACTACGTTGCGGAGGGTCTCACTAAGTAGCTGAGGCTGGCCAGGAACCCGTGATTTTCCTGTCTCAGCCTCCCGAATGCTGAGATTACACATATGCGCCACCACGCCCGGCTGGATATTGTTTTCTAATGTCCCAGAAAGGAGCAGAGATGGTGACTGTGACTGAGAAATCGAGGTGCACAGATGAGAAGCAAAAGACACAAGGCGCAGCCGGCTGCCTGTGCCCGGCCGCGCCCAGCCTGCCCGCACCTCTTCTCAAGGGGAGCAGCTTGTTCTCCAAGACGTCCCTGGCATCCGTGCCTTCGTCCATCAGGTCGAGCTTGGTGATGACGCCGATGGTCCGCAGGCCTGAAAGAACCAGAGGTCAGACGGCGCCACGAGAAAGAAACGCAGGAACCGGGGCCCCCGGCTCCCCTGCCAGAGTGCCGGACTGGGATTAAACCATGATGTCCCCAGCCGGGGCCCCAGTCTGCCCAGTGTCCGATGAAGACAGGTATAGCCCCCATCTCAGCGAGTCATGCACAGGAGGGAGCTGGCTCGTGACAGCGACTAGTGAATAGACAGTGGCCCCCATCATCTTCGCTCGTGTCAGGGCCTAGGGAGGCCTCGAGGCACAGGAGCAGCCAGGTCAGTTTGGACGCCGCGCTCTCTGAGCCGTGCGCCAAGTCCCGGCAGCACACTGGCTCTGGAAGCAAGGTGCCAACCAACCAGCAAGGTGCCGTCTGGGCACACCTTGCCGTCTTCCTGCCCGCCCCAACTGCACCAGAACCAAGGCCATCTGCCAGCAAAGCACACTCCTGCAGACCAGGGGCCCAGGGCCTCAGCACAGAGCTCTGCCCAAGCTGAGTGACAGATGGCAGCCCAGCGGAGCTGACCCCGGCCCTGGACCGCCAGGACCTGCAGGCGAGTGCAGGGAAAGCCGGAGCCTGCGTGCTGGGCCTGAGCTCGGCCCCCAGCTCCCTGCGGAGCACGCGCCAGGCACCCTGGCAGTCATGGGCAGCGCAGCAAACTCCGGTGTTGTACAGAGGCACCAAGGCCCCAGGCCTCACCTTCGGTCCCCTTTCGGCACATTCTGCTGCAGCCACGAGGCCCTGCGTGTCCTGGCCCCACCTCCAGCCACGCCCGGGCCACTAGCAATGCCGGCCTTTGCCTGGGATCTTCGCCTCTTTCTGGAACTTCACTAAGGCCCCGAGCGCGCCCTGGCCCTCTCCACGGCTCCGTTCTCCCCAGGCTTGCTGCTACCTGCCAGGATCCCGCTGGCTGGCTGCCTGCTCGTATTCTTGCCCCGGCTGGAAGAGCGGCCGCTCGCACTGCCGTACTCACGAGGTCAGAAGTGGGCCTGGCCCCGGCAGGCCTCACCCAACAGTCCGAGGATAAATGGCCATCTGAAACGCTGGGGCCTGCCCCGGCCAGGAACGCCACGGGCCTCAGCACTCCCTCTTGCCCCAACTTGCTTTGGTAACTTCTTGCTCTCCCTTTTTGTGTTTGTGTGGTACTAGGGATCGAACCCAGAGGCTTTCTACCTCTGAGCTAAACCCCCAGTCCTATTTTATTTGTAAACAGGGTCTCACTAAGTTGCAGAGGGCCTCACTAAGTTGCTGAGGCTGTCCTCGAACCTGCGACCCAATGGTCTCAGCCTCCCGAGTCCCGAGGAGCATGCCGCTGCGCCAGCTTTCGGCTCCCGCCACGCTCTTACACCTGCCTGGCCCCGCAGCAGTTTATGGAGCGAATCTGAGGCCACGAAGACGCTCTACAGGTTGGGACGGCGGCTCTGGACTTGACAGAGTGGGACCAAGCCCCAGGGAGAATAAGTAACTTCGAAAAGTGGCTTTTGGAATTCCAGCTATGTCTTGTGAGGGCAGTGCTATCACGAGGCAGTACTAGGGATGGAGCCCAGGGGCATTCAACCTCCGAGCTACACCCCTGCCCTATTTTTTTTATTCTTTATTTTGAAACAGGGTATCACTGAGTCGCAAAGGGCCTCACTAAGTAGCCGAGGCTGTCCGTGAATTGCAATCCTCCTGTCTCAGCCTCCCGAATGCTGGGATGACAAGCCTGCACCATCATGCCCAGCTCTATTTTTTTTAATGATGCTGGGAATTGAACCCAGAGGCATTCTACCTCCACGCCATGCCCTAGCCCTATGTTTTTTAGAAACAGGGTCTTGCTAAGTAGCTGAGGCTGTCTTCAAGCCCGCGATCCTCCTGTCTCAGTCTCCCAAGTTCTAGGGTTACAGGCGTGCGCCACCAGGCCCGGCCACAGTGTGGATCCTAAATGTCCCCGGAGGTCCATGAGTTAGGCTGCACCCCAGAGCACCCACCTTAAGGCGGCGGGACTCGGGAGCCTTGGGCTGCTGGGGGTGTGTCCTTGGGGGTGTGGGCCAGCCCTGCCGCCCTCCTCTCTTGCTCCGTGGCTGAGGGGAGAAGTTGTGCTTTCCCGTGTGAGCTGCCTCACCACGGGCCACGGGCCCAGATTCACAGACCGGAACCTCCCAAACCCTGGGCCCAAATAAGCCTTTCCTCTTTACAAAGTGATCTTCTCTGGTGTATCTTACAGTGATGAAAAGCTAGCGAACAGAGGCAGGCTGCTCCACCCCCTGGACTACCGTCCACACCGGCAGGCAGACACCAGTGTGCCCAAGGAGAGACGCCCACCATCACAGCACTCACGGGGTGGTGCTCTTGGGAGGGCTTTTCCTAAACCACCAGGTGCCAAAGAGAGTACCAAGGACCTGGAGTCGGGGCGCCGGGCAGGCCCGGCTGGGTGGGGCAGGGCCGCTGTGCTGGCTACCTTGCGGGTCGACCTCCTTGGCCATCTTGAGGGCGTCGGAGTTGGCCAGGTCCATGTTGGCTGGCGTGACAGCGAGAATCAGGCTGCTCTCCCGGCTGATGAACTGCAGGATCATGTCCCTGATCTGGTACTCGATGTCAGGGGGCTGGTCCCCCACGGGCACCTTGGTGATGCCGGGGAGGTCGATGAGGGTCAGGTTGAGCACTGGGAAGGAAATCAGAGGGCGAAGGGGTTAGAAGCCGATAAGGGGAGGCACACAGCCCCAGACAGCCAGGTCACGGCCCCGGGTTCCTGGAGGGATCGTATCTTGGGGTGTGTTTGTGTGGGTTCTACAGATTAATAAACCCAGGGGCAGCTGAGTGTGCAATCCCAGTACTTGGGAGGCGGAGACAGAAGGATCGCAGGTTCGAAGCCAGCCTCAGCAGCTTAGTGAGGCTCTCAGCAACTAAGCGAGACTCTGTTTCCAAATAAAATATAAAATACGTCTGGAGGAGCCAGGTGTGGTGGCGCACGCTTGTGATCCCAGCATTAGGGAGGCTAAGACTGGAGGATCGTAGTTTGTGGACAGCCTCAGCTACTTACTGAGACCCTGTTTCAAATAAGAGAATAAAAAATAGGGCAGGGGGTACGGTTCGGAGGTAGAATGCCCCTGGATTCTATCCCCAGACCCACACACACACATACACAAAATAAGTCTGGAGGTGTAGCATGGAGGTAGAAGGCCGCTGGGTTCCATCCCCAGTACCACAAAACAAACAAACCCAGGGGCATTCTACCACTTAGCTACACACCCCCAGCCTTTTTAACTTTGCAACTAAAACTGGGTCTCAAGGCAGGTGCAGTGGCACACACCTGTCATCTCAGTACCTGGGAGGCTGAGACAGGGTTTGAAGATGCAGGGTTTGAGGACAGCCTCAGCAACTTAGTGAGGCTCTCAACAACCTATGGAGAGCTTGTTTCAAAAAAAAAAACAAAAAAGGCCGGGCGTGATGGCGCACGCTTGTAATCCCCGCGCTTGGGAGGCAGAGACAGGAGGATCGCGCAGGTTCGAAGCCAGCCGTGCTGGCGTAAGAGACCCTGTTTCAAAAATATAAAGTAGGTCTGGGAGTGTAGCCCGGAGGAAGAAGGGCTTCCAGGAACCCCAGTACCACCAAAAAAAAAAAAAAAAAAAAAAACCAAATTCATCACCAAGAACCCGTCTGGACGAGGAGTCAGAGCAAGCTGGGATAGTCAACAAGTCCACCATTGTGCCGTGTGATACACAGCTCAGGCCTCTGGGTCAGAGGCAACGATGGCTCAGGCTGCTGTTAGAACGCAGAGTTTTTACGCGGGCTAATACTTTGCACGTAAGTCTGGTTTCTTGAGGAACTGGAAGACCCAGCTGCCTGGAGCCAGCCAAGAGCGCGGCCCTTTCCAAAGGGGCATCGTGCTGCGAGCGCCCCAGCCCCCCTCCCAGCGGCCTGCCGGCACACAGCGCTGGTCCTAGTGCCCTGTGATTGTGAGAAGCGGGAGCACGCGCTCCGTGAGCAGGCAGGTCCTGCCCCGCGGGTAGGGAGCCGCCTCCCGCTGCCGTGCGGCGGCCGGCCGCGCTGCCTACCGTGCGGCGAGTAGACGCGCAGGTTGATGGGGACCGGGGAGATGCCCTTGTTGGTCCCCGTGACCCGGTCGGTCTCCGCTTCGATCTCCTGCCGGACTTCATCAAAGTCTGTAAACTTTTTGGACTTGCAGTGCAAAAACTCGGCATATTCTGCAAAGGGAAGGAAGAGGGCTGCTGTCAAGAGAGAGAATCAGCCTGAGGAGGACGGGGACAGGGAGCGGACCATCCTGGAACGAGCGAGCGCGCCGCCAGGGCCTCGCGGCGCGGGGACTGAAACCACGCGGGGACGCGGCCCTTCCCAAACACGCGAGGCCGCACGCAGCCCCTCCGCGGCTCAGATCTGGAGCTCCTTAGGATGCCGTGATACTTGCATATGCGCCGAGAACCGTCCTGAGATGAGACCCAAGTCTAAACCCAAAACTTATGTCTGTTTCGTAGACACCTTAAACACGGAGCCTGCAGTAATATTTCTCGTTGTCATTGCTGGCAGTGGACACTGTACCTCTGAGCTACACCCTAATGCTTTTCGGGTCTCTCACTAGCTCTCTGAGTCCTGGCTACGTTGCTGAGACTGTCTTCGAACCTGTGATGCTCCTGCCTCAGTCTTCTTCCACGTCCTCGGATGACAAGCACGCGTCACCACGCCCGGCTTGTTTTTTGGTTTTTAAACAGGGCCTTGCTATGATGCTGACAGTCTCACTAAGCTGAGGCTGGCTTTGAACCTGCCATCTTCCTGTCTCAGCCTCCTAAGAACTGGGATTACAAGTGTGCACACCGTGCCCAGCTAGCCATGTGTGTGACTAGAGACTGAGCCCAGGTGCATTCTGTATCTGAGCTACACTCCTATCCCTATTTCTTTATTCTTTACTTTAGACACAGGGTTCTCTAAGTTACAAAGGAACCTCTAGGTAGCTGAGGCTGGCCGCAAACCCGCGATCCTCCTGTCTCAGCCTCCCAAGCGCTGGGATCGTAAGTATGCGCCACCACGCCCGGCTTTCTTAGTTGTCATTGTTGTTAGGTGAATAGACGAGACAAGGAAATTGAGATTCATCACCGACATCTGATGCACCTTCTGGTGTGGAGCAAACACGGGACTAGTCCTGGATCTTTGTGGAGAACCTCCTTCCCTGCCCGACATGGTCCAAGGAGAGGAGCTGCTGTCCTGGGGGAGACAAGCCACCAGGCACTCCAGCTCGAGAGCCCCAGGCAGGTACACAGGGCTCATCCGTCGTTACCCCAAGCTAGAGAACAGGGAGCCCCTGATGTCCCTCCTGCCTGCTCAAGGGAAGCCCTCAGGAGAGCTGCTTTCTGGGTAGGAGGACCGCATGCAGATGTAAGATCTCAGGGGTATCTAAGAGCCATGGCACAGCTGAGGTGAAGGGGAGCAAGTACGTACCCAACCTGGCAGCATGGGTCTAAGGCACACACGGGACAACGCGCGGGAAATGTGCTCACGGCCCTGTGCAGGGTGCACACCTCGAATTCCGGAACTGGGGAGGCTGAGGGAGGAGGATCTTAGGTGTGAGGACAGAAGGACAGACTTAGCAATTTAGTGACACCATCAAAAAAAAAAAAGAAGAAGAAGAAGAAGAAGAAGAAGAAGAAGAAGAAGAAGAAGAAGAAGAAGAAGAAGAAGGCGGCCAGGCGTGGTGGCGCAGCTTGTAATCCCAGCATTTGGGATGCTGAGACAGGAGGATCGCAGTTCGCGGATCCTTAGCTCCTTAGTGAGGCCCTCTGCAACTCAGTGAAACCCTGCTTTAAAATAAGGAATAAAAAAATAGGGCTGGAGGTGTAGCTAGGAGGTACAATGCCCCTGGGTTCCATCCCCAGTACTCAATAAGTAAGTAAATGAATAAATAAAATAGAAACAAAAAATATATAAATTAATTAAAAGGGCTGGGGGTGTGCTCAGTGGTAGAGTGGCCCTGGGTTCAATACCCAGGTATCAAAATGAATGAGTGAGTGAGTGAATGGCCATTTAAAGCTGCCTCAGCCGGCGGCAGCGTGGTGGCGCACGCTGTAATCCCCGCGCTTGGGAGGTGGAGACAGGAGGATCGCGCTGGCTTAACAGACCCTGTATTCCAAATAAAATATGAGATAGGTCTGGGAGTGTAGCCCGGAGGTAGAAGGGCTTCCAGGAACCCCATACCACCAAAATAAATAAATAAATAAATAAAGCTGCCTCAAAGGAAAACTCCAGGAAGTAGGAGGCGCAGAGGGCAGGGGAGCATACCATCGGGAGGTGTGAGGAGGCATCTCGCTCCAGCCCTCCTCCCGGCCCAGCGGGCAGGCAGGCATCCCCATGCCCCCAACACAGAACCTCCAGGCGAGCTGGCCAGGACCCAGGTAACCCAGTAAGGGAAGCAATTCTTTTTCCTTCGTGTGGTACTGGGGATTGAACCCAAAGGCATTCTATCTCCGAGCTCAGTCCTATTTTATTTTATTTATTTATTTATTTTTGGTGGTACTGGGGTTCCTGGAAGCCATTCTACCTCCGGTATACACTCCCACGGGCTACACTCCCAGACCTATTTTTTTTAACATTTTTATGTGGAAACAGAGTCTCTGAAGCCAGCGAGGCTGGCTCCGAACCAGCGCGATCCTCCTGTTTCTGCCTCCCAAGCGCGGGGATTACAAGCGTGCGCCATCACGCCCGGCCTATTTTATTTTTTTATTTGGAAAGAGGGTCTCACTAGGTTGATGAGAGTCTCACTACTTACTGAGGCTGACCGCAAACCCGGATCCTCCTGCCTCAGCCTCAGAGAGCAGTTCTTAGGCCAGATGGCCTTTCTGCCACGTCCAGCACAGCAGTCCAGCAGGGACGCTGTGGGCGCTGCAGCAGATGCAGGCCTCCTCCACCCCCCGCCGGGCTATCGGCTGACCCAGCTTCTGAGGACAGTCACGCTCTGCCCTCCACCCAGACAAGAGGAAGCGCTCGGTGGCTCTTCCTGCAGCAGCCACTAAAAATGGAACGGCTCCCCACCCCCGCAGAACCTCAGCTCTCTTCCGGCCCTCCTTCCAGGCATGCATGTGTGCCCGGCCGTGGGGTCTGGAGGGCGTGGCCAGGGCTGCCTGGGTCCTGCACCCTGAGCCCTGCACCCTGGCTCCCAATCCCCGCTGGGCCTTTCCTTGTGCTACGGGGCTGCGCTTCAACCGCAGGCTCAGCTCGGTGTGCACTGGAACCACGCAGGCCTCAGTCTCCCCTTCCGCACAATGGCATCACGAGGGCCCACAGAGGTGGAGAGGCGGCCGTGCCACTGGCACCCGAGGGGGCAGGACATCCAGGGCGACTCAGCAGGAGGACAGAGGGCTCCGTCAGTGCCCTTGGTGCCCAGGAGGGCCAGCCAGCCTCACCAGGCACACAGCTCCGAGCTCCGCCTGCAGGTCCTACTACAAACATCCCCCTCCCCGTGTGTGCCTGAACGCTGGCGGTGACTCTGCTAATGAACCACTGCCCAAAGAATATGCCAGAGAGCCAGCGTGGTGGCACGGCCGCCACCCAGGACTCAGGGATGACAGAGGACCGCAAGCTCAGGGCCGGCCTGGGTAAGTGAGCAGGACATGGTCCCTAAGTAAAAGAAAGAGGGCCGGGACGTAGCTCAATGGTAGAGCAGCCTGGGTTCAACTCCCAGTAAAGCAAAAGGAGAAAAAGAAAAAGCACCCGTGGGCTGGAGGCCTGCGCTCCCCTCGGCCCGCCCCCAGCAGGCAGGCCCAGCCACCGGCCAGGCCGGCTCCAGGCCGGCTCCGCTGCACACACCCCACTACGGGGCTGCGCCCTCCCCGCGTGGGGACAGCCATCCCAGGTGACAAAGCCAGTCCCTCTGGTCCCTGGGCCAGAGCTGCAGCGCGACAGCCACACCCTCCCACAGCAGCGGACAGGGGCTGCTCCCTGCCACCCTGGCAGGCCCGGGCCCTGGCACTCAGCAGGGATCGGGGACGAAACCCGGCTCTGGTCCAGCGCGCAAGGCTGCCCCTGGGCGCCGACGGCTGCGGGTGGACGTGGCAGACGCACTTGCACGTTTTTCCAGAGAAGATCTGCCCTCCAACCTCGTTGGAGGCGGGAACTTGGAGAGCTGAGGCGTGGCCGGGTCACGGCGCCACCGCCTGGGGCACGCAGGGCTGCTTAGGAAACACGCAGACAGAGCTGGCCAGGCAGCTCAGCAGGAGGACGTCTGCCCAGAGTATGCCAGGCCCTGATGCCAACCCCACACGCACATGCACGCACACACACACAGGACGGCCTATGTCACAAAGCCTCGGATGCCCCAGCCTAAGAGGACACGGTCCCTGTGATCCTCAAGGCGTCCACACTGCTCGGCAGCCCATGCCCAACTCTGGCCCCTACTCAAGGTAAGGCTGCCTGGGTGGTGAGGAACCAGCCCCTCGACTGAGGCCCTCCGTGTGTGTGTGTGTGTGTGTGTGTGTGTGTGTGTGTGTGTGTGTGTGTGTGTGTGTGTGACCAGCCCCTTGACTGAGGCCCTCCGTGTGTGTGTGTGTGAGTGTGTGCGCGTGCGTGTGTGACTGAGGACTGAACCCAGCAGCATTCCATCACTGCGCTATAACCCAAGCCTTTTTAAAACAGGGCCCGCTAAGTTGTTGAGGCTGGCTTCGAGCCTGTCTCCCTCCTGTCTCGGCCTTCTAAGTACTGGGAGGATATGCCATCATGCCTGGCTCTCTTCAATATATATGTGTGTGTGTATGTGTATATATATATATACACACACATATATATTGTAGTACTGGGGATTGAACCCAGGGCATTCTGCCTCTGAGCTATTTATTTTGAAACAGAATAAAGAACTTATTTATTCTTTATTTTGAATCAGGGTCTAAGCTGTGGAGGGCCTCACAAATTGTTGAGGCTGGCCAGGAACCTGCGATCCTCCTGTCTTAGCCTCCCAAGTACTGGGATTAAAGCAGGTGCAGGGTGCCTGGCTGGTCCTCTTTTAGTGGAACCCTGAGGTAGGTAGCGGAACCCACAGGGGCAGGAGAGCCCCTCATCCAGAGGGAGCGCTGGGGCGTGGGAGTTGTGGAAGGCCAAGTTTCTACTGCCTTTTTTTTTTTTTTTTGCAGTACTGGGGATGGTGGAACCCAGGGGCATTCTACCTCCGAGATACACCCCCAGCCCTATTTTTTATTCTTTATTTCCAAACAGGGTCTCACAAAGTTGCAGAAGGCCTCGCTAAGCAGCTGAGGCTGCCGTGAACTGATCCTCCTGTTTCAGCCCCTGTTTCAGTACTGGGATTAAAAGCGAGCGCCACCGCACCACTGGCAATCCGCTTTTGGCCCGGGGCCTCTGGCGAGACGAGCAGACGCGGGCACCCCAACAGGACCTGGGGGAGTAACGGGGAGCAGAGGCGGCGGGCGCTCCAGCACCGCACGCTGCGCTGGCACAGCCTCGCCACCCCAGGTCAGGCCCCTCTGCCGCCTCCGTTTCCCAGCACAAAACCCATGACGTGAGCACAACCCAGCCCCACAGTGCGTCCAGGGAGGGGGCCCAGGGCTTGGCCCTGGCGCTCATCGGCCTGCCCCTGTCCCAGGGAAAACTAAAGCAGCAGGCTGGCTCTCAACGCGGGAGCTGAGATCTGCCTTCCCCACCTGGCAGTGACGCCGGGGTACATGTGACTCAGGGCTCATACACCTGGGAGACCCAGACCTTACGATCAAACAGGATTGTTCACGCAGGACTTCTCAGAGCCTTCAGGTCCCCAAGCCAGGGGTGCAACACTCGGCATCTCCCATCCTTTCTGGCCCTCAAACTCCGAGATGCTGGTGACCTCCTCCCAGCTGAGGGCACACGGCACCCACTGCCCAACCGGAGCCACGCCACCTCCACGCTCAGTTACTCGAAAGAGACAGACACACCCCAAACCCTGGCCATCAAGGGGATCTTGGGTGGACCTGCCATCTCCCACCTAACGCCCCGCCGTGGTTGGGCGCCTGGAAGGAGGGTGCTGAATAGAGCGACAGCCCTCCCACTTCTGCTAAGGACAGAGCTTGCACTCCAGGACTCAGGAGAACCCCGAGACTCAGCCTCCCAGCAGCGAGGACTGCAGACGCCACCACACCTGGCTTACCCGCGTCCTTGGCCCACTGGATGGGACAGGGCACCTCGTGCCCGTGGAGGCCCCAGGGGAGAGTGGGGGGCAGAACAGAAGAGCGGGCCTCCTGGGCGCAGGCTCAGCCAGGCGGTCAGTGTTACAGGACTCCTGCTGCGGGGGACTGAGGTGGGCGGGGTGCAGGTCTGCAGCAGGAGGGAGGATGTGGGCAGAGAGCTCCAGCAGAGAACACCATAGGCACTGAGCCGTAAGAGGCAGGCCTGGGGGGGGGGGCGCTGTGGCCACAGTGGGGGTCAGGGGGAGGCGGGCCAAGGCCAGGGCTCTTCCTAGCAGGCTGGATTTGCTTCTGAGGCTGATGGGGTCTGAGGGCACATCCTGACATCTTTTCTTTGGCTCCAGAGAGGCCCAGACAAGGCCAGGGCCAAGGTCAGGGCGGGGCTTGCAGGCTCAGGATGACTGACTCACAGGAGGCCACGGGGCTACCACACTTCCTGCTGCCGGGCGCCTGGGGGACTTTAGGCTGGGCCAGGAGAGAGCCACGCTTCAAGGAGACGCTCTGAACAAGCAGCCGCAAGTCGGTGGGCATCACAGGAGCAGAGAGGACAGGCCTGCCTCGAGGCCACAGCCTCGCGTCCCGACCCTGCAGGAGGACGCAGCCGGCCACAGCTGTCCCTGCTGGTCCCTCCCGGTGGGCCTGGAGCCGAGCCCGACAGACTCCCACGGCCCTGCAGTCCTCAGTGACTGCACGCCCGGGGCCCCAGCTGACCCGGGCCCCGAGGCCGCCCCACTGTCCCACCAGTACCCAGCGCAGAAGGACACCTGTTACAAGACTCAGGGCCGGCCATGCCCCTGTGAGGCCCCCAGGGGCCCATCTGTCCCCCTGCGCCCTGCCTGACAATCCGTGGCTGTCCCCGGCAGCTCCTGTCAACACCCAGGGGATCTGGTCAAGCAGACCTTAGCTTGCAGCCGCCTTCCCTGGGGGAGCCTGGGGCAGAGAGGGCCTCTGCTGGGATGAGCCGCAGAGTTCCGTCCCCCAGGGGCACTCGCCACCGCCCCCCATTGGGAGGGCCAGGCACCCGCTTCTTCCTTACTCTCACCCTGAGTGGCTCCCCCGTCCCTTGGGACTAACGACATCACACGAGGCAGGTGGCCGGCGGTGGTGCCTCAGCCCCTGGACAGCCTGGGACTGCTCAGGGAACCCCCGTGGGGACGAGGGAGCCGCCAGCCCCCTCCCTGTGCAGCCGTCCCCAGGGGGCTGGCCCTCAGCACAGCACTACAGCCCCCAGGGCAGTGCCGCCCTGCAAGGGCTCGTGCGCAGGTGGAGGGGCGACCAACGTGGTCTCTCCGTCCCTGCCCAGGCAGGAAGCAGTCCTGAGCCAGGCCAGGCGCCGGCCCACTTGGCTCCCAGCCCCATCCAGCAGGCGGGCTTTCCCCGCGTCCCTGGGAACTCGTGAAACACGCCGACTCTCACCCAGGCCTCACAGCACAGAGCCAGCCTCCTTAGAAACCGGATGGGGCCTTAACATTCGAAACCCGGGAGTGCCCTTTCCTAGCACAGCGGATTGGATGCCAGACCCAGAACAGGCAGCCCATTGGCCCGCCTGTGACCTATAGCACTGCAGCTCACGAAGAGGCAGGCTGGATCTGTTCTCTGCACTCTCTTATTGGAGACCCGCCCTGGGCTGGGCGGAGCCAGAGGATGAGGGGGAAAAGGTACAGCTAGTAGCTGAACTCAGGTGGGCTCCGGATCTAGGACCTGTAGCTCACTAGAAAGGCAAGTAACCTGGCTAGGCCTCAGTTTCCCCATCAAAACCAGCCATAGAGCTGGGCGTGGTGGCACATGCTTGTGATCCCAGCACTTGGGAGGCTGAGACAGGAGGATCTCAGGTTTGAGAAGTCTCAACAACTTAGACTAAGCCGAGTGTGGTGGCGCACGCTTGTAATCCCAGTACTTGGGAAGCTGAGACAGAAGGATCACACAGGTTCGAAGCCAGCCTCAGCTACTTAGTGAGACTGTTTCCAAATAAAATATATTTAATTTTATTTATTTATTTATTATTTATTTTGCAGTACTGGGGATGGAACTCAGGGACATTCTACCTTCCAGCTACACTCCCAGCCTTATTTTTTATTCTTTATTTTGAAACAAGGTCTCATTGAGTTGCAAAGGGCCTCACTAAGTAATAGCCGAGACTGTCCATGCTGGGATGACAAGAGTGCGCCACCACGCCCTGCTTCAAATAAAATATATATTTTTTAAATAGGTCTGGTAGTATAGACCGTAGGTTAGAAAACCCCTGGTTCCATCCCCAGTACCACACACACAAAAAAGGAAAATAAATAAATAAAATAAAATAAAATAGGGCTGGGAGTATAGCTCAAAGGTAGAATGCCCTGGGTTTAATTCCCAGTATCACAAAAACAGGAAAAAAAAAAAAAGATACGCGGGGACCCCGGGACCAGGTGCGTCAGGGCGGGCTGGGACGGCGCAGGACAGCCCCGTGGCCTTCTTGGGCCTGGCTCGTGGCCACCTGGAGAAGGGTCTCATCCACAGTGAAGCGGGGCACGCGCGCGGGGCTCGCCGTGTCTGAGCTTCCCCGTACTGCAGGGCGCGTGCATCCAAACCCAGAGGCCGGCCCAGGCCCGGCCGCCACACTGTACCTGTTTTGGAGAAGATGAGCTGCAGAATGAGAGGCCGCCGGGTGACGATCCCTGAGCCACGCGGAAGGAAGTCCCTGCAGAGGACAAAGGAGGGCGTTAGTGGGCCGGCAGGCAGGAGTGTGCGCTGCGGTGGGAGCAACGGCAGCCACCTGGGCGGGGAGCGCAGGACGCAGAAGCTTGGACACACCCGGGCGGCTCCAAGGAGGTGGACGGCTGACCCGGGCCGGACAGAGGCAAGCCCGCGAGGACAGGAGGAGCAGGAAGCCCCAAGGACATGCACACGCAGCGGCCACCAGCAGCCCCGGGGCAGCCAAGTGGCACCGAGGCCGCCGAGCCCCACTCGAGGGTCACGCTAGGAGGCGCTCTGGGGTGAGAAGCCAGGGCTCCCTCTGAGAAGTGGGGGGCCGCACGCAGCCCTGCCCCGGAGGGAGTTCAGTGCAGAAAGTGCAGGAGGCCGCTATGGGCCACCAGACCAGGCTGCCCCTCGCTGTGGACCCCCAGCGCAGCCCCGCGGGAGGCCAGGAGGAGGCGGCGCCTCGGCCCCCTAGTGCTGTCACAAGCGGGGCAGGCAGTGACAATGTCCCTCCACGGGGCCCGCAGACACACTCCGCCTTCTGGTGACGCTCTTTCCTTTTTGGGAGTGGGTACTGGGCGTTCTACCTCCACCACTACACCCCAAGAACAATGTCACTTTTAATTTGGAAAGAGGGTCTTGCTAAGTTGCTGAGAGCCCTGCTGACCTGCTGAGGCTGGCCGTGAACCAGCTGAGAGCGTTTCAAAATAAAATTAGTAGCCGGGCGTGGTGGCACACGCTTGTAATCCCAGCATTTGGGGGGCTGAGACCTGGAGGATCGCGGTTCGAGGACAGCCTCAGTAAGTAGTGAGACTCCCATCAACCTAGCAATACCCTGTTTCAAAAATAAAAATAAAAACTAGGGCTGGGGCTGGGCATGGTGGCACATGCTTGTCACCCCAGCATTCAGGAGCCTGAGGCAGGAGGACTGCAGTTCACGGACAGCCTCAGCTACTTAGTGAGGCTCTCCGCAACTCAGTGAGTGAGACCCTGTTTTAAAATAAAGAATAAAAAGTGGGGCTGGGGGTATCACTCAGAGGCTGAATGCCCCTGGGTCCCATCCCCAGTACCATCTTGTCTCTACAAGTTGCTGAGGGTCTTATAAGTTGCCACTGTGAGGTTGGCCTTGAACCTGCAATCCTCTTGCCTCAGCCTCCAGGCCACTGGGACTCCAGGCGAGTGCCACCATGCCCAGCAAGCTTGCTGCCCTGCGGGTGGGCACAGTACGAGAAAGCGGCGTGTGCGGAGGCATCACAGCCCTGTGTGTGCCGGTGCCACGCCAGGTTTCTTCTCAATTATTCCCTGACACTACCAAATTGAGTCTGTAACACGGACACTTGGAGAGTGGCCAGGCCGCTGTCTATCCGTCCTCTTGGCAGCTGATGGCCGGACCTGGGGTCTTCCTGGGCCCAGGCCACGGCGGACAAGACCCTCTAGGGACTGTCTCTTTCTTCACCCCCCTTTTTTGTGGTGCTGAGGTCTGGAACCCAGGGGCATTGGACATCTGAGCTACACCTCTTGCCCTATTTTTCATTCTTAATTTGGAAACAGGGTCTCACTAAGTTGCAAAGGGCCTCCCTAAGTAGCTGAGGCTGTCTGTGAACTGCTATCTTCCTGTCTCAGCCTCCCGAATGCTGGGATGACAAGCGTGTGCTACCACACCCGGCCACTCTGGAGATTTCTATCCACCTGTTGAAGATGTTTGCTCGTGTCTCTGAGTCACGGGTGGACTTGAACAGGCAGAACTAGTCTCTGGTGATAAGGATCAGAGCACTGGGGTCCTTTGCTGGGGCTGACCGCAAAGGGCACCAGGGAATTTTTGGGGTATACTGATCCTAAATCTTGATCTATTCTGGCTACCAGGGTGCACTCAGCTATTAAAAATGAGATCAAGACGAGCCGGGCGTGGTGGGCACGCTTGTCATCCCCACTCTTGGGAGGCGGAGACAGGAGGATCGCGCAGGTGCGAAGCCAGCCATGCGCGCTGGCTTAGGAGACCGTTTCCAAATAAAAATGTAAAAATAGGTCTGGGAGTGTAGCCCGGAGGTAGAAGGGCTTCCAGTACCACCAAAAAAAAAAAAAAAAAAAAAAAAAAATCAAGATGTGCACTTAAACTTGTACTGTTTACTGGTCTAAGTTAAATCTCCGAGAAAGGTCACAATGGGCTGGGTGTGTTTAGCGCGCCATGCCAGGGCCCTGGGTTGATTCCCAGCACCTGTAGAGAAAAAGAAAAGGGGGGTGGGGCTGAGGGCGGAGCGCAAACCCAGCATGCTCTAGGCCCCAGAACCACAAATAAGCCAAAAAAGAAAAAGGTCAAGCTGGACGTGGTGGCACACGCCTGGAGTCCCAGTACTCGGGAGGCTGAGACAGGAGGAAGGATCCCAGGTTCAAGGACAGCCTCTGCAACCTAGCAAGACCCTGTATCAAACAAACAAAAAAAATTTTTTTAAGTGCTAGAGGCAGCCGGGCATGGTGGCACACGCTTGTATTCCTAGTACTTGGGAGGCTGAGGCAGGAAGCTCGTATGTTTGCCGCCGGCTTCAGCTACTTAGTGAGGCCCTCTACATCTCAGTGAGATCCTATTTCAAAATAAAGAATTAAGCCAGCAGTTGGGAGGCTGAGAAAGGAGGATTGCGCTTCTCAGCCAGCCTCAGCTACTTAGTGAGGTCCTTATGAAAAGGAATAAAACATAGGGCAGGGGGCGTATATCAGAGGCAGATGCCCCTGGGGTCAATCCCTGGTTCCACAGAAGAAGAGGGGGCCGGGGCTCTAGCTCAGAGGTATAAAGCCCGTGCTGAATCTCCAGAACCACACGTGAAGGGAAAGAAACAGACACAAAGGCCCGGAGGACATCTCACGGAGACGCAGGGAGCCCGCAGGGGAACTGCGCAGAGTCCTTGTGGGATTAGAGGAATTAGAGGAACGCGCCGATCCGATCTGAGGCGCTTTCGAGCGCAGCGGGGAGGCACTAAACACCCACGGCCCACCCCGACCGCCCCAGAAGTGGCCTTTCATCTCCAGGCTGGAGCTTCCTCCTGGACACACCAAGTGAGGGGACAACTGCAGAAGAATGCCTGCGTTTTTCAACTAAAAAGAAAAAACAAAAACGAACCACAATAGCGCCTGGGGAGCAGGGCCTCTGCGGGCACCCCAGGTTCTAGGACATCTTTGAACCATGCGCATCCACATGTTACTGCTTCCCCAAAACCCCGGCTTGTCTTTGTCTTGGCTTCAGTGGAGTAGGTAGTAGATGTGGAGTGCTCGCTGTGGGCCAGGCCAGGCGCTGAGAAGGTTCCACGGCTGAATTCCATTAACCGCCCCTGGAGGCGGAGACTGGTCGGGCCCTGGGAAGGCAGACTGAGGCCCGTGGGGTCTTGGCCAGGGCCGCCTGGCCTGCAGCCTGCCTGAAGGCCCGGAGGCTGCAGCTCCCCACCAGGCCCCAACTTCTTTTTTTTTTTCAGTACTGAGGATAGAACCCGGGGGCATTCTACCTCCAAGCTATACTCCTAGCCCTATTTTTTAGTCTTTTTATTTTTATTTTATTTTTTGAGGGTTTGAGGATGAAACCCAGGGGCATTCAACCTCCGAGCTACACCCCCTGCCTTATTGTTTATTCTTTTTTTGAAACAGGGCCTCATTAAGTTGCGAAGGGCCTTACTAAGTAGCTGAGGCTGTCCAGGACCGTGATACTCACTCCGCCTCCAGAAAGCTAGGACTCAAGCTTGCGCCACCACGCCCTGCCAGGCCCAGACTTTAAACCCCTGTGTGCTGGCGGGTGCCGTCCTGTGACAGCACGGGGCGCATCCGAGGCGCCAGGCACCGCAAAGGCAGTGGTGACGCCCCTGTCACAGACAAGGGACATTCAGAGCCTCGGAGGACTGGAGGAGGCAGGACGCCCAGGAGAGGCCGCTCCCTGCAGCGGGCGGCTTTAGCGCCTGGGGCCTTCGTGCTGGGGAGGCCCAGGGAAGGCAGGGGCGGGGGCACAGCCCGAGGGAGGCCCTGCCAGGCGGGCACGGGGCAGCAGGCCCACGAGCCTCCAGGCTCAGGGGCCCACGGCAGCAGGAGCGCCCTCAGTAGCTTGGGCAGTGTGACACCGACTGTCCAGTGGGCCAGAAACAGCAGGTGCAGCAGGCTCCCCTGCCTCCGCCCTGCCCCGCGGCCCCCTTGCCCACCCAGGCTCCGGTGTGCCCAGCGGGCCACCACCGCACGGCTGGACCTCGGCGGCCGGCCTCTCTGCCCTGGGGTTTCCATGTCCAACAGGGCAGCCCTGCTGGCCTCAGGGGAGACTTCTCTGCGCGTGTGCACCTGCAATCCCCTGCGCCTCCTCCCACGTTTCCTTTCCACACGCTGATAACATGTGTGATTTGCACGCTCTGTCTTCTGGTACTGGAGATTGAACCCAGGACGTCTAGCCTCTGAGCTCTACACACAGCCCGTGTGTGTGTGTGTGTGTGTGTGTGTGTGTGTGTGTGTGTGTGTGTGTGTGTGTGGTGTTGGGGATTGAAGCCAGGGGCATTCTACCTCTGAGCTACACCCCCAGCCCTATATTTATTGACTGATTTTCTTTTTTTGTGGTACTGGGGGTGGAACTCAGAGGCCTTCTACCTTTGGGCTTTATCCCAGACCTATTTTCTGTTTTATTTGGAAACAGGGTCTCACTAACTTGCTGAGGCTGGCCTTGAACCTGCGCTCATCCTGCCTCCCAAGACACACCGACAGGCATGTGACACCACGCCCAGGAGAGCACCGCAGAATGCTGGTGCCTGTCACCCCGTGCTTGGGAACCTGCGCCACAGGTTCAAGGCCAACTTCAGCAACTAGTGAGACCTTGTTTCAAAATTTTAAAAAATTTTTAAATAAGGGCTGGGGGTATAGCTTGGAGGTAGAGTACCTCTGGGTTCAATCCCCAGTACCAAAAATTTAAACATACAGTCCTTCAATGCCGTTCATCTGCTTCTTACTGGGGAACCCCACACACGCCCGCTCCCCCGGGCAGTCTCCTGTACCACAACCCCAGGCCTAGGACAGGGCTGGCACGCAACGCATGCCCAGCTGTCGACTATTACATCATTTCCATCTCCGGGCTCTTCTCCACAAGCACGCCCTCCCGCCTCCTCTATCCTCTTGCTAAATCAAGGACTTCCCCGAGCCTCTGAGGGCAGAAGGCAGCGCCCGCCTCAGCTGGACCAGCTCATCCCCAGCCCCGGGTGGTCTGGGGCCCTGTCTCCCCAGCTGGCTGGACTGGCTTTAAGGGCCTCTCTGCAAGGTGAGGCGGGCCCTCCTGGGAGGAGACAGGTAGAAGAGGGCGTGGCGGGGCACCTAGGACAGATCAGAAGCCCAAGCTGTTTGTTTATCATTGTGTGTGTATGTGTTTATAATCTTTTAAAGAGAGCAAGAAGTCAAAGGATCCTGGGGGAGGAGGGAGGAGACAGCTCCCAGGGAAGACAGATACAGAAGCCCAGCTACCCAATGGAGGGAGCACACGGATAAGCAGTAGTGGTGAGTCAGAGGGAGGCCCAGGCCCGTCACCTGAGCTGCTGGCGCGATGCCCAGCCGCGGCCAGGTCAGTGTCCCTGCCTCATCGCCATACACTCCCGGGTCCTGCACACGCAGCCTCCAGACCCTCAAAGTGGCCAGAAGGACTCAAGAGACACCAGGGCCAGACCTGGCATGGCGCCACCAAGGGTCCTCCAGCAGGCGCCACACCCCAGGGCCCCACAGGAACCACACAGGGAGCACTGGCTGCCCAGCAGGCCGCCGCCAGCCCCATCGCAGGCAACATCTTGGCAAATCCTCTGGGGAGTCCAGAGGAGTGATGCCAGGGCCAACACCTCCATCTCACAGAAGGACAGACTAAGGTTCAACATTTCAGACCTCGCCTGGGCGACCCAGCAAAGGAAGAATGGGCGGGAGTGTGGAGAGGCCACTGTCCTACCCCAGGGCCTTTGCACAGGCTGCTCTCCTGGCCAGGAACCCTCGTCCTTCAGCGTTCACACAGTGGCCGTCTCCTCAAGCAGCAGCCTCCTGGGGCCAGGGCTCTGTTCAGTGACCCTAGCTCTCTCCCCCGCTCCCAGCCCAGAGCCAGGCAGGAAGCAGGCTGCACAATGCCGGTGGAATGAAGGGCCACATCTGCCATTTCACAGATGGGGAGACTGAGGCCCGGGGGACTCCTCCCTGGTCAGGAATGCGCCCCTGGCGATGGCGGCTGAGGCCCTGTTGTCTCCAAGCTCCGCTGGGATCCAGGCCCTGCCATGACCTTTCTGGACAACCTGGTCAGATCTGATCAGATCGCCGAGCCCCAGTCTCCGTATCAGTACAGTGGGGTGACTGTCTGCTCACAGGGTGGTGGAAGTCTGCACAGTTCTTGCCCGTGGTACCCCAAAGAGAGCATTTGTCCCCAACATCAAAGTAAAACCCAATACATCATAAGATCATGTCCTCAGCGCTCAACCTTCAGGCTCCAAAGGCCCAACCTCCTCCCAGCGACAGACATTCCCCAACCCAAGGCTGGCATCCAGGGACAGGAGGGAGGCCAGATGCATTCCTGCCTCAGGGCCTTTGCATGTGCTAAATGATGAGCAACCCTGGGTTCCTCTTGGGGAGTCTTTCCTTCTGTCTCCCAGGAGTCAGCTAACAAGGCTCCTCCTCAGAGGGGCCCGGCTCTCCCCTGCTGACCCCCACGCCCCGGTTTTTTTGTTGACATAGCACTTTTCAGTGCTATCTGCTTGCTTATTTATTTATTTATTTATGTTTATTTATTTATTTACTTACTTATTTATTTTTGGTGCTACTGGAGTTCCTGGAAGCCCTTCTACCTCTGGGCTACACTCCCAGGCCTATTTTATATTTTCTTATTTGGAAACGGTCTCTTAAGCCAGCGAGGCTGGCTCCTGTATCCGCCTCCCAAGCGCGGGGATTACAAGTGTGCGCCACCACGCCAGGCTTATCTGCTTTTATTTATTATCCAGCAGCACCCCAACCAGAGCGCGGTGCCTTGAGGGGAGGGGCGGGCGCGGCCTGCCCTCCTTGGGCCCAGCGCCAGCGCCACACCGGCATGGGAGCCCTGCGAGCTGCACAGGGCGGCTCTTTTCAGAGAGAACACCAGGAAGACACACATCTGGGCTCAGCCGGGCGCCCTGGATCGGGTGGCGGTGGCCGTGAGGGATTCTGGGGAGCACGCTCGCCGTCCTGCCCGTGCGGGCTGGCTGGGGCCCTGGAGGGCGGACAGCGCCGTGGCCATCTCCGCTGTGACGTCCATCTCAGACCTCTGTGACGGACTTTCTTTTCTTCTCTTGGTACTGGGAATTGACCCCGGGGACACTCCACCTCCAAGCTGCACCTTCAGCCCTTTCTGGGTTATTTTTGGTACTGAGGACGGAACCCGGAGGCACTCTACCTCCAAGTTTTATCCCCAACCCCATCTTATTTTTTGGGAAACAGGGTCTCACTAAGCTGCGGAAGGCCTTGCTAAGTTGCTGAGACTAGTTTTATTTTGTTGTGGGTTTCTTTTCAATACTGGGGGTGGAACCCAGGGGCATTTTATCTCCAAACTACACCCCCAGACCTTTTTATATTCTTTTTTTTTTTTTTTTTTTTTTTTTTTGCGGTCTGGGGATGGAAGCCAGAGGCATTCGACCTCCAAGCTACACCCCCTGCCCAATTTTTTATTCTTTATTTTGAACAGGGTTTCTGAGTTGCAGAGGGCCTCACTTAGTAGCTGAGGCTGTCCGTGAACTGCGATCCTCCGGTCTCAGCCTCCCGAATGCTGGGATGACAAGTGTGGGCCACCACGTCCAGCTATTGTTTTATTTTAAAAGAGGGTCACTGATTTGAGGAGCCTAAGTTGCCAGGGCGGTCCCTGAACTGACTCCCCAGTACTGAGAGTGCAGGTGCGCGCCACGCTCAGCTCTCTTTTGTAAATTTTTAATAGCGTTTATAATAGGCAAATGTTTAACTTGCAACTTGTCAGGTGGACTGAGAAACCCTAAAGCAACTGGTATGGGTGCTGGGAACTGCTGGAATTTGGGACCTGGGTTCAACTCTGGCCTCCGGCAGTCCCTTTGATATCACTGTGGTGAGCGGCCTGCACAGTGGGTCACCTCGGCAGAACTTTTCACAGTAGGGCATGCGTAACGCTTTGTGGCCAGGATGGGGCCACCGGAGGTGCCAGGCAGAGCGCCTGCGCCTCCCTGGCCTCAGACCTGCACCACCAGCCCCGTATTATTTCAAAACAGCGTCTCACTAGGCTACTGAGGCCCACTACTTACTGAGGCTGTCCTCGAACCTGTGATCCTCCTGTCTCAGCCTCCCAAGTGTTGGGATTACAAGCATGCACCACCACTCCTGGCACATGTGTGTGTCTGTTTGTGGTACTAGGGGTGGAACCCAGAGGCTTTCTACCTCCGGGCTATACTCCCAGACCTATTTTATACTTTATTTGGAAACAGGGTCTCACTAAGTTGCCGAGAGCCTCACTAAGTAGCCAAGGCTGGCTTCGAACCTGCGCGATCTCCTGTCTCAGATCACAAGCGTGCCCACCACGCCCGGCTCTGACAACATCTTTTCTGTGTGTGCCCAGGACTTTCCAAATGCAAGTCAGATCCACTGCGCGCGTCAAACCCTGGCGGCAGCAGAGCCCACGGCCTGGCCTGGGAGCACAGAGGCCGCCGCATTCCCAGCTCTCAGGTCTCCATCTGTGACAGGGACGAGAACAGCGTCACCCCGGCTTCCAGCTGTGGGCCAGGCGGATGAGGCCTGGGCGCGGCAGACTCAGAAACCCAATCGGTGGCCTTCCACGCCCAGCCAAGAGGGGAACCGGAAACAATCTGGAACCTGGAGGAGGGTAATTGGACTCGGGGTCCAGTCATGTGGGTGGGACCAAGAAATACTCTACAGCCACAGAAAAGAATGGGGAGGTAACGGGGTGGGGCGCGCAGCTGTAATCCCAGTACTGAGGAGGCTGGCCCAGGAGCACCGCGCGCATGCGCGCACTGAACATGGAGGCTGGGTGTGGCGGCGTGCGTCGATAGCTCTAACCACTCAGCCTGGAATCCCACTAGCTGGGAGGCTGAAACAGGAAGACCACAGGTTCGAGGACGACCTCAGCAAGTAGTGAGACTCAGCAAACTAGGAAGACCCTATTTTGGTTTTTAAAACACTAAAAATAAAAAGGGCTGGGAGGGTGGCCCAGAGTTAGAAAGAAAAGGGGGGGGCGGGGGTTTGGCTCAGAGGGAAGTGCTTGCCGCGCACGCGCGAGGCCCTGGGCTCAACTCTCAGTACTGCAAATAAAAACACACAGAACACCCGGATGAGAGATCAGTGAGGACGCGGCAGGAACGCCGTCAACGACAGGCCACGCAGGACAGCACGGCGCGCTCCCCCCAGTGCGCGAGCGCGCCCCAGCGCAGACCACACTCCAGACTAAGCCATAATGCGTGACTCACAAAGAAATCAAGTATGTTCTCCAACTAAACGGGAATAAGGCCGGGCGTGGAGGTGCACGCCTGTAATCCCCGCACTTGGGAGGCTGAGACAGGAGGATCGCACAGGTTCGAAGCCAGCCTCAGCTACTTAGTGAGGCTCTCAGTGAGACCCTGTTTCCAAATAAAGTATAAAATGGGTCTGGGAGTGTGGCCCGGAGGTAGAAAGCCCCTGTGTTCCACCCCTAGTACCACCAAATAAATAAATAAATAAAAAATAAAAGGAATAAAGTTAGAAATCAATAACAAAAGGAAACCCGGGGCATTGCAAAGTAAGTAGAAATTAACACACTGCTAAACCAAGGAATCCAAAAAGGACCAAGGGGGCGGGCAGAGTGGGGTGCGGCAGGCCCTCATCCCAGTCAACAGGAGGCCAAGGCAGGAGGATGGCAACCCTGAGGCCAGAACGGAATGGGGGCACAGGCCTGTGATCCCGAGGTGGAAGGCTGAGCCTGGAGGGGTGTGCGGCTGCCTCTTTGCTAAAATCTCTCCGATGGCTGCCACTCCTCCGTTCCTTCATCTTCCCACAGACATTGGGGCTGTTTCCACCTTCTGGCTAGGAGGAATGAGGCTCCTGCGATGTGCACATGTGTGTGTAAGTGTGTGTGAACACCTGTATCCATTTCCCGGGCATAAGCCTGCGAGTGGAGCTGCTGTGTCACAGGTCCCTCCCGTGGGCCTCACTAAGTCGGGCGGCTGTCTGGGAACCCGCTCCTCCGGTCTCGGCCTCCCAAGCGCTGGGGTCACCAGGGTGCCAGCAAGCCGGCCGGCCTCTGCTCTGTTTTGAACGGGCGGCGCCGGCTCACTGAGCCTCTCTGGTTGCGAGGCTGGTTTCGACTCGCTGTGATCACCTGTCTCGGCTTCCTGAGTCCTGGGTCACAGGTGTGCACCACCACATCCGGCTCTGACTTATATCTCAATATAAACATCTGCGGGCGGTGGGTGGCGCACGCCCGTGCGCCCGGGGCCGGGGCTGTCTGGGAAGCTTGACAACAAAAAGAGGGCTGGGGAAGAGCCCGAGGAGAGGCCGGCTCAGCAGCCCGAGGCCTGGGTCCGTCAGCAGTACTGAAAAGCAAAGGAAGGGAGAGAGAGGGGAAAAGCAAGCGCAGCTCCCGAGGCACCAGCCAGGGACAGGCCCGCCTTTAAGATCCCACCCACCGCCGCCCCAAGACTCCAGCAAGGTCCGGCCTGCAGCCCATCACCTGCGCCGCGCTTCCTGCGCGCCCACCCTGCCAGCCCCAGGAAGTGGCGGCCAAGGGGGTTGGGGCGGCGGGCAGTGGCCGGGCGTCTCGGCAGAGAACAGGCCCCGCCGCCTTCGACCGCGGCACAGACTGATGCCACGTTCACGGGCACAAGCTGGCTTTCTGGCCGTCTGCGGCAGGCCAGTGCGGGGCAAGGGGCCCGCCACTTCTAGCAGGCAGAGAGGGACAAGAGGCCAAACCAATGTGTGGTACGTGCTCCCAAAAACTTAGAGAGGCGCCGCGCGGGCGCGCCTGTACTCCCCGCACTCAGGAGGCTGAGACCGGAGGCCAGCCTCAGCTACTTAATGAGGCCCTCCGCCACTCAGTGACGCCCTGTTTCAATTAAAGAATTAAAAAATAGGGCTGGGGTGCAGCTCGAGGTCGAATGCACCTGGGCTCCATCCTCAGTACCCCAAAATAAACAAATAAATAAAAAGTGAAGGTGAGGCCGGGCGTGGTTGGCCCACCTGTCATCCTAGTACTACAAAAACAACAACAAAAGCCGGGCGTGGTGGCGCACGGTTGTCATCCCAGCACTCGGGAGGCTGAGACGGGAGGATCGCAGGTTTGTGGACAGCCTCAGCTACTTAGTGAGGCCCTCCGCAACTTAGGGAGACCCTGTTTCAAAATTAAGAATCAAAAAATAGGGTTGGGGTATAGATCACAGGTAGATGCCCCTGGGTTCAACCCCCAGTACCATAGAAAGAAAGAAGAAAAAAAGAAAGAGAGCTAGCTGGCTAGCTCAGGGCTGGGTGCAGTGGCACAGGCTATATGATCCCAGTACTTGGGAGGCTGAGGCAGGAGGACTACAGGTTTGAGGCCAGCTTGGGCGATTCAGGGAGACCTTCTCTGAAAGCAAGCAAGAAAACGTGAGAGGCGCCGCGCGGTGCAGTGCCCTGGGTTCCATCCCCAGCCACACCAGCAACCAGGAGAGACCCAGGGCAGGGAGCAGCCCGCCCTGGCCTCCCAGCGGTGCCAGGCGGTGCCGCCGCGTGGTGCCACCCGGGCGAAGGCTGCAGGAGCCAGGCTTCCGCCCAGACAACGCACACTCGGTGTTGCAAAAGCCAAGACAGACCAAGCCGAGCACGGGCAGCCCCTCGGGGAGCTGCTGGCTCCTGGCGCCCGCGGGCCCTGGCCTCGGTTTGTGGCTCCTGGAGTCCACGGGCTGACCCCAGTGGGCGCCCACTGCGGAGCCTCGGGGCCCACGCCTGTCGCCCCAGAGCCGGGCAGACAGGAGACCACAAGTTCAGAGGCAGCCTCAGCAACTAGTGACCCTGCTGCAAAGCCAAAGAGATGGAACAGGGCTGGGGTGCAGCTCGGAGCCCCTGGGTCCCCCCAGTGCTCCAACGACAAGAATCAGGGCGGCCGGGCCCCGGGCTTCCTCTGGGGCTGGTCCGCCTGTACTGAGACTTCTCACTGCGGGCCGCGGGACGGGTCTGGGGCTCCCCGCCGCCCCGCCAAGCCAGGTGCAGGCCGGGCCGGAGGGGCAGCCACTGGGGAGCGGCCTCGGGAGGCGCCCTGCGCGGCCCCACGGGACAGCCAGAGCAGGTGGACACGGCACAGCTCCGAGCCTCTGTACCGGGGACTGGACTCAGGAGCATTGCACCTTGGAGATACACCACAGCCCTATTATTATATATTTTCTAATTTGGGGAATGGTGGGGATTGAGCCCAGGGGCACTCTGTCTCAGACCTATACCCCCGGCCCTATCCAATTTCTTTTTATTTTTTGGTATTGAGAGTGGAACCCAGGGCTTTCTACCTCTGGGCTATACTCCCAGACCTATTTTATATTTTATTTTGAAACACGGTCTGAGTTGCAGAGGCCCTCACTAAGTGGCTGAGTACTGGGAGCACTGGATTCCGGTCGCGCCGCCACGCCCACCCACTATTTTCCCTGAGCCTGTTATCCCTCTGTGCCAACAGGGCCGGCCCCTCTCCCCTGCCTAGGGGCGGGACAGGCAGATCCCGGGGTGCAGGGTGAGCAAGGGGGGCACAGAGGAGCCGAGGGTGGGCGGCGGCAGGCCAGGTGGGCAGCAGCGGCCTCGGTTTTGCTAAATGGGGTGGGAGCCATGGAGGGTTCCAGGCCGAGGATGGGGAGGGCAAGGACTCGGCGACAAGGGACGTGGGGAGATGGAGGAGCCCTCTACCCTGGGTGGGAGGAGTGGTCCAAGGTCACTCATGCCCCCAGCAGCCTAGGGCCAGGAGGAGGGGAAAGCGGCTTTGTGCCACGGGGCCCTATCCAGCTGTAAAAAAGCAAAGAAAGCTGGGCACGGCGGGCCGCCTGTAATCCCAGGACTCGGGGGGACGAGGACGAAGGTTCGCAGGACTGAAGCCATTCTCAGCAACACGGCAAGGGCCTCCAGCAACTCAGCGCGACCCTACTTCAACATAAAAACTAAAACAGCGGGCACGCGCGTGCGGGCGGCGCAGGGCGCGCTCCTCGGCCGGGCGGCGCCCTCGCTGGCTGGCTGGTGGGAATCTGGCTCTTCCTTGCGCAACTCCTTCCGGGCAAGGCCTCTGAGGCCTTCCTGGCCGCCCGCCCCGCTCCGGGCGCCTCTCACTCTTCTTTTTCTTTCTCTCTTTTTCTTTAGTACTAGGAATTGAACCCAGGGGCAGAGTTCAACCTCTGAACGACATACACCCCCAGCCCCTTTTAATTTTTTGTTTTGAAACAGGGTCTTGCTAGGTTGCTGAGAGGGCCTCACTCTACCACGGAGGCTGGCCTCAACCCTGCAATCCTCTTGTCCCAGCTTCCAAGCACCGGGATTACAGGAGCGCATCACTCCAGCCCGCTTACCCTGCCACCCCTCCTCAGCTTTGTTTGGAAACAGTGTCTTGCTGGGCTGCTGGAGTCCGGGACTTACTGAGACTGGCCTTGGCCTGCAAGTCTCAGCCTCTCAAGTCCTGGGTCTGGGCGCCACGCCCAGCGCTTCTCCTGTTGGCCTGCTCGTCTCTGTATCGGGCACCACTGTGCCCAGCGTCTTCTTCAGACGGGGTGCTACCTACGCCATGCCAGCTGGACACACAGCTGATGAAATCAGAGGATCCTGAGAAACTAGGCGTGATGGCGCACAGGTTCAAGGCCAGCCTGGGCAACTTAGTGGGACCACGTCCCCCCCCAAAAAAAAGAGAAGTCTGGGGATGTAGCCCAGTGGTAGTACACCTGCTTAGTATGCACAAGGCCTAGGCTTCAACCTCCAGCCCCACTAAAAAAATAAATGGATAAAGAAAACCCAGAGACGCTGGGCGTGGTGGCGCGCGCTTGTCATCCCGGCATCTGGGAGGCTGAGACAGAAGGATGAGGGTTGGCAGCCAGCCTCAGCTACTTACTGAGGCCCTTTGCAACTCAGGGAGACTCTGTTTCAAAATAAAGAATAAAAAATAGGGTTGGGGGTGTAGCTCTGCGGCAGCACGCCGCTGGCCCACCCCTGGCTCCTGGGCTCCTTCCCGTGAGAGCTCAGGCTGGACCCCCCTACTGGCCTCAGTTTCCCCGCTGAGGGATAATGAATATTAATGACTCAGAAAGCTGCACAAGACCCGTCAGGTACTGGACCAAAAGGGCAGCCTGGGCCCGCGCTATGAAGCAGGTCCCGGCACCGTGGGTCTCCTGGGGTGCGCAGACACTGAGTGAGATTTCACGGACGGGCCTGGCCCGGCAGTGCCGGTCAAGGTTTCTGTCATAAGCACCCAGCAGCAGATGAAGCGAAAAGGCCATCAGCCCCCGGCTGAAGCCGAGAGGGCCCCCGGGGGACCCCGCGCCCCAGGGCCTCGCCGCCAGTACTAAGGGCCCTCTCTCTCCCACCATCCTGTTCGGAGGCGTGGCAGTTCTGACTGTGATCGCAGCTGATACCCTTAAATATATCGTCACTGGCTTGCACCTCTCCAAAGCTGACACAATGAAGGCCTAATCACAGCGCGCAGCTGGCTTCGCCCCAGGAAATTAGGGCTGAGCGGATGCGCCCACTTTTTCCCGCAGTTGGAAAGCCTCTAATTTCAGCATTTTAATTCAAATCAGGCAAAACCTGGATAGCAGCTACTCTCAAAGCCAGATGCAAGCGTGGGGCACAGGTGGGGTCCTGGGGTGACCAGCCCCTTCTCCCCGAGCTCTGACACCCCCAGAACTACCCACAAGGCGTCCTCAGCCCTCAGTCACAGAGTCAGAAGGCCCGGCCGAGGCTGGGTTCCAGCGCACGTATCCACGGAGGAGGGCCGCCAGTCCCCGCGAAGACCCACGAAAACATCTGCACCGCGGGAGCCAGGGCCAGGGCCCCTCTAGCTAAGAACTAAACCCCACGGCGTGAAACCAAACCAGACCATCAGAGGACGCGCGAGGGGATCGCGGGGTCGCGTGCTGGGCGCTTCGCCTGGCTTTGTCCTTCAAAAATACAAATACAGCTTATGTGTTTATTTATTGGTACTAGGGATTGAAAACAGGGGCATTCTACCTCCGCGCTATACCCACAGCCCTTTCATATTTATTGATTTATGTATTTACTATTTATTTTTGCAATACTGGGGATGGAACCCAGGGCCATTCTACCTCCGAGATACTATTATTACTATTTTACCTTCAGCCCTATTGTTTATTATTTTAAAAGAGGGTCTCACTGAGCTGCAGAGGGCCTAAGTAGCTGAGGCTGGCCGCGAACCGCGATCCTCCAGTCTCAGCCTCCCGAATGCTGCGGTACAAGCGTGCGCCACGCGCCCGGCTGATAACTGTTTTAAGCAAGATGGGCTCGGGCCGCCCCTTCGTTCTGGTGTCTGACAAGTCTCCTGCAGCTTTCTGTTAAATATTCTTCTACATCATTCTCGGGGCTGTTTCACAGTCCATTGTCTGGGCACATTGTTTACCAAATCCCCTATTGTTCGGGGATTCTGCTTCCAAAACGGGCATAAACAAAGCTCACAGCCAAATATTTGTTTGCAGTCAGGATTCTGACTTAGAAACAAACACGGAGCAGCCTCCAGCTCCCATTGCAGGGTCTGGGGCACGCGAGTGTGTGCCTGCGCGTGCGTACCTGTCACACGCCCCGCAGTCCCGGCTGTGCCCGGAGAGCCAGCACCCGCCTGGACTAGGGGCTCGACGCGAGAGCGCGCTACCCTGAGGTGCTGCCCCCGGTGCCCAAGGAGTGGTTTATGTACGCGTTTCTTTATTTACTTTGGTACTGGGGTTGAACCCAGGGCATCCCGAGCCCTACTTAATTTTCTCAAGGAGGCTGGCCACGAACCTGCGAGCCTCCTGTCTCAGCCTCCCAAGTACTGGGATTAAGACTATGTGCCACCACGCCCAGCTCCCTTTTAATTTTGTTTGATTTAAAGCAAGGTCTCACCGAGCTGCCGAGGCTGGCCTCAAACCTATGACCCTCCAGGCTCAGCCTCCCGAGTACTGGGATTACAGGTGTGCACCACCATACTTGTTGACTGTCCTGTCTTTGAGAAAGAAATTAACATAAACTGGGGTTGGGGGTGCACGCTTGTCATCCCAGCACTTGTGAGGCTGAGACGGGAGGATCACAGGTTCACAGACAGCCTCAGCTACTTAGTGAGGCCCTCTGCAGCTTAGTGAGACCCTGTTTCAAAATAAAGACTAAAAAATAGAGCTGGGGGGTATATCTCAGAGGTAGAATGCCCCTGGGTTCCATCTCCAGACCCGCAAAAGAGAGAGGGGCGGGTTAGTAATCATCAGAGTCCCCATGAGGACTAGAGGGTGGGCCACAAATAGCCCTGTCTCTGGCTTCACAAGGATTACTTCATTTAACTCTCGGTCGGCTCCCAGGACACAGAGAGCATTTGCTTCCTACCGTCCAGATGAGGGAACTGAGGCCCAGACGAGCGAGGGCCCTCACTGGGCATGTGGCTGCACCTGGACCTCAGCTGCCCACGGCGGCGCGCGAGCTGCCCACTCGGCTGCCCAGGCACGTGGGCCCCCTGGCAGGGCGTCCAGCACTTGCGAGAAGCGATTTTGGTTTTTTTCCTTTTTGCGGTACTGGGGATGGAACCCAGGGGCATTCTACCTCTGAGCCACACCCCAGCCTTGCTTTATATTATTTATTTTGAAACAGGGTCTCACTGAGCTGCAAAGGGCCTCACTAAGTATTTGCTGAGGCAGTCTGTTAACCGCGATCCTCTGGTCTCAGCCTCCCAAATGCTGGGATTACAAGCGTGCACACCACGCCCGGCTAGCAAGAAGCAATTTGGCCACCTGTCTTTCCAGCACCTGGGAGGCTGAGACAGGAGGATCGCAGGTTCTCCGCCGGCCTCAGCTACTTATTGAGGCCCTCTGCAACTCAGTGAGACCCTATTTCAAAATAAATAATTAAAAAGTAGGGCAGGGAGTGTAGCTTGGAGGTAGAATGCCCTTGGGTTCCATCCCCAGTACCACAAAAAGTTAATTAATTAATTTAATTAAAAATAGTGCTTGGAAGTTAGCTCAGAGGTAGAATGACCCTGGGTTCAATCCCCAGTTTGGCAAAAATAAATGGAGAGAGAGAGAGAGAGAGAGAGAGAGAGAGAGAGAGAGAGAGAGAGAAGCAAGCTAGCTACTAGCTGGGAGCAGAGCTCAGAGCCCTGGGTTCAATCCCTAGTACCACACACAAAAAAAGATGCACTTTTGAACCAGCTTCTATTATGTGCCTCAGCCTCCAGAGGTGCTGGGATTACAGGAAGGCCGCACCAAGCCCCGCCCAATTCCTGTGACCTCAGCTCCCCCGCCAGGCCCCCAGGCAACGGCAGCCTCAGGGCCTTTGCATGGGCTCCTCCCGCAGCCAGGCTTCCCTTCCTCCCTCCTGAAAGGCTCTACTCAAGAGCCACCAGTCTCCTTTCCACACCCTTATCGATTTCTACCAGCCCCCCCTATCGGCCACAGCAGGGGTTTTGTCTCTAGTCAGCGTCACGCCCCCAAGCACACACTGAAAGTGCTCCAAGTGTGAAATTTTTTCATTGAATATCTGACTTTGTGTGTGGGGTGTACTAGAGCTTGAACCCTCCGACCCCTGAGCTACACCCCCAGCCCTATTTTTATTTATTTACTTATTTTTGTAGTACTGGGGTGGAACCCAGGGGCAGTCCACTTCTGAGCTACACCCCTATTTTATTATTATTATTTTGAAACAGGGTCTCACTGAGTTGCAAAGCACCTCATAGCTGAGGCTGGCTGAGAACCTGAGATCCTCCTGTTTCAGCCTCTTGAATGCTGGGATTACAAACATGCGCCACCATGCCCCACTATTATTTATTTATTTATTTATTTTTATATTTATTTTTGGTGGGTCTGGGGATGGAATCCAGGGGCATCTGACCCCCCAGCTACACCCCCTGCCCTATTTTGTATTTTTTTTAAATAGGGTCTCACTGCCGGGCGTGGTGGTGCACGCTTGTCATCCCCGCGCTGGGGAGGCGGAGACAGGAGGATCGCGCAGGTTCGAAGCCAGCCGCGCGCGCTGGCTTAGGAGACCCTGTTTCCAAATAAAAATGTAAAAATAGGTCTGGGAGTGTAGCCCGGAGGTAGAAGGGCTTCCAGGAACCCCAGTACCACCAAAAAAAAAAAAAAAAAAAAATAGGGCCTCACTAACTAGCTGAGGCCCGTCGCGGCCCTCCAAGTGCTGGGATTACTGGCTAATACCTGACGTTCTACAGCACTTTCTCTGAGCTAGTTCCAAGCACTCGTGGTCTCAATCTCTATCCAGCCCTAAGAGGCTTTTTTTTCCTACTGATGACTGAACCTAGGGGATTGTACCTCTGAGCTACACCCCTCGCCCTATTTATTTTTATTTAGAAACAGGGTCTCCGAAAGCTGCTTCGGCTTGCTGCAAACCTGCAACCCTTCTGTCTCAGCCTCCAAGTACCCGTGACAGGAGTGCACCGCCGCCCTGGCTCTTAGGAGTTTATTATAATTCTAATTTGTTTGTTTATTTACTTGCTTGTTTACTTGTTTTTGCGGTACTGGGGATTGACCCAGGGACATTCGACCTCTGAGCTACACCCCCTGCCCTAGTTTTTATTCTTTATTTTGAAACAGGGTCTCACTGAGTTGCGGAGGGCCTCGCTAAGTAGCTGAGGCTGTCCGCGAACCGCGGTCCTCTGGTCTCAGCCTCTGGAGCCTGCGCCACCGCGCCCGGCTCCCCAGCCCTTTTATTCTTTATTTTGAGACAAGGTTGGCTAAGTAAGCTGCTGAGGCTGGCCTTGAGCCCGCGAGCCTCCTGTCTCAGCCTCCCCAGCACTGGGCAGCCACACTGGGCAGAGCAGGAGTTGGGCCCTTAGTGCAAGATCTCACAAGTGCGCCAGGTGACTGGACCACCCCAGCGTGAGACGCCTCCTGGCTCAGAGCAGTGATAAATAAGCTCACAGGATCCGGCAGCGGGATCCAAGATCCCAACCACTTCCCGGTCCTCTCTAAAAGAAAAACCCAGCCGGGCGTGGTGGCGCGCACGCTTGTAACCCCCGCGCTTGGGAGGCAGAGACAGGAGGATCGCGCTGGCTTAGGAGACCCTGTTTCCAAATAAAAATGTAGAGCCGGGCGTGGTGGGCACGCTTGTAATCCCAGCATTCGGGAGGCTGAGACCTGGAGGATCGCGGTTCGCGGACAGCCTCAGCTACTTAGTGAGACTCTCTGTAGCTCAGTGAGACCCGGTTTCAAAATAAAGAATAAAAAATAGGGCAGGGGGTATAGCTCGGAGGTCAAATGCCCCTGGGTTCCATCCCCAGACCCGCAAATAAATAAATAAATAAATAAATAAATAAAAATGTAAAAATAGGTCTGGGAGTGTAGCCCTGAAGTAGAAGGGCTTCCAGGAACCCCAGTACCACCAAAAAAAAAAAAAAAAAAAAAAAAAAAAAAAATCCTCAGTAACCAAAAAAAAGAGAGCTGGGCTATGGCTTAGTGGTAGAGGGTCCCTGGGTTCAATCCCTAGTACTAAAAATATGAAAAATAAAAGGCTGGGGTGCACTTCCATGGTAGAGCTCCTGCCTGACATACCTGAGGCCTTGGGTTTAACCCCAGCACCTTAAAAAAAAAAAAAAAAAAAAAAGGAAGAATTCCCCAGCCCCTCCCAGCTCCTGGGGCGAAGTGGTCAGAGTCCAGAGGCAGCTGGCTCTCTCCTCCCTGGGGCTACTGGTCTGGGAGCTGACTGGAAACCAGGCTGAGGGTGCAGCAGGGCCAGCGCGGGCTCAAACCGCCACTCCGGGTCCCACGGGGCGGGGGGCTGCGGCAGGACTGGGCGGCTCACCCCTAGCTCATCCAGTCCCCAGGGAAGAGTCCTGTTGCGGCTCTCAGTTTGGGGTGCTCTCTTGGGACCCAGAGCCTCGCACCGGCTAAGCCCCTGCTACTCCACCGAGCTACCCCCCCATTTTACAGAAAGGGAACCTGAGGCCCAGAGAGCCAAACCTGTCAGCCAAAGTCACAAAGATAAACAGGGACCCCCGCTTCGGGCCCGAGGCCCACACGCCGCGTCCCCAAACCCCTACCCCTTCCGGGTGTCTCCCAGCACCGCAGGCACTTGGGCCCAGTGTGCAACCTGAAAGCATGTTACTGCGGCTGAATCCTGCTGTGGGCGTGCGAGGGAGCAGCTGAGGGAAGAGCCCGACACTGACGCCCGCTGGCGCCGGGCGCGGGCCGACCACACGCTCTGCCTTTTGTTTTTTCGAGACCGGGTCTCACTATGTTGGGCGGTCTGAGTTCCTAGGCTAAAAGGATCCTCCTGCCTCAGCCTCCCGAGGAGCTAAGACGACAGGTGTGTGCCTCCTGGCCAGGTTCAAACAAGCTCTTTGGCCGGGCACCCTAATCTCACCACTTGGGAGGCGGAGATCAGAGGTCATGGACAGCCTCAGCTACTTAGTGAGGCCCCTTGCAATTCAGTGAGACCCTGTTTCAAAAATAAAGAATAAAAGAATTAGGGCTGGGGTGTCTCTGAGAGGTAGAATGCCCCTGGGTTCCAGCCCCCAGTACCCCCCAAAAAAGCACTTTTTTTAGTACTGGGATTTGAACCCAGGGACATCTTACCCTCTGAGATTCTCCCCCACCTCCAAAGCCTATTTTATTTTGAAACAGGACCTCAGTAAGTTGTAGAGAACCAACCTCAGGAAGCTGCGGAGGCGGCCTGCAAACCTCCCGCGGCGAGCCTCCCGAGGACTGGATCACAGCCTGAGCCACCACACCTGGCTCCACCCCAGTACTGGGGTGGAAACCAGGAGCTTCGAGCTACACTCCTAGCCTGTTTTTTCTTCTTTATCCTGAAACATGGTCTCTCTAAGTTGTGGAGGGCCTCACTAAGTAGCTGAACTGTGATCCTCCTGTCTCGGCCTCCCAAGTACAGAGATTACAAGCTTGCACCACCAGGACAGACAGCCCCAGCCATTTATTTATTTATTTATTTATTTATTTAGGTGCTGGGGATGGCACCCAGGGGCACTCTACCTCTGAGCAACACCTTCGGCCCCATTTTTTATTCTTTATTTTGAAATAGGGTCTCACTGAGCTGCAAAGGGCCTCACTACTTAAGTAGCTGAGGCTGGCCTCGAACCGCGCTCCTCCTGTCTCAGGCTCTGGAATGCTGGGATGACAAGCGTGCACCACCACGCCCAGCTTCACCCCCAGCCTCTTTAAGATTATTTTATTTTGGCTTGTTGTGGTGGTGCCTGCCTGTAAAACCTGCACTTGGGAGGCTGAGACAGGAGGATCACAGGTTTAGGGACAGCCTCAGCAAGTAGTGAGATTCCTCAATCTAGCAAGACTGTTTCCAAATAAGAAATAAAATCGGGCTGGGGCTGTAGCTTAACTGTGGAATGCCTCTGGGTCCAATATCCAATACGACACCAAAAAAATTTATTTTATTTAGAGCCGGGCATGGTGGTGCATGCCTGTAATCCCAGTACTTAGAAAGCTAAAATAAAAGTATTACAGGTTGAGGATACCCTCAGCAAATGGTGAGACTCAGCAACCTCATGAGAACCTGTTGCAAAATTAAAAAAATAAAATAGAGCGGGGGGGGGGGGGGGGCGTAACTTGGAATGCCCCTGAATTCAATCCCCAGTACCAACAACAACAAAAAAAAAAAAAGAAAAGAAAAGAAAAGAGAAATCACCTGTTTTGGAACAGGGTCTCACTAAGTTGCTGAGGCTAACCTCTAACCTGCAATCTTCTTGTTTCAGCCTCCCCCAAGTACTAGGATTACAGGCAAGTGCCACCACACCCATTGTTTATTTTATTTTTTTATAGTGCTGGGGGTGGAACCCAGAGCCTTGGGCGTGCTAAGCAAGCACTCCCTTAATACAAACACTTTTTTTTTTTTTTTTTTGCGGTAATGGGGATGGAACCTAGGGGCGTTTCACCTATGAGCCACACCCCCAGCCCTATTTTTTAGTCTTAATTTTTGAAACGGGGTCTCCCTGAGTTACAAAGGCCCTCACTAAGCAGCTGAGCCCGTCCCTCCTGTCTCAGCCTCCGGAATGCTGGGAAACACCTTCAACGCAGTATCACCACCTTCCTATGCTCTTGCTCCGGGACCACCATCCAATTATCAGGGGTGGGGAGACCGAGGCTTAGAGAGGCCAAACACCTGTGCGAGGCCCCAGGCAAACGGAATAGAGCCCTCCCTGCAGATGCCCACCGGAGGCCGGGCAGGAAGGGAGACGGCCACGCAGAGGGCCTGCGGCCCAGCCCGAGTTCCAGGCCAGGCCCAGCTGTCCCCAACGCTACACGTTTCCGCCACAGCAGACACAGACACCAGACAGCAGAGGAGGACACGACCGCTGCGCCCAGCACAACTCCTGGGCTCTAGGAAGGCAGGGGCGCTGCCCGGCGGCCTTGGGTGAACAAGTGCTCCTGAACCTCCTGGCTCACCTCCAACGTGGAGAGGACCAGAACAATCCACTCCACTTCCTCACCGTCGGGATTCCAGACCCTGGGCCCAGAAAGAGCTCAACCTGAGGCCTGCTGGCCCAATGCTCCCTCCCCACACACGGCGAGGCGGGCACAGCGGTGCATGCCTGCCATCCCTGTCCCTGGGAGGCCGAGACAAGAGGATTTTGCAGGTTAGAGGCCAGCCTCAGCAACTTGGCAGGGCACTCTTTCAAAACAAAGAATAAATGAAAGCTGGGGGGGGTGTAGCTCCGAGACAGAATGTCCCTGGGTTCGATCCCCGGTATGAAAACAAAACAAGACTGGTGGTAATAATTATGAGGACCGCAGCAAAGAGGATGTTATCTCTTGGCAGGCACACCACGGCGCTCGGAGTACTTCCTGGAATGGAGAAGTGGCCGCCCATGGGGGAAGAGGGAAGGCACAGAGTGAGGGGGAGGGGAGGGGCTGCCCAAGTCTTGGAAACCAAACGCGGGCGAGAGTGGAGCTGGCCCACTGGACAGTTGGACGAGCTGCCCAAAGTTTGGCCCGAGGCCTGAAAGAGCAGAAGCCCATTCCCAGCCTCCAGGAGGGCGCCCAGCTGGCACGCTGAGGCCTGGGGGCGGGCCCCGGGTGCAGGTGCCAGGAGGACAGCCCCGGACGGCTCCCTCCGGGGTCCCCGTGGACGGGCAAGGGGTTCGGGTGGCACCCTTCCTTCGGGTCCCTTTTCTCCTCCAGACACCCCCTGCCCGGCTGCGGGGGCCGCCGGGGCGGTGAGGCGCGGACAGCGGCGCAGACGCACAGGATGGTCCACCTGGGAGGGAGGCCCGGCCCGAGCCCAGGGCCAGGCTGGGCACCCCGAAGGCCCCGCGGTCGGACGGGGACGCCGGAGTGGACAGCAGCCGGCCACGGGGGCGGCCGGGTGGGCCTGGGCAGATGGACGCCGACAGCCGAGCGGCCTGGGCGGAGCCGCCCGGGAGAGGGCGCGGGCGCTGCAGACCCCCGGGCTGCCGGGCGCCGCCTTCGAGGCAGACCCGGAGGCGCGGCGCGGACCCCGGCGCCCCGGCCCCAGCCCGGCCGGCCTCCTCCCGCGGGCGGCCCGCTGGCCCTGGCCGGCCGAGCGCCGTCCCCGCCCGCCGCCCGCCCGCCCGCGCTCACCGGCCCACGAAGTTCTCCAGCACCGAGCTCTTGCCGGCGCTCTGGCCGCCCACCACGGCGATCTGCGGCAGGTCCAGGTGGCAGCTCTGGCCGATGGAGCTGAAGGCGTCCTGCAGCTTGTTGACCAGCGGGATCAGCTCCTCCATCCCGCGGTTGCCCATGGCGCCGGCGGCCTCGGCCGGGCGCCCGGCGCTCCCCGCCCGCGGCTGGCCCTCGACGACGCGGCCCCGCGGCCCGTGCGGCCGTTGCTCCCCGCCCGCCCCGGCCTCGGCGCGACGCCCGCTCCCGGCCCGGCCTCACGGTCGCCGCCTCATCCGGTTCTCAGGCGACACCCGACCCGAGCGACCTCCCGCCCGGGCCGCGGGGCGGCGCCCCGGCCCGCGTGCCGCCGCCGATTGGCCGGACCACCTGCCGCTCCTGAACACGAGCCAATGAAACAGAGGCGCCGGACTCGGGCTGAGTGAGCCCGCCTCCCGGGGGCCATCCCGCGAGCCCATTGGGTAAGACAACTGTCACTGTCGTGCCAAAGCCAATGGCAGAGGAAACGAGATTGTCCAGGCCGAGAGGCGGTGTTTCGGGGGAAAAAAAAAAAAGACATGTTGGCTCCGCCCAGTAGAGTTCCTTTTTCCTTATTGGTACAAACACGCGCCAGTCAAATAAACCTGGCCAGTGAAGTTAGGGATCGATGCTAAAACAAGGGTTTGTCACTTGACGCTGCCTAGTTCCCTAAAAATTTTCCATTGGCTTATATAAATATTACTTCGCACCTCCAGCCAATAAAGAAAGAGGAGGGTGAGCTTAAGCGTCAAACTGGGTTCTGATTGAGAACTGTATCTGTCTATCAAAGAAACTCCGCCCCGACTAGTGATTGTTAGCAGTCTTCCGCCTGCTGAAGGGCGACACCTCGTGGTAGTACTCTGCAATTGACATGTCCAAGTTTCCGGGCTCTAGAGAAAACTACAAGTCCCAGGAAACGCCTCAGCTCCCAGCTAAGGGAGCAGGATGCCGAGCTTGGGAGGTCAGTCTGGAGACGGCCGCGCATCCTGGAAAGAGGTTATAGTCACGCCTTTGCGCATACAGCGTGCCCAGTGAAAAACCAGCGGATCCTCTTTGTTTTCCTAAAGCAAAGACACTATTCTGCCGGGAAAGGTGTGTGTGTGTGGAGGGGGTGGGGGTACTGAGACACAGGTCTTGCCCAGAGGGACTCGATCCCTTTGGGCACAGATGAACCAGAGGACAGGAAAGTCAGTGACGGGGAGGACTGCCTCTGAACGCGGGCAGGAGCCCGACAAGAGTGGGAAGGGAAGTTTGCAGAAACCGTGGGGTGGAGAGCGGAGTGGCCAGTCACACACACCCGCCCATGACCCGAAACACAGCCAACTAGCCGGGTGTGGTAGCCCACAACATTCGGGAGGCTGAAACAGGGAAATCCGGGTTCGCGGCCAGCCTCAGCTACTTAGTGATGCCCTTTGCAACTCAGTGAGACCCTGTTTCAAAATAAAGGATAAAAAATAGGGCTGGGAGTGTAGTTCGGAGGTAGAATGCTCCTGGGTTCCATCCCCAGTACCCCCCCCCAAAAAAAAATTGTTTCAAGCCGGCATGGTGGCGCACGCTTGTCATCCCAGCATTTGGGAGGCTGACACAGGAGGATCGCGGTTCGCAGACAGCCTCAGCTACTTAGTGAGGCCCTCTGCAATTCAGGGACCCTGTTTCAAAAATAAAAAATTAGGGCTGGGGGTGTAACTCGGAGGTAAAATGCCCCCAAGTTTCATCCCTGGTTCCGCCAAAAAAAGAAAAAAAAAAAAAAGGCAGTTTTTGTGCTTTGAGTTGTGGGTCTTATACCTGTTAAGGCTTCAGTTTCAAAAACCTGATTTAAACTGGGCGTGGTGGCACAAACCTGTAATCTCAATACTCAGGATGCTGAGATGGAGGCTCCCAGAATCCAAAACACCTCAGCAACCTGATCCCATCCCCAAAGCAAAAATACAAAGGGCTAAGGGTCTGTAGCTCTGAGGTAGAATGCCCCTGAGTTCAATCCCCAGTAAAACACACACACACACACACACACACACACACACACACATCTAAACTATTGTAGGTTCTAGGCCAGCCTAGGCAATTTGAACCTGGGGGTACTTTACCTCTCAGCTACACCCACAGCCGTGTGTGTGTGTGTGTGTGTGTGTGTGTGTGTGTGTGTGTGTGTACTAGGGGAACCCAGGAGCCTTCTACCTAGGTTATACCCCAAGCCCTATTTTGTTCTTTATTTGGAAGCAGGATCTCACTAAATTGCTGAAGCTGTCCGCGAACCTGCAATCCTCCATTCTCAGTCACCTAAGTACCGGGATTACAAGCATCTGCCACCTACCCATCTTCCCACACCCCTTTTTATTTACTTTAGTTGATGAGTAGAACTGGAAAATGAACCTTGGGGTGTTCTGCCTAAGAGCTCAATTCCCATCTTTTCGTTTTTGTGTCTGTTGGTTGGCACTGGGAGTGGAGCCCAGAGGCATTCTTCCTCTGGGCTACCCCCTACCCATGCGTTTTATTTTAAGACGGTGTCTCCCTAGGTTAACCCGAGTCTCACTACTTTGCTGAGGCTGGCCACGAACCTGCAATTCTCCTACATCAGCCACCCACGTACTGGGATTACAAGCACGTGCCACCACACCCCACTAGTTTTTATTTTGAAATAGGATCTCGTTAAAATAGGATCTCATTAGCCGGGCGTGGCGGCGCACGCTTGTCATCCCCGCGCTTGGGAGGCAGACAGGAGGATCGCGCAGGTTCGAAGCCAGCCGCGAGCGCTGGCTTAGGAGACCCTTTTTCCAAATAAAAATGTAAAAATGGGTCTGGGAGTGTAGCCCGGAGGTAGGAGGGCTTCCAGGAACCCCAGTACCACCAAAAAAAAAAAAAAAAAAAAAATAGGATCTCATTAAGTTGCTGAGGCTGGCTTTGAACCTGTGATCCTCCTGTCTCAGCCTCCCAAGTGTTAGGACTACAGGCATGCACACCACACTCTAGCTTTTACAGCCTGGTTTTATTTCTTATTTGGAAACAAGATCGCACACGGTTGCTGAAAGCCTCACTAAATCGCTGAGTCTGGCTTTGAACCTGCGATCCTCTTGTCTCAGCCTCCCAAGTATTGAGTTTACAAGCGTGCATCGCCGGGCCTGCCTCACGTGGTTCATGTATATGTGTACATTTTGAGGATTAACCCAGGAGCTTTCTGCCCTGAGCTACACCACCAGCTCATTTATTTATACATGTTTCTTATTTATTTTTTTGTGGTACTGGGGAGTGAACCCAAGGGGCATTCTACCTCCAAGTTACAACTCCAGCCCTATTTTTTTGTGTGGTACTGGGGGTGGAACCCAGAGGCATTCTACCTCCAGCCTATACTCCCAGACCTTTTTTTTTTTTTTTTTTTTAATATTTTATTTGGAAACAGGGTCTCACTAAGTAGCTGAGGCTGGCTTCGAACCCCGTGCGATCCTCCTGTCTCAGCCTCCCAAGCACAGGGATTACAAGCGTGCGCCACCACGCCCGGCTACAGCCCTATTTTTTATTCTTTATTTTGAAACAGGGTCTAAGTAACTGAAGCTAGACAAGAACCTGCGATCCTCCTGTCTCGGCCTCCCAAGTACTGGGATTACAAGCCTGGGCCAACACGCCTGGCTGCCCTTTTTTTTTTTTCCAATACTAGAGATGGAACCCAGGGGCATTCTACCTCTGAGCCACACCTCCAGCCCTATTTTTTATTCTTTATTTTGAAACAGGGTCTCAGTGAATTGCAAAGGGCCTAAGTAGCTGAGGCTGTCCTTGAACCACGATCCTCCTGTCTCAGCCTCCCAAATGCTGGGATTACAAGCGTGCCCACAACACCCGGCTCTGCCCTTTTTATTTTGAAACAGGAACTCGCTAAGTTGCTGAGAGTCCCATGAAATCGCTGAAGCCAAACTGCAGCCTTTGAGGTACTGGCTTCCCACGTACTGAATCCTGGGGTGACAAGCGAGAGCCACCATACCCTGCTCGTGTGGTTCTTTTCACTGTCATTGAGGAGGTGAACCCCAACTGCTCAGGACAGAACAGGTGACAGGTGCACACAGCCGCTCCCCAAGAAGACACAGGCACACGCTACGTTGGAATTTTAAAAACCTTAAAACTTAAAAAAACGTTCAGCATCTCCCAGCCCCACCCCAAGCTCAGCCCAGCGTGATTCCCACGGAGGCCAGCGCTTCGGCGGCCCAGGCAGGGCAGAGGGTGGGGTCCCCGTACATGGTGCGCAGGAACCCCCGCACGAAGTCCGGGAAGCGCTTCTCCACGATGCTGGCGCGCATGGCACTCATGAGCTGCAGCTGTAGGCAGAGGGTCGGGGGTCAGCAGGGCCGGGGGACGGAGGTGAGCAGGGCAGGGGAGTCGGGGGTCAGCAGAGCTGGGGTACGGAGGTCAGTAGGGCAGGGGGTCAGGGGTCAGCAGGGCCAGGGGGCGGGGTCACCAGGGCTGGGGCACAGGGATTGGTAGTCAGCAGGGCCAGAGGTGAGGGTTCAGCAGGGCCGGGGGACGGAGGTGAGCAGGGCAGGGGGGGTGGGGGTCAGCAGGGCCAGGGGACAGAGGTCAGCAGGTCAGGGGGGCAGGGGTCAGCAGGGCCAAGGGACGGAGGTCAGCAGGGCAGAGGAGGCGGGGGTCAGCAGGGCTGGAGGACGGGGCCAGTGTTCAGCAGGGCCGGGGGTCAGCAGGAAGGGGGCGGGGTCAGCAGGAAGGGGGGGCGGGGGGCGGCAGGGCCGGGGTGCGGGCCCACCTGGTAGGCGATGTTGTGGACGGTGAGGTGGTGCAGGGCCGCCGTGTTGTCGCTGTGCAGAAGGGTGTGCAGGAAGGCCCGGCTGTGCCTGCAGGGGGCAGGTGAAGGCTGCACAGGGCCCGCCCCCCCCCCTTCCCCACGACCCCCAATTCATCACCTACTTCTGGCAGGTGGGGCAGATGCACTCAGGGTCTATGGGGCCGAAATCCTTCTCAAACTGTTTCTTCTTGAGCTGCAGGTGGCCGGTGGGCACCAGGGCAGAGCCGAAGCGCTGGGGACCGAGGAGGCAGCGGGGTGGTGCAAGGTCATCCGGGCCTCCCCCTGGCTCCAGCCTCCCCTCCCCACACCCTGCCTCCCCACGCCCCGCCCAAGCTCACCGCGGTCCGCGTTGGGTACACACAGTCGAACATGTCACAGCCAAGAGCCACGCAGACCACCAGGTCAGTAGCATAGCTGTGGGGGAGAGAGGCTGCAGCCCCAGCCAACGCTCCCGGGCAACCGGACCCCCAGCCGTGTCTGCCCAGGTCCCCCTCAGCAGGCCCGTGTTCTCCCCATGCCCCCCAAGAATCCAGCCCCCAAAAGTGGGGCTCCGCGTCCCTCTGCCAACATACCCCACACCCATCAGGTAACGGGGCTTGTCCTTGGGCAGCCTGGCGGTGCTCAGCGCCACCATCTTCCAGAACTGGGCCTTGCTCTCACCCCCACTCAGGCCTCCGATGGCGAAGCCCGGCACATCTCTCTTGGTCATCTCTGAGGGCGCAGATGGTCCTTCACTTCAATGGCTTATTTATTTTTGTGTGTGATACTGAATATTGAACGCGGGAGCATCTACCTCTGAGCTACACCCGCAGCCCGATTTTTTATTATTTATTTGGAAACAGGGTCTCACTAAGTTGCGGAGGGCCTCACTAAATTGCTGAAGCTGGCCACCAACCCGGATCCTCCGGTCTCAGCCTCTCAAGTACTGGGATGACAAGCGTGCGCCACCACACGCGGCTTTTATTTGGGCTTTTTAAATAGGTCTCTCAAGGGCGTAGTGGCGCACGCTTATAATCCCAGAACTTGGGAGGCTGAGAAAGGATTGAAGGTTTGCCGCCAGCTTCAGCTACATAGTAAGGCCCTTGGCAACACAGTGAGACCCTGTTTCAAAATAAAGAATACAAAAAATAGGGCTGGGGGTGTAGCTTGGAGGTAGAATGCCCCTGGGTTCCATCCCCAGTACTGCAAAAAATAAATAAATAAATAAATCAAATAGGGCTGGGAGTTTATCTCAGAGGGAGAACAGCCCTGAAGCCTATCTCCAGTAACACACACACACACACACACACACACACACACACACACACACACACACACACGGAGGGTTAATGTGTGGCCGGCATTTGCACAGTGCCTGGTGAATACCGTAAAGCACTGACTACTGGAATGGCCAGCGCTCCCAGATGCGGCCCACGCCCGCTGCTCCGCAGACCTTTGCCCTGGCTGCTCCCTGCCTGCGGAGCAGCCGCTGCCAGGCGGTCTGGAGGTGTCTGCGATGGACCATGACTCTACCTTCAAGGCAGGTGGCCCGGAGACCTGCATCCAGCCCGCCCTGGATGATGGCGAAGAGGTTCTGCTTGTCCGGCTGCCGATGGGCTGCAAGGCACCGGTCCAGCCAGCGGACTGACCTGCAAGAGGGCGCTGGTCACCAGCCGAGGGCCCGGCGAGGGGGGCAAGGCTGCGGCGCCGCCCCTCCCGCACACGCACCTGTGCATGGCCTCTTCCACGCGTGGGCCTGTCACGGTGCTGCTGACCACGTCGTCCAGCTGCATGATGATGTCCGAGCCTGAGAGTGAGACAGGCCCCGTCACGGGGAAGGCCCCACCTTTTGTTGGGGACAGAATGGCCGCCGACTACTGGCTCCCTCCCGGGATCTGCCCCGGCCCTGTATCCAGCCAGCGGAGACTTTGTATGTGTGTGGTGCTGGAACTGAGCCCAGGGCATCCTACCTCTAAGCTACACCCCCTGCCCTTTTTATTTATTTTTTATTTATTTTGCAGGCCTGGGTATAGAACCCAGGGGCATTCTACCTCCGAGATATACCCCCAGCCCTATTTTTTTTTTTTTTTTTTTGCTGTACTGGGGATGGAATCCAGGGGCACCCACCTCTAAGCTACACCCCCTGCCCTGTGTTTTATTCTTTATTTTGAAACAGGGTCTGGTTCATGGCCAGCCTAGGCACCTTACCAAGGCTTTCAACAATCCAGTAAAACATTGTTTCCAACAACAACAACAAAAGTAGGACTGGAGATGTCCCTCAAAGGTAGATTGCCCCTGGGTTCAATCCCCAATATTAAAAACAAAGAAGGGAGCCAGGCATGGTGGCGCACGCCTGTAATCCCACCAATTGGGAGGCTGAGCCAGGAGGATCTCAGTTCGCAGCCAGCCTCAGCCTCTACTTGATGAGGCCCTTTACAACTCAGAGAGACCCTGTTGCAAAATAAACAATAAGAAATAGGGCTGGGGGTGTAGCTCGGAGGTAAAATGCCCCTGGGTTCCATCCCCAGTACCAAAAAATAAATAAATAAAAAAAATAGGGCTGGGGGTATAGCTTGGAGGTAGAATGCCCCTGGGTTTCATCCCCAGTACTGCAAAATAAATAAATACATAATATATACATACAAGATGAGGTGAGAGAGATACCAGAAATGACAATAATAAAAAGCAGAGCTAAGAGATACAGCCACTTACCTTGTTCTTGCCTACGATCCTCCCCAGGGCGTGTTACTCCATGTGAGCTGGCCCAAGTGAAGGTCGGGAAGGAAGGGGACTCTCCAGAGCCAGGCTGCACCCAAGGAGCAGGGCCCCCCAACTCACCTGGCTGGCAGGTGGGGCACAAGTCCTGGGGCCACTCACCTAGCGCGTTCTGAATCTCCACAGACCGCTCCGGACTCAGAAGGGTCTCTTTGCCGTCGTAGGGGGAGCGGAAGCGGACACCCTCCTCCGTCACCTCAGACAGGGACACCAGGGACACCATCTGGAAGCCACCGCTGTCCTGGGGACATACCACCGCGGGGCTGTCAGGAGATGGTGGACTCCTTGCCCCGGAGCAACGCTCCTGGCCCCAGACCCCAACCACACTCACGGTCAGCAAATTGTGGGGCCAATTCATGAAGCCATGGAGACCCTGGGCTTTCTGGATCAGCTCTGGGCCCTGGATGGGGGGAAGAGAGTGTCAGGTTGCTGGTGAGAACAATTCTGGAAGCCAAGGGCATGGTGGTGCACACTTGTAATCCCAGTACTTGGGAGGGTGAGACAGGAGGATCAAGGGTTCGAGGCCAGCCTCAGCTACTTAGTGAGGCCCTCTGCAACCTGGTGAGACCCTGTTTCAAAATAAAGAATAAAAAGCCAGAAGCCAGGCGTGATGGCACACGCTTGTCATCCCCGCGCTCGGGAGGCTGAGACAGGAGGATCGCGCAGGTTCGAAGCCAGCCTCAGCTACTTAGTGAGGCTCTCAGCAACTCAGTGAGACCCTATTTCCAAATAAAGTATAAAATACTTTATAAAGTATAAAATAAAGTATAAAATAGGTCTGAGTATAGCCTGGAGGTAGAAAGTCGCTGGGTTCCATGCTTGTAATCCCAGCATTCTGGAGGCTGAGACAGGAGGACTGCGGTTGGCTGACAGCCTCAGGTACTTAGAGAAGGCCTTTGCAACTCAGTGAGACCCTGTCTAAAAATAAAGAATAAACCTTAGGGGCTGAGGGTGTAGCTTGGAGGTGGAATGCCCCTGAGTTCCATACTCAGTACCGCGCAAAAAATAAATAAACAAATAAAATAAAGTAAGAAAGAAAGAATAAAAAACAGCAGAAGTAAAAGCCAGTCGTGGTAGCACACACCTGTAATCCCAATACTTGGGAGGCTGAGACAGGAGGATTACAGGTTCAAGACCAGCCTCATCAAATAGTGACTCACCCAGAGAGACCCTGTTTCAGAATCAAAATAAAATAGGGCTGGAGATGTAGCTCAGAGGTAGAATGTTCCTAGGTTCAATCCCCAGTAGGAGAGAGGGAGGGAGAGGGAGAGAGGGAGAGAGGGGGAGAGGGAGGGAGAGGGGGAGAGGGAGAGAGAGATTGAAGCTGTGGGGGCCCGCGATGGGTTACAGTGGGCAGCTTGGGCTCAGCTCTCCCGCACCCACCGCTGACTTTCGGACGCGCGCCCGCCGCCCCGGGCCGAGCGCACCCACCGGCCGCAAGCCCAGGTGGTAGGTGTTGCCCAGGCAGATGCGGCAGCCCAGCGCGTCCAGCTGCTCGGCCGTGATCCCCTTCATGGTGGCCTGCGTGCCCACCGGCATGAACACCGGCGTGGACACCGCGCCGTGCGGCAGCCGCAGCTCGCCCGCCCGCGCCCTGGAGCGGCCGCACTCGGCCACGAGCCGCAGGATCCGCGGGGCGGACTCCAGGGGAGCCGGGGCCGCCGCCGCCATCTGCACGGCCCGGACCACGTGAGCGCGCAAGCCCCGTGGGCGGCGCCATCTTGGCTGCGGTCACGTGACGCGCGGAGGGCGGGGCCGGGCGCCATGGCAACCGACGCCTCCGCGAACGGTCGCAGGTTTCCAGGGACGAGTCCCGTCCGCGCCCCGCTCTCTGCTCTACCAGGAAATCTCCGAAGCCGGGCGTGGCGGCGCACGCTTGTCATCCCAGCCCTCGGGAGGCTGAGACCGGAGGATCGCGGTTCGCGGCCAGCCTCAGCTACTTAGTGAGGCCCTCTGCAACTCAGTGAGACCCGGTTTCAAAATAAAGAATGAAAAATAGGACAGGGGGTGTAGCTCGAAGGTCAAATGCCCCTGGGTTCCATCCCCAGACCCGAAAAAAAAAAAAAAAAAAACTTCTCCGAGCCATAATTCCCTGCTTACAAGGTGGCGAGCGCCAGCGTGGAGGCGTAGGCCTGTGATCCCAGTCCTTGGGAGGCTGAGGCAGGAGGATCATGGTTCGCAGACAGCCTCAGCTACTTAGCGAGGCCCTTTGCAACTGAGACCCTAGTTCAAAATAAAATAAATATAAATTAAATTAAAATAGGGAATGGGGTGTAGCTCGGACCTAGAATGCCCCTGGATTCCATCCCCAGTACCGAAAAAAAAAAAAAAAGGCTTCTAGGGACAAATCCCATCGGAGCCACTTTCTGCTCTCATTTTCTGAGAATCATTCCTGCCCAAAAGGTGGCGAGTTAGCACTCGGCACAGGGAACGACAGTAGGCACGGTGGCGCTCGCCTGTAATCCCTGACTTCGGAGACTCGAGGCAGGAGGATTGCAGGTTCGCGGCCAGCCTCAGCTACTTAGTGAGGCTCTCAGCAACTTAGTGAGACCCTGTTTCAAAAATAAAATATAAAATAGGTCTGGGAGTATAGCCCGGAGGTAGAAAGCCTCTGGGTTCCACCCCAGTACCACAAAATAAATAAATAAATATAAAAAAAAAGATCTAGGGATGTAGCTCATAGGTAGAATGAATGCCCGAAGAATTCAACCTCAGTAAAATAAGTAAATAAATAAGCCAGGCATGGTGATACATGCTTGTAATCCCAGTACTTGGGAGGCTGAGACAGGAGGATCGCGCAGGTTCGAAGCCAGCCTCAGCTGCTTAGTGAGACTGTCAACAACTTAGCGAGACCCTGTTTCCAAATAAAATATAAAATAGGTCTGGGAGTGTAGCCTGGAGGTAGAAAGCCTCTGGGTTCCACCCCAGTACCACACACACACACACACACACACACACACACACACACACACGCGCGCGCGCCAGCCATGGCGGCACACACTTGTAATCCCAGCGTTTGGGAGGCTGGAACAGGAGGATCACGGTTCACGGCCAGCCTCAGCTACTTAGTGAGGCCCTTTGCAACTCAGTGAGACCTTGCTTCAACATAAGGAACAGAAAAGAGGGCTTAGGGTGTAGCTCACAGGTAGAATTCTCCTGGGTTCCATTCCCAGTAACACAATATAAAAAAAAAGAGAGAGGGATTCACCAAATGAAAAAAAAAGAGAGTCTCACTAAGCTGCTGAGGCTGGCCTGGGATCTGCACTCCTCCTGTCGGCCTCCCAAGCATCGACCACTGTCCTCGGCTCACCCACCTTTTGTGTGTATGGGGGGGGGGGCTTGGGGATGAAACCAAGGGTTGTTCTACGCCTTGTGAGGCACAAGACACATCCTCGGCTCCTTTGGTTTCGTTTGATGGGGCTGGGGCTTGAACCCAGAGGCAGTCCACCTCCTAGCTACGACCCTCAGCCCTATGTATTTATTTATTGCAGTACTGGGGAAAGAACCCAGGGACATTCTACCTCCAAGCTACGCCCCAGACCTATTTGTTATTCTTTCTTCCTTTGTTCCTTCCTTCCTTCTTTTCTTTCTTTCTTTTGCAGGTCTGGGGATAGAACCCAGGGGCATTCGACCTCCGAGCTATACCCCCTGCCCTATTTTTTATTCTTTATTTTGAAACGGGTCTCACTGAGTTGCAAAGGGCCTAAGTAGCTGAGGCTGGCCGCAAACCGCAATCCTGTCTCAGCCTCCCAAATGCTGGGATGACAAGCGTGCTCCACCATGCCCGGCCCTATTTTATTTATTTGGAAACAGATTCTCACTAGGTTGCTGACAGCCTCACTAAACTGCTGAGACTGGCTCTGAACCTGGAATTCTCCTGTCTCAACCTCCGATGTATTAGGATTACAGGTGTGCACCACAGCACCCAGCTTCTCTTTTATTTTGTGGTACTGGGAATTGAACCCAGGGGTATTCTCTTAGCTACACCTCTAGCCTTTGCTATTTTTATTTTTATTTGGCAGTACTGGGGATGGAGCCCAGAGGCATTCTACCTCCAAGCTACACCTCCAGTCCTATTTTTTATTCTTTATTTTAAAACAGGGTCTCACTGAGTTTCAGAGGGCCTCACTAAGTGGCTGAGCCTGTCCACAAACTGCGATCCTCCTGTCTCGGCCTCCTGAATGCCGGGATGACAAGTGCGCCCCAGCTTTTCTATTTTTATTTTGATACATGATCTCAGTGGTGATGGCCTAAGTTGCTGATTCTGCCTCAAACCTGCGATCCTCCTTTCTCAGCTTCCCAAGCACTGGGATTGCAGGTGTGCATCACGAAGCAGAGCTCTTCTGTCCACGTTAACTGGTTATTCATTCCGCGCACCTGCGTGTGTGCGTGCGTGTACACGCACGCACAAGTCTGTATATGCTGATCCATCTTTCATGCTCCACTGGAGTGACAGGAGTCGGGTCACAGATTTGAGTGGTACTGGTCGTGGTCCATTAATATAATAACTTGTGGTAATCATATTCCTTAGAAACGGAGCTGGCCGGGCGTGGTGGCACACACTTGTAATCCCAGCGCTTGGGAGGCTGAGAGAGGTGATCGCACAGGTTCGAAGCCAGCCTCAGCTTAGTGAGGCTCTCAGCAACCTAGACCCTGTTTCCAAATAAAATATAAAATAGGTCTGGGAGTTTAACCCAGAGGTAGAAAGCCCCTTGGTTCCATCTCCAGTACCAAAAAGAGAGAGAAACGGAGCTGATTTTCTCATCACCAAGAGATGGCGCCATTGTCCCAGAACTAGTCAACTAAAAGGAAAACTGTCCTAAAGGGCTGGCTGCTGTGGGCGAGACGGTCTCTTTGGGGTCTCTTTTTTTTTTTTTTTTTTTTTGCGGGTCTGGGGATGGAACCCAGGGGCATTTGACCTCCGGGCTCCACCCCCTGCCCTATTTTTTATTCTTTATTTTGAAACTGGGTCTCACTGAGTTGCAGAGGGCCTAAGTAGCTAAGGCTTTCCACGAACCGCGATCCTCCAGGTCTCAGCCTCCCGAATGCTGGGATGACAAGCGTGCGCCACCACGCCCGGCTCTCTTTGGGGCCTCTTACCCAGCCAGACTCTTTGGGGAGCGAAGCCACACCAGTGAGGGCGTGCATGAGAAATGCCCACATGGAGGGACACCTCCTGGCCTTCCCTTTGTCTGCAATATCCATTCTCTCTAAATTCCCAGTGAATGAAGGGTCCCATTTTTTTGTGTGTGTGTGGGTATTATTTTGCAGATCTGGGAATGGAACCCAGGGGCATTGGGCATTCCACCTCCAAGCTACTCCCCCAGACCTATTTTTCTGTGTGTGTGTGTGTGTGTGTGTGTGTGTGTGTGTGGTACTGAGGCTGGAACCCAGGGGCTTTTCTACCTCCGGGATATACTCCGAGACCTATTTTATATTTGGAAACGGGGTCTAAGTTGCTGAGAGCCTAAGTAGCTGAGGCTGTCCTCGAACCATGATCCTCTTGTCTCAGCCTCCGGAATTCTGGGATTCCAAGTGTGTGCCACCACGCCCAGCTCAGCCTCAGCATTTTAGCTTAGACCCTCAGTGACTTACTGACACTCTTTCAAAATAAAAAGGACTGGGGATTAGGGTTGGAGGTGGAATGGTCCTGGGTTCAATCCCCAGTGCCACACACCTAATAATAATAATTAATAATAATAATAATGAGGAGCAGAAGGAGCAGGAGGAAGAGGAGGAGGAGGAAGGACCCGGCTGACAAGTTGATTTTATTTTATTATTATTTTTTTTTTGCAGGTCTGGGGATGGAACCCAGGGGCATTTGACCTCCGAGGTACACCCCCTTCCCTTTTTATTCTTTATTTTGAAACCGGGTCTCACTGAGTTGCAGAGGGCCTAAGTAGCTGAGGCTGTCCGCGAACCGCGATCCTCCAGGTCTCAGACTCCCGAATGCTGGGATTACAGTGTGCGCCACCACACCCGGCTTGATTTTATCTTTTTATTTTTTTTTGCAGGTCTGGGGGTGGAACCCAAGGGCATTCGACATCGGAGCTACACCTCCTGCCCTATTTTTTTATTCTTTATTTTGAAACCGGGTCTCACTGAGTTGCAAAGAGCCTTGCTAAGTAGCCGAGGCTGTCCGCGAACCGCGATCCTCCCGTCTCAGCCTCCCGAATGCCGGGATGACAAGCGTGCGCCACCATGCCCGGCTGACAAATTGATTTTAAAGGAAAAGGGAGAAGCTATTCCAAGACAGGAGAGAGTTTTCCAGAGAGAGGACACAGAAAGAGCCGGCGCAGGAGATGGGAAAGTGCCAGGATTGCTTGCAGTGCTGGAGGGGGATTGAAAGGGAGATGGCTGGGTGTAACTGCGGGCGGTGGGACCTCGGGGTCCCCAGCAAGGATTTGGTTTATGGGAAGGTGTAGTTTTCTTAGGGAAGGGAGAAGGGTCTCTACCACCGTGAGGTCAGTCAGGTTCGGCGGGTGCGCAGCGGCTCAGCAGCACCTGCTTTAGGGTGCTGGCCACGGAGCGGTCCTTGAGGAGCCACTGACAGCGCGACTTCAGCACACTGGACAGCGGCCGCTGCCGGGAACCCAGAGGCCAGGCTGCCCTGGGCGGAGCCTGCAAAGCGGCTATTAGAGCATCGTGACCTCCTGCGCCTCAAGCCCAGGGGCGCCAGGTTTGAGTGTTCTGCTAGGAAAAGCTCGGGCTAAGCACCGCGGTTTTGCCAAGGGGCAGTGCCCAAGAAAGTGATATATTAGAAATTGTTTGCTGGGTGTGGTGGCACACGCTTGTAATCCCAGTATTCAGGAGGCTGGGCCAGGAGGATCAGGTTCGCGGACAGCCTCAGCTACCTAGTGAGGCCCTCAACTTAGTGAGACCCTGTTTCAAAATAAAAGAATATAAAATAGGGTTGGAGCGTAGTTTGGACAAAGAATGTCCCTGATTTCAATCCCCAGTACTGCAAATTAAGCAAAAATGTATTTTTGTGTGTGGGCATCATGTGGTGGAGGGGTTAGGGAAGAGACTGAAACTCGGGATTCAAGCTGAAGTATTACTACTCTTACACCCTCCATGCTTTTGGACTTTAAACCCAGGGGCAAGCCGGGCGTGGTGGGCACGCTTGTACTCCCCACGCTTAGGAGGCTGAGACAGGAGGATCGCGCAGGTTTCCACAAACAAAAGAGATGACTGCTCAAGGCATCGAGCTGGATGCACAGGGCTGTGACTCCTGGGGTGGTCGGCCACTCTGGAGCAGAGCTTGTTGACTGGACCTGGGAGGGGCAGTAGGCCCCTCTGGGTGGCCTGCCTGAGTGAGCCGAGGGCCGGAAGGGGGGTTTTCAGAAGCTGTGTGCTTCTGAAAGAAGCACAAGAGCAGAATGTACCAAGAGCAGAATGATCAGGGTAGGGCAGAGATCCCCAGACCTTGCTGAACACATGTGGGCCACTGTGTCTGGGCGCTGGTCCAGACAGCCCGGAGCATTACTGATGTCAAGTCAGGAGGGCGCCCCTCGGTGAGGAGTGCAGCACAGGTGCTAGCTCTTAGGAGGTGCTGGAGACCCCTGGGCAGGCAGACCACCACCCTGCGCATCTTCCACAGCAGGTGGGGGCGAAGTCTGGGCCACTGTCCTTCAGTTGTTCCTCCCTGGCCCTTCAAGAACTTGAGGCTTTCTTTCTTTCTTTCTTTCTTTTTTTTTTTTTTTTTTTTTTTGGTGGTACTGGGGTTCCTGGAAGCCCTTCTACCCCCGGGCTACACTCCCAGACGTATTTTCTATTTTTATCTGGAAAAAGGGTCTCTTAAACCAGCGTGGCTGGCTTTGAACCTGAGCACTCCTCCTGTCTCGGGGGGGGGGGGGTATTACAAGCGTGCGCCACCACACCCAGCAATATGTGGCTTTTAAATCTTCTAGTCTCAGCCGGGTGTGGTGTGACACACGCTTGTAATCCCAGCACTTGAGAGGCTGAGAAAGGAGACTCGCACAGGTTCGAAGCCAGCCTCAGCTACTTAGTGAGGCTCTCAGTGAGACAGTATAAAAATAAACAGTATAAAAATAGACAGTATTCAAATAAAGTATAAAATAGGTCTAGGAATATAGCTCCGAGGTAGGAAAGGCCCTGGGTTGCACCCCCAGTACCACAAAATAAATAAAACATCTTCTAGAATTTCGGCACCTTTCCCTCACCAAGCCCAGGGGACTCTGTCACCTTAAACCATTCTGGCATGTGTAAGGACCCACCATACTGCAGAGACCAAAGCAAACCCTGGTTTGGTGGCACCCTCTTCCCCGTACTTGGGAGCCCGAGACATGAAGCACAGGTTCAAGGCCAGCCTCAGCAACTTAGTAAGACCGTTTCAAAGTAAAGACTAAAGCCGGGCATGTTGGCACACACTCGTCACCCAGTACTTGGGAGGCTGAGGAGAATGGCCTCAGCAAGTAGGGAAACTCTCAACCCCAGAGCCTGTTTCCAAATAAAAATTGGGGGATGTAGCTGGGATGTAAAATGACCCTGGGCTCAATCCCCAGTGTGTGCGTATGTACGTACATACGCGCGCGCGCGCGCGCACACACACACACACACACACACACACACACACACACACACACGGTATAGCTTGGAGGCAGAATTCCTCTAGGTTCAACTTCCAGTTTAAAAAAAAAAAATCTGGGTGTGATGGTGCTCGCTTGTAATCCCTGAGCTTAGGAGGTGGAGACAAGAGGGTCGTGCTTAAGAGACCCTGTTTCCAAATAAAAATATAAAAAATAGGTCTGGGAGTGTAGCCTGGAGGTAGAAGGGCTTCCAGGAACCCCTGTACAAAAAAAAAAAAAAAAAAAAAAAAAAAACAAAAAACCCAGACATGGTAGCACACACTTGTAATCCCAGTACTTGGGAGGCTGGGACAGGAGGCTCAAAGCCAGCCTCAGGTACTTAGTGAGGCTCTCAACAACCTAGTGAGACCCTGTTTAGGTCTGAGAGTGTAGAGCCCAGAGATAGAACGCCCTGGGTTCCATCCTTAGCACCACAAAAGAATAAAAAGATCCAAATGAGAAACCAGTGTGAAGGTCAGCTCAACACTCCAGATCAGAGCCCCAGCTGGTGTCCAAGGCTTTCTCGCCTCACCCACAGCCCTGAGGCCAACAGCCAAAGGGCGGCTCTGGGGCACCACGGCCAGCCTGGGCTTTGCTGCACGCCTCGCGCTCAGTGCTCCTCTCACCCAGAAGTCAACTTCCACACAGGGTCTGCCATCCCACACCACCCCTCCTGCCTCGCGAAGGGACGGGACTGCCTCAGATTCCTGAGGACCTGACACCTCTGAGCCAATAACCACATCGTGAGTGAACGAGGACCAACACATCAGGTCTGTTTATTCTGGGAAGGATTGGGGGCACCTGAGCCCCTCTCCGCCCAGCCAGGTGTCCCGCTTCACTGCCCTGGATGGTGTCCGGAGCTCCGTGCGTAGTGCAAGGCCAGGGTCACGTTCACACAGTCCTGAATGCAGAGGCTGAGGCGGGAGCGGCGGGGGCCGGGCCTGGGAGACACACAGCCAGCTCTGAGCAGCACAGGCCTTGTGGATGCAGGAGCAGGGCCAGCAGCTGAAGAAACTCACTGGCAGAGGGTGGGTCAGGCAGGGGAGTCGGGTGGGCAGTGACTCCCAGGACAGACTGGATCGCAGGGCAGAGGCAGAGGGCCCCAGGGGTGCCGCCCACCGGGTGGCGCCACCCTCGACCTTCCGGCGTGCAGCTCGGGCTTCCCCATCAGCCCCAGCACTCCGCCAGCCCGAGGATCAGTCCAAACTCCCCGCAAGGCCCTGGCCCTCCCTGCACGCGCACGTGGCCCTCTCCATCCTTCCTGAGGCATCCTGAACCTTCTGGTGGTGGGTGCCTCGACCCCCGCCCTGAGCGCCAAGCCTCAACACCAACGACCTCATCCTAACGTAGTATGCCTGAGCAACGAGCCTGCTGGACTTGCTGGTGACCACCCGAAGGAGGCAGGTGCAGGCCGCACCGCCTGGGGCGGGTCGCCTAGGAACCGTGCCATCAGAAACTGCTTTGGCTGGCTCTGCCGGGTGGAGGCGCTTTCCAGGCCGCCTTCCAGGGGCTCAAGAGCACGAGGCCTGCCTGGAAGTGTCCACTTAATGTGTGGGGTGCCAGGGACAGGCCCTCGTTGTGCTCCCAGAGAAGGCCACATCTTCCTGACGCAGCTCCCACGCTTGCGGGTCCTGGAGGCACCTCTGCAACGTGGAATGAGGCGGCCGAGGGTCGTGACTCCCAGGGTGTGGGTGAGTCCTCACTTCACGGGGTGGTCTGCTGAGAAACTTGAACGTGGCAGACGTCGCTGGCTGTGCCAGAGGCAGAGGTGCTGCCCCCACGGCTCTGCAGGACCCAGCGCCCTCGCTTCAGTACAAAGCGCTGAGAAGTCTCTCACTGTCCGAGCCCTTGGATGGCCGAGGCTGGGGTTGGGATCCGCTCCTGCAGCCTGTGCACCTCGGGGGCCTGGGCTTCTCCAGGGCAACTGCAGTGCTCTGGGCTCAGGGTCACTTCCCGGGCTGGACGGCTTGGTATCGCAAACAGAACCCAGCAGGCGTTCTTTTCCAACGCAGAACCTTTTCTTCCCCCAATCTAGGAGTCAGCCTCCGTCCTCCGGGGGCCACTGCATTTTCTTTGGCTCCAGCGAAGGGTCTGGCTTCCCTCCTGGCGAGCCGCACACACCAGGCCAGGGACACCAGGCCGGCAGCAGCTCCGAGAGCCCGGCAGGCCAGGGCACTGGGGAGGCGCCCACTCCTCCCAGACGCACGCGTGGGGGCTAAGGGCAACTGGAGCTGCCTGGCTGCCTCCCTTCCTCCCCGCCACGGGCAGGATGTGGGCTGGGGAGGCCCCCAGGCAGCTTTTCCACCCACACAGCTCTGTACGAGGCTCAGCAGCACCCTGCCATCTACCCGTGAGGCCAGAGTGCTCCAGCTGGGACTGACGGCCCCCAAATACTGCAGGTTCCTTGGGGAGGACCACTTCTCCGGAAAAGCCAGCTGGCTAAGTATAGGCAACGTTCTACTCTTGCTGTGCGGCACCTTGGGACGCCCCCACCCCACCCCCGCGGTGCGCAGTGGGGTTCCGCTGGCCAGGCCCCACTCCCCCGGCCGGCACTCTTCTAACCAGATGACATGCACTACCAGAGCAGACTGCATTTAAAATGACACCAGGTTCACAGAGAACACAAACGTGCCTGCCTTTCTCAATCTGACCTTAAGTGCTGGCGAGCACATGCCAGGGGCCGCAGCCCCGGAGCTGGCTGCAACGCCAGGTCACCTGGGTCCTGCAGCGGGACCCAGGTGAGCAGGCAGCTAGCTCTCGAGTGGACGGAGCAAAGACACTTGGAGGGCTGGCGCTGCGCACGCTGGCGACCTGCCTGCTTCCTGAGAGCAGGAACGGAGCAGAGCAACCTGCCCGGCACCCGGCTGGAGGGTCAGACACCCAGGCCTGAGACCAGCGCAGTTTTCTTTCTCTTTATTTTTCTACAGTCAGCTGAATTCAGATGTAGTGCCTGAATGAGCCAGACATACAAAAAACCCCACTCTTTCCCACTGGTTTTTAAAATAAAATCTTCACTTATAAAACTGAAACACTAAAGCATTAAAATACAGAAAGCTCATTTAACTCACATCACAAAAGCATCAACAGAGAACGTATCCCTTCCATGACTATGTAAAGACAAACCGGGTCAACACTAACACCAAGTGTAAATAGACAGAGGGATACTGAACGGCAGGAACTCAAAACTCTACCCAGACAAGGTTGTAATGGCAACTAACAAACCATTGAAGACACAGAGTCCCAAACACGGCTAAATATGGGTCACAGCACGGATCCCGGCAGGGACTGCTGCGCCTCACGACGCGGCAACGTGGACGGGTGGGGCGCCTGGAGGGCCGGCTGACACGGAGCTGGGAGGCGTGAAACTGAATCTTCGACGGCATAAACGCAGAGGGCACAGATGAGCAGCCCGGCGGCCTTATCTGTACTGGTAGCTCATGCTGTGGTCTGCGTTTCTGCCGTAGCCGCCCTGTGAGGACTGGTAGGAGCCGGGAGGGCCGCTGTAGTTCTGGCCGGACCCCGGGGAGCTGTAGTTGGACTGTGACGAATAGCCTCCTACAAGAGAGAGCGTGGGTGAGGGCCAGGGCCAGGCTGACCTCCAAGGCTCATGTGTCAGCTGCACTGAGTTCTGTCCCCAGGGGGCAGCCCCTCTGCTCTTAAGTGCCTTTCTCCTATCACTGGGTCTGGCCCTCACCAACACCCTGAAGTGGGGACAGGCACTGTGACCCTGGCCTCCTGGGGTCGCCGGAGCTCAGTACCCCAACCAGAGGTGGCACCCACGATCACCACATGGCTTGACCCTTGACTGTCAGCACCTCTTCAAACAGGTGCCAACACCATGGAGCCTGGCTAGGGCCCCACCCACAGCGCCAGTCCTGCCAGGTCTGAACCCCCCTCCTGTGCCGCCTGCAGCCCTATGCCCACCTTGTTTGCCTTGGTATGAAGAGCCGCCCCCAGAACCTCCGCCGTAGCCCCCATGTGACCCTGGGTTGTAGGATGACCCGCCTGAGCCGTAGCTGTTCCCGCCGCTTCGGCCTCCACTACCACTGTAGTCTAGGGGAGAGAAGACAGTGTGGTTAGGGCCTGGGTGAGTCACGGCTCAGGGGCGAGGCTCTAGCCCTGTCCATCTTGCTTAAATATGGCAGACATTAGCCTCAGAAAGAAGGTCTGAAGCCACCCAAAGCCCTGCCCAGTCACCCTGCCCGCCTAGTGCGCCACCCCGGGCACTGGAGCGTGGGATCCAGCATGGCGGCCTCCCTGGCCCTGCTGGAGCCAGGCTGGGCAGCCCTCTAGGCCCGCGCACACACAGCGCAGTTTCTTTCAAGCGCCCGCCCTGCTCCTGAGTGCTGCTCAGCCCGGCGAGCCGCCGGTGCCGCGAGGCCCCTGGCGCTCACAAAGTAAAGCAGGCACCGGTCCAGGTGTCCCAGACGCCTCGGCCGCGCACTCGCGGGGAGGGGAGGCAAGGTGTGGGGCGCCTGGGCCGTGGGTCTGCGCCTCCCGGAGCTTCATAAGCCCACCCGGGGCCAGCACCTCCCAGTCCCTGGTCAGAGGCCTGGGCGGGCTGGGCGCCTGCCCTCCACCAGGAAGCCAACTCACTGAACTTGCTCTCGTAGCTGTAGTCCGCGCCGCCGCCGCCCCCGGGCGCACTGTAGGAGTTGGCGTAGGAGTAGCTGCCCTGCCCGTGGTTGTAGCCCTTCTGCTTGCCCTGCGGGGGGCCGTAGTTGCTGTACTGACTCTGGTTGTAGGACTGCTGCTGGCCCTGGTGGGACTGGTAGCCCGAGCCGTAGGAGGGCTTCTGCTGGCCCCCGTGCGGCGGCTTCTTCCCGGCATGCTTAGGGGGCACTGGTGAGCTGTAGCTGTCCCCTTGGTAGTAGGAGCTGTAGCCGGAGGAGCCACCACCGCCCCCGCCGCCGCCACCACCAGCATTCCCAGAATGCCCTCCGTTGCTGTAGAATTGACCTAAACAGGGAGGCAGCGGGTCAGGAGAGGAAACGGAAGGGCAAGGGGGCGTGGAGGGGAGGAAGGAGGCAGCCACGGGCCCTGAAGGCTGACCCACTACTCGATGCCCAGTGGCAGCGAGGCAGAGGACGGAGAACTCGGCGCTGCTGAGCGACGCAGCCTGTTTGGGCCGGCCCTGCCCAGCCCAGCCGTCAGCTCCACTCACCCATCGGCTGGTGACAACAAAGGGTCTTTGCCAAGCAGCGATGTCAACATCACAATGAGATGGGCTCCGAGTGCAGATGACATTCAGGACTGACGGACACCCAGATGTCCCCAACAGTGACAGGAAAGCAAAGCCCCAGAGAAGCAGCGAGCCACCCCACCTCCTCCCCTCTGTGCTGGGAACAGACTCAGGAAGCACAGGGTGGGGAACCCCAGGAGTGCCTACAAGGAGGCCCCAAGACCACCGTCACTCTGGAAGACGGAGTGGTCCCAGACGGTTCTTAAAAAGCAAACGGAGACCAGCTCCTGTATGCACACGGCTCAACAGAGTGCAGCTCCAGCCTCAAGGGGAGGCTGGCTGCGGCCGTGACCCATGCCCCGCAGGGCCTGCAGCTAGGCCTCAGAGGACTGAGGAGCTGCCATTTGCTCAGGCTCAAGGCCAATGGCCCTGCTTCTGGTACTGAGCGTCAGACAGAGCCACAGGGGCTGGGCTAGGGAACCATCACCCCAGCTCTACAAGGCCACCCCACAATCGCCATGTGGGAAGGTGGCCGCGGCTGGCAGTCCAGGAGGCCAGGGTGTGGGGGCACCTCTCCAGCCCCTCCCGGCCTTCCCTAAGACTCAGTGGGGGCTCCAGGGCTCTCGGGCAAGGTAAACCTGAGCACACAGGCACCTACGCCTGCAGACAGCAAGGGCATCTGCCCCAGCAGGCTCTGGCTGTGTGGGGAAAAAAGAGGACGATTCCACAGAGCCTGCCCTCCTTTCCAAGTGAAACTCTGGGGCAACTACGTGGGGATTGTCACCCGTCCAGGCCCTGGACCGCAGGCCCAAGCACGGGGAGATAGGCCGGCTCTGCAGACCCAGCTCTTTCCTAGGCAGCCTCTCCCCCCCGTCACAAAGCCACAACACTGAGGAGGAGGACGTGTCCCACAAAGCAAGAAAGCGAACAGGAGGCGGGTCAGTGAGGGGACCGGGAAGCGCGCCAGCACCGCAGGCACCCCGCCCACATCCTCAGCGCCCTGCACCGAGCGCCCCTCGCCCGCCTGCAGCCGGGAATGAATGAAGACGCAAGTTCCAGGGCTGTTACTTTAACATGTATTGATTAAAAAAAAGGGGGGGGAGGGGGAAGTTTTCAACGTCATTCATTCAAGATAACTATTTCCTGGTATAAAAAGACATTATTCTCAAACAATAACTTTCTAAAAAAAATAATAATACATCATGCAATCCAAGTTTAAAAAGTTTCACTGAATGTTTCAAACCTTGGGGAACAAATCACACAGTAACCTTTTAGACCAGTTTTTGCCTGAACAAACGCAAAATCTTGCAAGTCAACACAGGCAGGATTCACTGCAAAAACAAGTGGTGAGCAGAGCCCAAACCCAGTCCCCAAGGGTGCACGCATCAGCAACGGGGGTCTCAGTGAAGAGCCCAGATGACCTCTTCCCGTGGGAGAGGCACATCTCGGCCTCTGGAGTCTGAGTCTCGTGCCCAGCAGAGATCCAGGAATGTACTAGGCTCTTCTGCTTGATTCCCCGACCCCAGCAGCCCTGGGGTAAAACCCAGGGCTCCTGTGCTAGCCCACACTGACCTACCCCAATCCTCTCCCAATTTTTGGAGAGATAGTGTCTCACGAGGTTGCCCAGGCTGGCCTGAGGCTTAGAATCCTCCTGCCTAGCCTCTCAAGAAGCTGATATTACAGAGGTGAATCACCATGCCCAGCGCGCTTGATTGTTCTTAAAGTCTTAAAAAAAAAAAAAAAAAGACCCCTCTGTATTTGCAACTGTGACCAGGACTTGCAACATTTCATGTTTTCTCCCCTTGAAGCCTGTCTACTTCTTGCACAGGTGATGGAAGCACAGTTTTGATACCTTTGAGAGTTCACTTTCTAGCTAAACCAGCCACAAATCACCGCACCCCAAACAAGAACCCACCAGAGCGCTTACAAAGGCGGAGGAGGTCACTTAGCACAGGGTACAATTCCCCACGTTCCCAATGTTTTACATGATTGTTAAAAGTAAAAGAAGAACAAGTCGGTTGCTCTGGATTCAGAAGTGGTAAAATCGTTTTCATCACTGTCAAAGGCATCAACCAGATTGGGGAGTTGTTAAAAGGTTAAAAATTCATACAAAACCTGCTGTAAATTAAGACAAAGGTAGATTAAAATGTGTCATTATCTGTTTCTTAAATAAAGTAATGCTTTCCATAAAAAGCAAAGGTGGGCTTTTGCCTTGATGCTGAAACGCTGGCTCTAGAATTCTGTGCAAGTCTGCACAAAAAACATTCTCTGAGAAAATTGTTTTCCACTTATTGTGAACTTCAAGTTCAAAGGCAAATCACGATAAAAACTGCCATTGTCTTAAATTGTGCAGGCTAAAGAGTTTCAGACAAGCTGCGGTGGAAAGCCACGGTTGAGAAACCCAGTGAAGCGCAGGGACACAGCACGGACACTTTGGGTTTTGGAGTTGGAGGAAATTGGAGTAAAAAGTTGATTTTGTGTGCAATACTTTTAGACGCTCTAGGAAGACCCAAAATCATGATAGCCGTAGCAGTCTGTGAAAAAGTCACCTACAAAAGGGGGAGACAGAGCAGAGAGAAGAAATTAGAATTCTTTTGAAAAATGGCAGAGTGCCACATTTGAAGTTCATGTTTTAGATTTCTCTGCGCCTGTGACCCCCAGATGAAGGCTCCTTTCTCAAGACAAGGGCGGTGCACTGGCGGGAAGGCTGCGTTTGCAAGACGGGCGCTGCGCACGGCTTAAAGCAGAGAAATGTAAAATCCTCACTTCTAACTCGGAAGGAACCTAAGTGGTGTGCTAGCACTTAAGAACCAGGGGCACGCACTGTGGGACGGGGATTTGAGGGTCGCCTGACCTAATCCCCGCAAAAAGGTGCGGGCGGGCGCTCCCTCTTCAGCCCCAGGGAGGGCTGCGCCAGGCCGCCTGCGCTACCTCGTGCCCACGACTACGCTGCCGCTTCCTCCCACGTGGAGACAGAGAAGCCACACTTACTGTAGCCTGCCGTCGCCGAGTTGCCTCCGTACCCATAGCTCCCGTAGCCGGCGCCTGTAAGACAGCAAAGTTGGGAGCTGGGTGTGGGCCCCCGTGGGCCTCTGGCCACCCCAAGGCCCCGCGTGCACAAGGGACACCGACATGCCCTGGGACCAGGTGGGGTCTGCGGGGACAAGGGCCCTCACCAGCATTCATGTAACCTCCGTGGTTGGCGCCGCCAAATCCTCGCCCTCGCCCGCGGCCCCGGAGGTTGCCTCCACGCCCGCGCCCCCGGATGCTGGCAGGCGGAGGCACCTCGTTGTGCATGGGGCCTCCCATGCCAAAGCCGGGGTTGTGAGGCTGCGGGAGAGAGCAGAGCGCAGTGAGGGCACCGGCCGACCCCAGGCCTCCCCAGGGCTCAAGGGCACTCTCTCACCTTGGCAGCAAATTTCGGGCTGCCTCTGACAGGGACCGGGACTCTCTTTTTCTTGTTGGCATCAAGGGAGAGGGGAGCATCGGGGAAAAGCTTCTCCAGGGCAGCTAGAGCAGCGTATGCCTTTGCTACCTTTTTGTTGGAACCAGCACCTTGAAACTTCTGTCCGTCCACCTCGACCTGGGGACACAGGGGCAAGAGCGAGCGTGACGCCTCCCCCAGCGGGGCCAGCCCAGGGCGCAGCCTCCGGCCGCCGCTCACCTCCATGACGAAGCGCTTGTCGTGGCTGCCGCCCGTCTCAGAGATGAGCTCGTACTTGAGGCCGCGCCTCTTCTCGTTGAGCTCCATCACGGGGTTCTTGCCATGCTTAGTCAAGATCGGCCCCTGCTGTTTTACGTTCTCAGGGAAAACACAAGAGAGAACCGACACACTCAGCTGAGCGCCTTCCAGCCGCAGGGTGGACACGGCAGCACCGGGGCCTCCGCGCCAAGGCCCTGCCGGTGCCCACCGCCTCACACGGGGACACCGAGGCCAGCCCCACGCCCTGTGCCCACCACACGCTCACCTCGGCGGTGCTGTCAGCGAAGGCAGCGCTGGGGTTGGAAATGGCTTCCACCACTGGTGGCGGGGCCATTAGCGGCTTTGTGTCCGACTCCTCGGCCGAGTCATCCCCCTTGCTGGAGTCCCTGCCTTCAGCACCCGTCGGCAAGCCCATGTCCTGTAACACCTGCAGGACGGCCAGAGCCAGTGCCAGTCAAGCGGGCCCCCACTGAGCTGGCCCACAGGTCCTCCTGCACCCACAGGGCACTGGGGCACCCTGAACCAGAAACTAGGAGGGAAGCCAGCCGCCAGCCGCCAGCCACCAGCCACTGTCCCCAGCTGTCACAAAGTCCATGCCCGGCCATGATGGGGGAGCCTCTAAAGGCGTCCTGGCCTGGTGTGATGGCAAAGGTGCAGAAATCTGGTCATCGCAGTGTTTTCCCAGCCTCCCCCAGATGCACACTGCCCCCGAAAAGCACTGGGCAGACAACCCCACAGCCACGTACCTTTACAGCCACATGCAGCTTGGCAGTCTTTTTCGATGGCCCAGAGGCCTCAAACGCACTGCCATCCACCTCCACAGACATGGTGAAGATGGGGGCGTGGACAGGGCCTGTTTGGGAGACCAGCTTGTACTGCAGCCCCGGCTTCAGCTGGTTCAGCCGCATCAAGGCGTTCATAGCTTGGGGGGGCTCGGCCTTCTCCTCTAAGGAGAGACACCAACACTCAGGACGTGGCCTCAACGGGCCACACCAGAGCACTCGCAGGACACGAAGGCCTAGCAACCCGTGCGACCAGACAGTCGCCAGCTGGCCACGTGTCTCCTGTGCCTTTACTCGTTTACACCACTGGAATCAAACCCAGCATCCCCATATGCTGCACTGGCACTGAGCCACGTCTTCGGCCCAATGTATTTACTCACTCACTCACTCACTCACTCATTCACGCACTTTGGTGGTATTGGAGACTGAACCCAGAGGCAGCCTACCTCCAAGCTACATCACCAGCCCTATTTTTCATTTTTTATTTTGAAACAGGATCTACATTGCAGGTAGCCGAGTCTGGCCAAGAACCTGCAATCAATCCTCTCGTCTCAGCCTCCATCAGGGGTTTTAAAGCCTGTACCACCACACCCAGCTTGAGCCCAATTTTCAAGGACTTCTAATAGCTAGGTGTGGTGGGACATGCCTGTAATCCCAGGACATGTGAGTCTAAGACAGGACTGTAGGTTAAAGGCCCCCTTTTATTTTTTTTCTAAATAAAAAGCAAAAGTGGGCTGGGCTTGTAACTAGCAGGTAGAAAGCCCCTGGGTTCAATCCCAGTACTTTCCCTCTCAAAACACACACACACACGGGGAGGGGGGGAGAAAAGGGCTTAAATACCGTGTCCAAGGAAAGTCCAGCCAGCCTAGCACTGTGCCCCACTCAGGGCCTCTTGGCTGAAGCACACCTAGGCTGGAGGCAGCTTTGTCCCAGAGGCACAATCTCACCTTTCTTCTGAAGCTTCTTCTTCTTCTTGCTGGGAGACTTCTCGTCCCCATCCTCCTCCATGGGGCGCTTCATGGGTGTAATGGCGTAGGTGGTGCTGGGAGGGATTTGAACTGAAAGGACACCAGGGAGGGAGCCATGAGCCGTGCAGGCAGCCGCTCTGCGGAGCCCGCGGCAGGCCGGCCAGTGGCGCTTACCGGTGTAATCCACGGGGTTCTCATTCTTCGGCTTCTTGGGCATCTTGGAAGGCAGAGGGTCCATCCCCAGGACTTTATGGAGCTGGCCAAACGCAGCGAGTCGCAGTGCGTGCTGCAGAAGGGGAAGAGGCATCTGACTTGGCTGCCCTGTGCTCGCAGCCAGTGTGTGCGCTCACTAATGCCTTCTGAGGTGGTGCTAGAGCTGGGAGATTGCACATGGTCTCCCTAGGTCAACAAGAGGTCCCCAACAGCCAGGGCAGGGCCTGACTACTCGGGCCTAGCCTTGCTGTGGGGGAGGGCCAGCCTGTGACCACCCCCCTCAAGAGTAATACAGGAGACCCCAACCTGGGGACTGGTTGCCACAGGGAGCCAGGTGGTGGCCCACAGGGAGGCCCGGAGCAGTCTGCACAGCAAAGGCGCCTCCCTGCTGCACTCGGTGTGCAGACACGGCAGGCGGACAGGCTGAGGAGCAGACTATGACCACACGTGGCGCCAGGGAAAGCAGCAGCCCAGGCTGGGGCGCCCTGTATCAAAACGTGCCTTCGCCTCCGGTCCCCGACCTGAGCCTACAATCCAGGGGCTGCCTGAGAAAACCCAGTAATGGAACTGGGAGCCAGTGAGTGCAGACTGGGCACGGGCTCACGTGGCAATGGCGAGCCAGTGAGTGCAGACTGGGCACGGGCTCACGTGGCAATGGCGACGACTATACCTGCGCACTCTGTGTGATATCTTCCCGTTGCTGTCTGTCTAGATGCCCAATAGCATCAGTGGCTTCTTTTTCACAAGGGTCATAAATGCCAGAACCATCTGAAGGCAGGAAACAAGGAAGATATGCAGAGGATTATCTATTAGCATCTCGGAAGAGTGGTGCTGGCTGAGGGACCAGGTGCGTTATCCCCCACGCCCCATCCACACCCAGCTCTGGAAAACCGCCGAGCTCGGTGACCCACTCGGCATCCAGCCCTTGACAGAAATAATGCACATGTGTCTCAGAGTAAGAAAGTCACGTGGGAGTGGGTCACCACTGCCCCCGGATCCGCCCTCTCAATCAAAGTTGCGGAGCGGGCACAGGGCTGGATATGATGGTGCAAGAGGGTAGTCACATGCTTTCGCCCTAGGGGCATGGAGCTGCTGCTGCCCTAACCCAGTCAGTGGACTGCGAGGATGTGGCCTCAGGGCCTGGATCCCTGTCCCCCCTGCACTGGCATAGCACAAGGCCCCAACCTGGCATCACGATGCCGGACGCCAGGCACTCGAGCACTCTCCGCAGGGCCTCGCCGGCGCTCATCGGCCTGTTGGCCGTGCCGATGGACTTCTCGCACAGGAGCTCCAGGGGCTAGAAGGCAAGGGTGATGGTGAGCCACTGCTCCAAGGGCACGGGCAACTTCCCACAGGCCACGCCACGTCGAGCGGGGCAAGGGGCTAAATCACAGCCATCTCGTCTAGTTCCACCAAAGCCACAGACGACACCTGGGGAGGAGCGGGCTGATGCTCCCCATTTCTTTTTTTGTTGTTGCTGAATTGGGACATGAACCCAGAAGCATTCTACCTCCAGTCTACACCATCAGTCTGTTTTTTTTTTTTTTTTAATTTGATCCTAGGGATGGAACCCAGGGGCATTCTACCTCTGAGCTATACCCCTATTTTATTCTTTTATTTTGAAACAGAGTCTCAATAAGTTACTTGGGCTAGGGCTAGCCATGAATCTGCAATCATCCTGTCTCAGTCTCCAAAGTACAGCAATTGTAAGAGTAAGCCCAAGCCGGGCGTGGTGGCGCACGCTCGTCATCCCAGCATTCGGGAGGCTGAGACTGGAGGATCGCGGTTCGCGGACAGCCTCAGCTACTTAGTGAGGCCCTCTGCAACTCAGAGAGACCGTTTCAAAATAAAGAATAAAAAATAGGGCAGGGGGTGTAGCTCGGAGGTCAAATGCCCCTGGGTTACGTCCCCAAAAAAAGAGTTCACCTAGCTCCCAGCCCCCACCTTATTTTCTGTGTTTAAAACAGGGTTCCAGCCAGGCATGGTGGGCACACTTGCAATCCCTGCGATTGGGAGGCGGAGACAGGAGGATCGCAAGCAGATTTGAAGCCAGCCTCACTGGCTTAAGAGACCCTGTTTCCAAATAAAATATAAAAAAGGTCTGAGTGTAGCCCGGAAGTAGAAGGGTTCCATCCCCAGCACCACCAATAAAAATAAATAAATAAATAATAAATAAAATCAGGGTCTCAGGTTGCTGAGGCTGCCCTCGAAACTGCGATACCTGTTCTCAGCCTCCAAAACCCTGGAGATACGGGCCTGAACCACCACAACAGGCTTCCTGTTTTGTTTTTGGAGAAAACCACAGGGTATGGAACTCAAGGCCTTAAACATACTAAGCAAGAGCACTATCGCAATTTTTTTCTTGAAAGGCCAAATATGTGTTGTTTTAGGCTGGTTCAACCAAGAGGCAACATTGAGGATATAATATAGGTGCTTATATTTAAAATGCACCTTGGCCAGGCGTGGTGGGCACCCTTGTAATCCCCGCGCTTGGGAGGCAGAGACAGGAGGATCGCGCAGGTTCAAAGCCAGCCGCACGCGCTGGCTTAGGAGACCCTGTTTCCAAATAAAAATGTAAAAATAGGTCTGGGAGTGTAGCCCGGACGTGGAAGGGCTTCCAGGAACCCCAGTACCACCAAAATAATAATAATAATAATAATAATAATAATAATAATAATAAACAAAAATGCCCCTTGTTAGCTGGGCATGGTGGTACATGCCTGTAATCCCAATACTTGGGTCTCCGAAACAGGAAGATCACAGGTTAAAGGACAGCCTCAGAAAATAGTGACTCTCATAAACCTAGGGAGACTCAGGCTGAGGGTGTAGAGGGTGGAGCTTGAAGGCAGAATGCCTTTGGGTTCAACAAAAAACAAAAAACCCACACGTGGTGGTTCATGCTTGTAATCCCGGCATTGGGGAGGCTGAGACAGGAGGGTCACCGTTCACAGACGCCTCAGCTACTTAGTGAGGCCCTTTGTAACCGAGACCCTGTTACAAAAATAAAAAAAAAAAAATAGGGCTGGGGTATAGCTTGGAGGTAGAATGCCCCTGGGTTCCGTCCTCAGTACCGAGAAAAAAAGAAAAAGAAAAAAAAGCAGCAACTTGTGAATATGTGTGCGATACTGCGGACTGAAGCCAGGGCGTTCACCACCGAGCCAGCTATACCCCCAGTCCTTCTTATTTTGAGACAGGTTCGTACTAAATCGCCCAGGCTGACATCATCCTGTCTCAGAGACCCAATATACTAGGATCACGGGTGTGGGCCACTTGCTTGGCAGAACACGTTAAAAAAAAAAAAAGGACTAGCGGTATAGCTTGGAGGTGATGCCTGTAGTCTCAGCACTTGAGAACAGCCTCAACCATTAGCGACTCTCAGCAACCGAGCAAGGCCCTGCTTCAGAACAAAGGCTGGGGATGTAACTTGCAAGTGGAACGATCCTGGGTTCAACTCCCAACACAATAAACACTGACCCATCAAGCCGGGCGTGGTGGCACGCTTGTCATCCCAGCATTCTCTTGTCATCCCAGCATTCGGGAGGCTGAGACAGGAGGCTGAGACGGGAGGATCGCGGTTCGCGGACAGCCTCAGCTACTTAGGCCCTCTGCAACTCAGTGCGACCCGGTTTCAAAATAAAAAATAAAAAATAGGGCAGGAGGTATAGCTTAGAGGTTGAATGCCCCTAGGTTCCATCCCCAGACTTACAAAATAAATAAATAAATAAATAATACTGACCCATCATCTGCAGTCTGTAACCAGCAGCTAGCTGGCTAGAAATGGCTAATACCCCCAAGTTGCCGCCTGCCAAAGATGGTCTCCACTCTCATTTATTATTTTTTTTTTGTGTGTGTGTGATGCTGGTGAACTACTCTCCAGCCATATTTTATATTCTTTATTTTATTTTTTCCGATACTGGGGGTGGAACCCAGGGGCATTCTACCTCCGAGCTACACACCTAGCCCTACTTTATATTCTTTCTTTATTTTTTTCTGATGGTACTGGGGTTCCTGGAAGCCCTTCTACCTCCGGGCTACCTATTTTATACTTTATTTGGAAACAGGATCTCTTAAGCCAGCGTGACTGGCTTCGAACCTGTGCAATCCTGTCTCTGCCTCCCAAGGGCAGGGATTCCAAGTGTGCACCACCACGCTCGGCTTATATTCTTTATTTTGAAACAGAGTCTCACTGAGTTGCAAAGGGCCTAAGTAGCGGAGGCTGTGTTTGAACCACCATGCTTCTGTCTCGGCCTCAGAATGCTGGGATGACAAGCACACACTCAGCCCGGCTTTATTTTTTAATTTGAAACACTAATTTTAATTTATTTATTTCAATACTGGGGATGAAACCCAGGGGCATTCTACCTCTGAGCCACACCCCCCAACCCTAATTTTTCTTATTTGGAAACAGGGTCTCACTGAGTTGCAAAGGGCCTCACTAAGTAGCTGAGGCTGTCCTCGAACAGTGATCCCCGTCTCAGCCTCCCAAATGCTGGGATTACAAGCGTGTGCCACCGTGCCCGGCTCTCAGACACTCTTTTAAACTAAAAAAAAAAAAAAAATTTAACAATGGTGGAGGTGGAACCCAGGGCCTCGTGCATGCTAGGTTAAGTGTCCGCCACCAAGGCACATGCGAGCTCGTGCGAGGCTCAAGTCACACCCTGCTTGCTGGCCAGGCTCCTGTCTCATGCGTAGCCCTGCACCCTCCAGAGGGCCCTTTCTACCTCTTCTCCTCCGGGCTCTGCCCGCAGCAACTGCAGGACAAGCAGCACTGAACACGGCAGCAGCCAAACCACAGAGGACCACATCTGCCCAGAGCCCACCAGCGTTCGAGCTGAGAAGGCTACTGCAAACCCCACCCCTGCTGGCTACAAGCCCAAGGTGCCTTACCCATCCTCTGAGGGGACCCCAGGTGGGCACACGGGTACACAGATCCCTGAGAACCCGGATGACGATGACGCATGACTTCAGCCCATTGGCTCTGGCCTGAAGAAAGAAAGAACAGGCTCCTTACACGGTGCACCTCTCCTGACACGAGGCACACAGGAACAACACAAGCCTCACGGTGCTGCTTTGCCAAGGGTAAACAGTAAGTGCACGGCTGCCAAGTGTGCGGCCGCGCGGCCGCCGCTCGTACTCCTCGTGCAAAGCAGCAGCAGCCCACGTGCTCGCTCAGCCTTCCTCGGGGCAATCTGTCTCCGTGCACGGTTAGCAGCTGCACACCGCAGGTGCTAAGGTCGGCACAGCTACCGTCAATGTTACAGAAACTTTCTGGTAAACGTTAGCCACGTTAAAACTTAGGAGCTCTCTACCAAAGACAAAGAGAAGAACAAAATGCAAACCTGGAACCACTTGGCGTGTCGGAGGGACGCCAAGGCAGCAAGGCATTTCTGCCTGTCCAGAACGTCCGGGGGGTCGTTGACTGAGAGCGTTTCTATTCATGGGTGGAATAAGAAGACAAGGCACAGTTTGACCAAGGGGTTTCTGTCAGGTGGAGAGGGGACATGGCAGCTTCCTAACGGGCAGCTCAGTCTCCCAGAATCTAAACTCCTCTCCACCCTTGACCAGGGAGGAGAAGCTAAGAGTACAGTGAACTCTGCCCTGAGAGGAAATCAGAAAATGGAGGCCCCTCCAAAAATAACAAATCAAATCAAAGGTGGGAAGTTTTTCTAAAAGGAATAATCCATGGGGAGGGACAAGAGATAGGTGGACCCTATCTTCTAAGAGATGGTTCCCGTGTTTCCTCCCCGTGTATGAGCTATGCTAGAATTTTCAATAGGAAAAACAACAAAAAAGACGGGGGAGTGGAAGGACTCCCTCGCTGCTTCCCACAGGCCGCCCGAGGCACCTGCAGCAGGGGACCGCCTTCGCCCACCAGGTGGGACTGCCAGCCCCAAGCCCTTGACAGAGAGAGTCCTGTTGGTCAAAGGTCCAGCGTCCCTACGTGGAAAGGCGAGAAGGGCTTCGGCTGTTGGCATCAAGTGAGCCAAAGGTCAGCGACAGAACCCCAGCAAGGGCACCGCGTCAGCCTGTGCCGCGGCAGACTGGTGTCGTGTCCGCTCTGCCACCTTCGGGGCCCTGGTGAGCCCGAGGAAGGCGCGGGGCGGCGGTCCGAGGCCAGCTCTAGCTGGACACAGATTCAGCGTCCAAGTGCAAGACTCAGTGGAAAAGGGCGTGCAGTTTACACGTTCCCCACACTGTGCACGGGCAGCCCCGGCCTCTCAGACACTTGAGCTGATAGAAGCGCAAATGGCAGAGGACAGAGGAAGACCCTCCAGCTCTGCTGCGGCACAAGCTGACCTCACGCTCCAACGTGAGGTTCACGCACAAGCCATCTGTGTGTCTTTACAATCAAAGGATTACCGGGGACACGTTTCTAAGGCCAGAGAGTGGCTCAACAGGGTGACCAAATTAATGCTATGTCCAAGACTAATTAAGAGAAACAACACGGTGCCAGCACCTATGAACGTGCCGCTCAATTGCAGAACCACTGCCCAATCTCCCGCGTGCTGGAGGGCCGCGGGAGGCACGGTCGGCACAGGCGAGCCACCTGACAGCTGCACACCCACACAGGAAGGCCACCACTGAATGGCTCCTGTGAGCAGCGAGGGAGCACGCAGTCTTCAAAACCCTGCGGGCCCAGCGCGGCCTCCTACCTCCAGCTAATACTTTCTCCATTTCTTCTCTCACAACAGGGGACGTCAGGTGGATGGTCAGGGACAGCGGAGGCTCTTTTGTATTTTTTATCACAATCGCGGCATCATCCACAGACTGGAGAATTTCGTACTTGTCTTCTGTTACAGTCTGGAAGAGAAACGCAATCTCCTCAAAACTCTCTCCCCTAGGCATCCCACTGCGCTCTGATCGCCTTCACCAACTCCTACAACAGTGACCACTCCCTCCGTCTGCCGTGTGCTAGGTGGACTCCATGGGGTCTCCCTCTGACTGACCAGCTCTCTGGGCATTTGGGGAGACTCCAGATAGGGAATCACTAAATCTACAGCAAGACAAGTTATACACATCAGCACATCAGGAACATTCAAATGTATTTGATTCCCCGGGCGTGGTGGCGCACACTTGTCATCCCCGCGCTTGGGAGGCGGAGACAGGAGGATTGCGCAGGTTCGAAGCCAGCCTCTCAGGCTTAAGAGACCCTGTTTCCAAATAAAAGTATAAAAGTCTGTTTTATAAAAGACCCTGGTTCCAAATAAAAGTATAAAAGTCTGGGAGTGTAGCTCGGAGGTAGAAGGGCTTCCAGGAACCCCAGTTCCATCCCCCCCCCAAAAAAGTATTTTTTTTTTCAGGAGGTATTTTTTTGCTTCAGGAGGTATTTTTTTGCTTCAGGAGGCAGAGACCAGAAGAGTGCAGTTCGCAGATAGCCTTCAGCTCCTCAGTGAGGCCCTTCACAGATGGGTCCCATCCCCAATACTGGAAGGGGGAAAAAAAAAAAAAATCAAGAGCCAGGCAAGGTGGTGCCCACTTGTCATCCTAGCATTTGGGAGGCTGAGACAGAGGATCATGGTTCACCCACAGCCCCAGCTACTTAGTGAGGCCCTCCATAACTTAGTGAGATCCTGTTTCAAATTAAAGAATAAAAATTAGGGGCCGGGTGAGGTGGCACATGCTTGTAATCTCCACGCTTGGGAGGCTGAGACAAGAGGACCATACAGGTTCGAAGCCAGCCTCAGCTACTTAGTGAGGCTCTCAGAAACATAGTGCGACTCTATTTCCAAATAAAATATAAAATAGGTCTGAGAGTATAGCCAGGAGGTAGAAGGCCTCTGGGTTCCATCCCCAGTACCACAAGAAAGAAAGAAAGAAAGAAAGAAAGAAAGAAAGAAAGAAAGAAAGAAAGAAAGAAAGACAGACAGACAGACAGGCAGGCAGGCAGGCAGAGGTGTCACTTGGAGGTCGAATGCACCTGGGCTCCATCCCCAAACCCGCAAAAAGGGGGGGGGGGGCGCTGGGTGTGTGATGGCATATGACTGAGACAGGAGGATTCCAAGTTTGCAGTCAGCCCCAGCAATTTTAGTGAGACTGTTTTCAAATAAAAAATAAAATAGACTGGGGATATAGAAAACCCCTAGGTGTCTAACTCCCAGTACCACATAATAAAAATCAATATGTAAGTAAATAAATAAACAAAAACAGAAAGCTCGTGATAGCACAAGCTAGTAATTCCCGTACTTGGGCGGCTTAAACATGAGGATCAAAGATTCCAGGAAAATGTCAGAAACTTAGGGAGACTGCCCCCCACCCCCCGGTCTGGAACCCAGGGGCATTCTACCTCTAAGCTACAGCCCTGCCCTGTATTTTATTCTTTATTTTGAAACCGGGTCTCACTGAGTTAAAGAAGGCCTCACTAAGTAGCTGAGGCTGTCCGCGAACCGTGATCCTCCTGGTTTCAGCCTCCCAAATGCTGGGATGACAAGCGTGCGCCACCACGCCTGGCTTCTTTTATTTTTTTTGATGATGGAACCCAGGGGCCCCACTGAGTTACACCTCCTAACCCCTATTTTTTATTATTTATTGTGGAACTGGGGATGAAACTCAGGCATTCTATCTCAGAGCTACAGCACCAGCCTTATTTTTAATTTTTATTTTGGAACAGGGTCTGAATTGCAAAGCCCTCACTAAGTAGCTGAGGCTGTCCATGAACCATGAGTCTCCTGTCTCAGCCTCCCAAATGCTGGGATTACAAACACGTGCAACCATGCCCAGCCTCTCTCTCTTTTTTTAATGGCAGTGGGGATTGAACCCAACCAGGGAAATTCTACCTTATTCCCCATCTCTGTTTTTTTTTCTTCCTCCTTTGAAACAAGGTCTCACCACGTTGCTGTGTAATCTTGCTATGTAGCTGAGGCTGACTTTGAACGTGTAATACTCCCAAGTACTGGTATTAAAGGCTTGTGGCACCACAGCTGGCAAGACACTGTTTTACAATAAAAAGATAATCTGAGTGTGGTGGCACATACCTGTAATCCCAGTAATTGGGAGGTTGACACAGGAGGGTCACAGGTTCTAGAAGAGCCTCAGCAAGTAGTGAGAGGCTCATTACCTACTGAGACCCTGCTTCCAAATGATAAAATTGGGATGGAGGTATGTACAGCTGGAAGGTAGAATGCCCCTGAGTTCAATCCCCAGTACTCACACACACACAAATTATATATTAACATATAATTTATATATAAAATAGGGCTAGAAATGTAACCCAAAGGTAGAACATCCTTGGGGTCCATGCCCAGGACAAAAACAACTAAGTAGGCAGGCGTAGTGGCGCATGCTTGTCATCCCAGCATTTGGGAGGCTGAGACCGGAGGATCGTGGTTCACAGACAGCCTCAGCTACTTAGTGAGGCCCTCTGCAACGCAGTGAGACCCGGTTTCAAAAACAAAGAAACTAAAAAATAAGGCTGAGGGTGTACCTGGTAGGTACAATGCCTCTGGATTCCATCCCCAGTACCGAAAATAAAAATACATAAATAAATGCAGTCCAGTGGTGTCCATCCTCTGACGGATGTGAGCATACAGATGCCTATCTACAAGGATGTTAAGAGCACAACACACAGGAAAGCTGTGGGGATCCTATGCATGAGAAATATGTTGTGTGTGTGTGTGTGTGTGTGTGTGTGTGTGTGTGTGTGTGTGTGTATGCATATATGTGTACACACACACTAGGGACTGAAGCGGCTAGGCTCTAGCATTTGCCTGAGCTACACCCCCAGCCCTCCCTCCTTCCTTATTTACTTTTTTTCCTGTGGCAATGGGGAATGAACCTGGGGCATTGGATCTCTGAGCTATCCCCCAGCCTGAATTTTAAATTTTTTATTAGAAACAAACAGGGCCTCATTAAGTTGGGGGGGGGCCTCATTAAGTAAGTGAGGCTGCCGTGAACCTGCGATCCTCTTGTATCAGCCTCCCAAGTACTGGGATTACAAGCGTATGACACCACGCCTGGCGGCACCCTTATTTTTATTTATTTTGCGGTACTGGGGATGGAACCCAGGGGCATTTTACCATTGAGCGATACTCCCAAGCCTATTTTTTATTCTTTATTTTGAAACAGGGTCTCACTGAGTTGCGATGTCTCAGCCTCCCGAATGCTGGGATTATAAGTGCACACCACCTCACCTGGCTTCAGCCCTATTTTCTAATTTTTATTTGGAAACAGGGTCTCTAAGTACTGGGATTACAAGTGTGTGCTACCATGCCAGTTCAGTGCTGCTTTCTAGGTACAGCCTGCACCTTCTCCCTCTAAGATGTTTGGCAGTGTCTGGAGAGGAGAGAGGCGTGGCTGTGCCTCCCCACCAGTTTGTGCCCAGCCTCAGAAACTCTGCGAGACTCTGCAATTTAGGCCTTCCTTGTTTTTAAAGGAAAACAAAAAACAAAACAAAACAAAAATAACACAAAACTGGGAGTGTAGGTCAAGCAGAACCATCACCTCCAAAACAAACAAGCAAACAAATAAATAAAGCTAATTTAGCCAAGCTTGGTGGCACATGCTTTTAATAGTAGTACTTGGGAGGCTGAGACGGGGATTGCAGGCTCATGACCAGCTTCAGTTTAGTGAAAACTTGTTTAAAAATAAAAAAATAAGCTCGCTATGGTAGTGCTTGTTTATAATCCCAGTTTGTGGGAGGCTGAGACAGGAGGGCCTCTGTGGTCAGCAAATGCCTTTGCGTTCAATCCCCAGTACCTCAAAACAGGGGTACAGTACAGCTTAAAGATGCAACACCCGCGAGTGACTTTTAAGCTGGGCATGGTGGTGCACACCACCGCACGTGGCTCGTTTAATCTTATGGTTTTTGTACTGAGGTTTAACTCCGCTGTGTTCTAGCTCTGAGCTTCACCTCCTAGCCCTATTTCATCTTTCTGCAGTACTGGGGAAGGAACCCAGGGGCATTCAACCTCCAAGCTATACCCACAGCTCTACTTTTTATAATTTATTTTGAAACAGTCTTACTGAGTTGCAAAGGGCCTAAGTAGCTGAGGGTACCACGACCCTCCTGTCTTAAGCCTCCCAAATGCTGGAATTACAAGCATATGCCAACCACACCAGGCTCCCTTTTTTTTTTTTTTTTTTGGTGGTACTGGGGGTGGAACCCAGAGGCTTCCTCCTCCAGGCTATAATCCCAGACCTATTTTATATTTTATTTGGAAACAGGGTCTCACTAAGATGCTGAGAGCCTAAGTAGCTGAGGCTGGCTTCGAACCTGTGCAATCCTCCTGTCTCAGCCTCACAACAACTGGGATTACACTAAGGCTCATTTTGAATTTCTTCTTTTGCTTGTTTAAAAACAACTAAGTGGCAAGTCAGGGCAGCAGTGCTTGTAATCCTAGTGTTCAGGAGGCTGAAACGGAAGAACTGCAGCTCACACCAGCACCAACACTTAATGACACTGTCCACAACTTATTACCCCGTTTCAAAAACCAAAAAGGGCCAGGCATGGCGGCGCACGCTTATAATCCCAGTACATGGGAGGCCGAGACAGGAGGACGGCAGGTTTCGGCCAGCCTCAGCCACTTAGGCCCTCCGCAGCTTAGACCCTGTTTCAAAAAAAAGAACAAGGTGTGTTCATTCCGAGTCACCCCTCCATGCCAGTCTGGTACGGAGCTGTATTTCTATGTTCTGTATTTCTATCTTTCTAATAAACTTCTTTAAATCTTAAAAAAATAAAGAATAAAACATAGGGCTGAGCTCGTAGCTCAAATATAGCACACCCCTGGGTTCAATCTCAGTATAAAAATTAAAGACCTTTTATTTTGAAATAAACAGCTCATAGGCAGAATGTCTCTGAGTTCAATCTCCAGCCCCACAGGGGGCTGTGGGGAGAGTCGGTACTATGAAGAGACAGTGACACAGACATCTGCTGCCTCTGACCTTCCCAGTCAAGGACCCTCGGGCCAACTATTAGGCTCCCCTACATGTAAGTCACCTCACCAGTAACACTCAGAGAAGAATAAATTTACCTGGATAAAGAGCACATCTGGTCTAGAATTTGGTGTCGAAAATGCTCAGTAAAATTGGAGTCCATCAGTTACAGTATCCTTTTTTTTTTTTTGGTAGTACCTATAATTGAATCCAGGGGCACTCTACTTATTAAGCTGGGTCCCCAGCCCTTTGACTCTGAGTGTAGGTTACTAGGGATTGAACTCAAGGGCACTCTACCTCTAAGCTTTACCCTCTGATACTTTTTTTTTTTTTTTTGAGCCAAGCATGGTCAAATACACTTGTAATCCTAGTACTTGGAAGGCTAAGATAGGAGACAGGAGGGTTGCAGATTTGCGTCCAGCTTCAGCTACTTACAGACCCTGTTTCAAAATAAAGAATAAAAAATAGGGCTCAGGATGTAGCTTGGTGGTAGAATGTCCTTGGGCTCAATCCCTAACACTGGAGACAAAAAAAAAAAAAAACAAAACATAAGCAGGGCCCCACTAAGTTCCTGAGGCTAGTGTGAACCTGGGATCCTTCTTGTTTCAGCCTCCCAAGTACTGGGATTGCAAGTACACACCACTACGCCTAGCTCCCTAACCCTTTTATTCTGAGACAGGGTTTTGCTATGTAGCTGAGTGTAGTTTTGACAAAATCGCCTTCCTTGGCTTCCCCCAATAACTAGAATTCCAGGCATGGACCACCATGTTCAGATTATGTAGTTCTCTTTCGCTGATAAATTAATGGTAACCCAGCAATATTCTATTTCTGAGCGACACGCCCAGTCCCACACTTTTCAAATTTTTGAAACAAGATCTTGCTAAGTTACCACACACTGGCCTCAAGCCTGAGATCCTCCTGTCTCAGTCTCCAAGTTCTGGGATTGCATAGGAAGCGCCACCACATACTTTCATGAGAGAATATGTAGGTTTCTGTCTTGTTGAGCCCAGAGGTCTTCTACATTTGAGCTCTGCTTCCTGCCCTTTTTGTTTCGATTTTTTTGGTGGTACCGGGGTTCCTGGAAGCCCTTCTACCTCTAGGCTACACTCCCAGACCTATCTTTACATTTTTATTTGGAAACAGGGTCTCCTAAGCCAGCGCGCGGCTGGCTTCGAACCTGCGCGATCCTCCTGTCTCCGCCTCCCAAGCGCGGGGATGACAAGCGTGCGCCACCACGCCCGGCTTATTTTTTGTTTTGAAAAAGGATTTCACTAGATTGCTATAGCTGGCCTCAAACCCATAATAATCCTCCTGTCTCAGCCTCTCAAGTACTGGGATTATATATGTGTAATTTTTTTTGTAGTACTGGGGATTGAACTCAGGGGCATTCTACTTCCAAGCTACACGTGTACCCCAGCACATTTTATTTTTATTTTCTAACAGGGTCACACTAGTCTTACTTGCTGGGACTGTCCTTGAACCAGTGATCCTCTCGTCTTAGCCTCCTAAGTATTAGGATTGCAAGTGTGTGCCACCTCGCCTGGTTTGTAAAGAGTTTTTTTTTTTTTGGTGGTACTGGGGCTCCTGGAAACCCTTCTACCTCCGGGCTATACTCCCAGACCTATTTTGACACTTTTTTTTTTTTGGAAACAGGGTCTCTTAAGCCAGTGCGGCTGGCTTCGAACCTGAGCAATTCTCCTATCTGCGCCTCCCAAGCGCGGGGATGACAAGCGTGCGCCACCACACCCGGCTGTAAAGAGATTTTTTTTCTGTGTGTAGGTGGTGCTCGGGATTGAACCCAGGGGCATTCTACCTCCAAGCTACATGTGCTGCCCTGCTTTTTCTTCTTTATTTTTGAAACAGGGTCTCCTGGGTTGCAAAGGACCTCATTAAGTAGCTGAGGCTGTCCTCGAACTGCGATCCTCCTGTCTCAGCCTCCCAAATGCTGGGATTACAAGCATGTGCCACCACGCCCGGCTGTAAATGGGTTTTTAAGAAAATATTTTTGAGGCGGGCGTGGTGGTGCACGCTTGTAATCCCACGCTTGGGAGGCGGAGACAGGAGGATCGCCCAGGCTGGAAGCCGGCCTCGCTGGCTTAAGAGACCCTGTTTCCAAATAAAAATATAAAAAATAGGTCTGGGAGTGTAGCCCGGAGGTAGAAGCGTTTCCAAGAAGCCCATACCACAAAAAAAAAAAAAAAAAAAAAAAAAAAAAGTGTTTTTGTGACTATCCAGATGAGCTCGGGGAGGAAGAGTAAGATCTATAGCCATCCATCCATCATCCAGCGAAGCCGTGATGCTCTGGCCTCGCACAGCCGTGTTCCTGACACACGCGGGTCCTCACTAGCTGCTAGTGTCTGAGTGCCACCGTCAGTCGCAGGCGACTTCCCACAGACCCTCGGTGGCTCCACGGCACGTACAGAGGTCAAGCAGCAGCTTGCGTTCTGGTACACGGCAGAAGCTGGCCCCGCCTTCCTGTCCCCGGTCCTCCATAGCTCCCTCTCTGTCCCCACTTCCACCCAGCCCTTGCCTTCTGACCACACTCACAGCAAGCTGGATGGCCAGGTTGTCAGCCACCTTGTCCAGGAGGGCCGTGGTGGGCTTCTCCTTACAGAGCAGCACCAGCTCCAGGTCCAAGTCCCCCTTGAGCAGCAGGCCCTTGGCCACGAGGCCAACCCGCATCACGCCCCGCAGGGTCCTGGTCATGTGTTCTGCCTTCTGCTCCCTGCAGGACAGACAAGAGCACGGCTCAGGAGGGAGACTAGCCACGGCGAGACGGCGGTGTCCCAGGAAGACGTGCTGAACCTCACGGCTGGCCCCTCGAGGCCACAGGACTCACCCGGCCCCTTCCTTGCCCTCCTCGTCCGGAGGCACATCCATGTTATCCGACTCCGCCTGCTCGCTGCTGCCCTTCTCCTGCTCGTCGATCCAGTCGGACACGGCTTTGAGCGCCCGCTCAGTGTGGGACACCATGTTCTGCACCGCCTCCAGCTCCTCTTGCGTTGGATAAACTGAAGAATGCTTTGCCATCACATGGCGATCATCATTCACAAAAATTCGCATTGGACGCTGGAAATGTGAGAACTAAGCTAAAAGTGATGTAAAGAAACCAAGCGATCCATCGCTTCACATTTAAGCTGCACGTCTCCAAATGATCGCGGAAATTAAAACTACGTGGTACAACCAGGACCGCCAAGCGGGACAGCCCAACCCCGCGGTCTCTCCAGCAGCGGGAGGGCGGGTCACCTCAGGTTCTCTATGCTACAGCAGGCCCCCTTATCGGGGCGCATTCCAAGACCCCCGGCAGACGCCTGCAAGCGCAGGTCGAGCCAAGCCCAACGGACTAGGTGTGAAGTTTAACTGGAAATGAAGCGCAGTAGAAGATCGGCAACAGTACCATAATAGGACACAATTAACTGCACGGGACAAGGTACGTGGACGGGGTCTGTCTCTCCAAGTCCCTGGTGGCGCCGGACTCACCTTTCTTCTCCTCGTGATGAAGTGGTGATGGTACAAGGCCTACGTGACGAGATGAAGCCATGTGAAGGCGCAGGCAGCGCGGCGGCGCGCAACTTAAAACTTACGAACGCTTTACTCTCCAACTCTCAACTTAACGTTTTCAGACCGCAGCTCACCGCGGGTAACTGAAACCGTGGCAAGCGAACAAGGGGGGACTACTGAATCTGAATTATTACGACACGTATTACTTTTTTTTTTGGCAGTACTGGGGGTGGAACCCAGGGCATTCTACCTCTGAGCTACATCCCAGCCCTATTTTTCATTCTTTATTGTGAAACGGCCTCACTGAGTTGCAGAGGGCCTCACTCAGTAGCCGAGGCTGGCCGAGAACCACCATCCTCCCGTCGCAGCCTCCCGAATGCTGGGATTGTAAGCGTGCGCCACCACGCCCGGCTCACATATTACTTTATAATTTAAAAATTCTAATATAAAATGGTAATAGAATCAAATGCTTTGGGGAAATGCTATAAACATTTCTGTGTACAAACAATCTGTGATCACAGAAAACTTTTTCTTACCATTTTTACTTCTTTTTCTGTAGTGTCTGGAAATCAAACTTTTGCTTATCTTTTCAAACTGTGCCAGATTTCCTTGATGGTACCAGTCCTTCAACTATCTAGAAGACCAGAAAATCTTTTTAGTGTCATGTATTTCCTAGAGGGACACATCTATACAATCAGACATCACACACCCAGCAGTTAAGAACAACACAGGTGCAGCCTCCCAAAGGGCCTGTCCACACAGGACGCACCCTCGTTTCCATGCAACCACCACGCAAGGAGCGAAGACGAGTTATAAACCCCCTCAAAATCAAACGGCTGGTTTCTGAAAGGCAAGTCTGACATCAAGCCCACACACAGACGGTTTTCACTTATTTTTCATTTCTTCATATACAGTTTACTACCTTCGTGTGTGTCTCTCTCTCTCATTGGCATTAAACCCGGGGCCTCACATATGGTAGGCAAACATTCTACCACTGAGCTATACTCCCACCCTAAGTCTTCAATTTGTGTGCGCGTGTGGTACTGGGGACTGAACCCAGAGGCATCTACCCGTGAGCCACACTCCTCAAAACTCCTCTGTGTGTTTTTCTAAGAATGGCGCCCAGGGGCATTCTGCCTCTGAGCTCCACCACCAGCCATATTTCTATCTTATTTGGAAACAGGGTCTAAGTTGCTGAGGCTGGCCTTGATTCTCCTGTCTAGGTCACCCAGTACTGAGATTACAAGCATGTTCCACCATGTCCAGCTCTATTTTATTTTTTATTTTGAAACAGGGTCTCATTAAGTTGCTGAGGCTTTCCTTGAACCTGTGATCTTCATGTCTCAGCTCACCAAGCACTGGGATTACAGATGTGTGCCACCACACCTGGCTCCAGGTCTGCCAATTTTTATAAATATAAAGTAGGGCTAGCCGGGCAGGGTGGCGCACACTCGTCATTCCAGCATTCCGGAGGCTGAGACAGGAGGATCGAGGTTCGCAGACAGCCTCAGCTACTTAGTGAGGCCCTCCGCAACTCAGTGAGACCCTGTTTCAAAATAAAGAATAAAAAGCCGGGTGTGGTGGCGCACGCTTATAATCCCTGGGCTTGGGAGGCGGAGACAGGAGGATCACGCTGGTTCCGAGCCAGTCTCGCTGGCTTAGGAGACCCTGTTTCCAAATATATATATATATATTTGGGAGTGTAGCCTGGAGGTAGAAGGGCTACTAGGAACCCCAGTACCACAAAAAAAAAAAAAAAAAGAATAAAAAATAGGGCAGGGGCTGTAGCTCGGAGGTCTAATGCCCCTGGGTTCCATCCCCAGACTCGCCAAAAAAAAAAAAAAAAAAAAGTAGGGGAGATAGCTCACTGGCAGAAGCCCTCGGTTCAATCTTCACCACTATAAACAAAAGAAAAAATATGAACCAAAAATATTAGCACAGCCAGCCAAGAGTGATGGCACATGCCTGTAATCCCAGTACTTGGGAAGTGGAGACAGGAGGATAACAGGTTCAAAGAAAGCTTCGACCAGTAATTAATATTCTCAGCAACCTAGGGAGACATTTCAAAAACAATAAACAAACAAAAAGAGGTCAGGAAGCCGGGCGTGGTGGCTCACAGTTACAATCCCAGCGCTTGGGAGGCTGAGACAGAAGGAATGCAGGTTCGCGGCCAGCCTCAGCTATTTAGTGAGACCACCTGAAACTTAGTGAGACACTGCTTCAAAATAAAGAACAAGCCGGGCATGGTGGCGCACGCTTGTAATCCCCGCGCTTGGGAGGCCAAGACAGGAGGATCGCGTAGGTTTGAAACCAGCCTCTGCTGGCTTAAGAGACCCTGTTTCCAAATAAAATATAAAATAGGTCTGGGGGTGTAGCCTGGAGGTAGAATGCCCCTGGGTTCCATCCCCAGTACCACCACAAATAAAAAATAAAAATAAAGAACAAAAAATGTGCTGGGGGGGGGGTGCAACTCAAGAGATAGAATACCCCTGGGTTTAATTCCTAGTGCCCCCCAAAAAATCACAGGAAAAAATGTACTGGAACTTGAAGGAAAAGATGGAAACCACGCATGAGAGGACCACAGAGGCTTCTATCAATGAAAAAGTCAGAACCCTCTGAAAGGTGCATAGGCGCAAGCCTATAACCTAGCACTTAGAAGGCTAAGACAGGATCACAGCCTCAGCAACTTAGTGAGGCCTCTACAACTCCATGAGACTCCATTTCCAAATAAATAATAAGCCAGGGATGGTGGCACACGCTTGGAGGCTGAGACAAGAGGATTGGAGGTTCAAAGCCAGCCCCAGCTACTTAATGAGGGCCCTCCACAACGCAGTGAGGGCCTGTTTCAAAATAAAGAATAAAAAATCGGGCTGGAGGTGTAGAATGCTCCTGGGCTCCATTCCCAGGACCCATCAATTGCTCGCCCCTGAGGCTTTCTTCTGGAGACACAAAGAATCTTCTGGACACAACGTGACTTTGTAAATAACATGCTGAGTATAACCTACTCAACAGTGACTGTGCAAACCATCTGGCTCAACTGAAACACTCCAGGTGAGTTCAGGAGACCTATGGGGAGAAGAGGCACCAAGTGACTCCAGCTCAGCAAGGCAAGGGCAAGCCCTTTAGTCCAGCTAGCATCTGGCAGGACTGAGCCCTGAAAAGGCACAGGCATCAGGAAGGGGCTGGCCAGCCAGGGTGGCGCTCGCCTGTCATCCCATTGCTTAGGAGGCTGAAACAGAAGGATTGCAGGTTCGAGGACAGTTTCAGCAAGCAATGAGACCCTTATCAGCCTAGGGAGTCCATTTCAAAAATCAAAATAAAATAGGGCTGGGAGATGGTGGTAGCTCACATGCCCCTAGATTCAATCCCTAGATTAAAAAAAAAAAAAAAAATGACTGGACCAGCAAAAGTAATTCCCCACAGCGCCTCAGGGCTACCTAGCAATTCCAATTGCAAACTTAAAGGTTCCAAAGTTGAACCTTAATGATGAAGTTGAGATTAATGGATGACAGCCCTGTAGAGACAGATAAGGCAACAAGATTAGCTAAAGGCTGGGGTGGGGGGGGGGATAAAGGAGAGACAGAGCAGGAGCAGAGGAAAGGAAGGATGTTACAACCGCCCTAAGCTACATTGCTCGTGGCGTGCCCTTGGCCAGCCACTACAGCCCCATAACTCATCAGGAGCCCAGACAGACACGGGCCTGGCCCGACACCCTGAGGTGTGGCTCCTTCACCTGAGCCTCACACGTGGAGGCTGCTCTACCCTTAGCTGGGAGCTGTGGAAGTTAAACAAGTCAACCCAGGTAAAACACACTGCACAGCTTCCAAGAACGTCATTAACGGTGCCAACAACGGCTCCCCAAAGGATCTGCACCAGCAGGACACTGGGGCACAGACCCAGCAGGACTCTCAGAAAAGAGTGAGCCGAGGCCGGGCGTGGTGGGCACGCTTCTCATCCCCGCGCTTGGGAGGCGGAGACAGGAGGATCGCGCAGGTTCGAAGCCAGCCGCGCGCGCTGGCTTAGGAGACCCTGTTTCCAAATAAAAATGTAAAAATAGGTCTGCGAGTGTAGCCCGGAGGTAGAAGGGCTTCCAGGAACCCCAGTACCACCAAAAAAAAAAAAAAAAAAAGAGCAAGACGGTCTGAAAATAACACTGTAATGCAGTACTCGGGAGGCTGAGAAGGAGGACCACAGGCCAGCCTTAGCAACTTATTAAGATCCTGTTTCAAAACCTAAAAAAAAAGGGCTAGGGGTGTAGTGTAGCTCAGAGGCATTATGCCCCTGCGTTCAATCAACAGTACCACAAAAAAGTAAAGTAATAAAAAAAAGTGGACACGGAGGCGCATGCCAGTAATCCTAGTCCTTGGGAGGCTGAGACTCAGGTTCCAGGACAGCCTCAGCAATCTAGTAAGGCCTTCCACAACTTAGTGAGACCTTATTTCAAAATAAAGAATAATAATAATAATAATAATAATAATAATAATAATAATAATAATAATAGGGCTGGAGGTGTAGCTCAGAGGTAGAATGCCCCTGAATTCCACCCCCAGCTACTTAGTGAGGTTCTCAGCAACTTAGTGAAACCTGTTTCCAAATTAAGTATAAAATAGGTCTGGGATGCCGGGCGTGGGGCGCATGCTTGTAATCCCAGCACTTGGGAGGCTGAGACAGAAAGATGGTGGTTCTTGGGCAGCCTCAGCTGCTTAGGGCTTTTGCGACTCAGCGAGACCCTGTTTCAAAATAGAGAATAAGAATCTGGGCTGGGGTGTAGCTCAAGGTAGAACGCCCCTGGGTTCCATCGCCAGTACCGCAAATAAATAAAATAAAATAGGTCTGGGAGTACAGCCCAGAGGTAGAAAAACACCTGGGTTCCATCCCCAGTACCACCAAAAAAAAAAAAAGTTAACCAAGCACAGTGTGCTATTTTCTGAAAGGCACAGGAATTACTCTGAGCTAAGTGGCAAAACGTGAGCTGCAGTTCTCCGGCACCCTGAGTCCTCTCTCCCACAGCCCGTCCTGCACAGAGCTGAGTCCTCTCTCCCACAGAGCTGAGTCCTCTCCCACAGCCCGTCCTGCACAGAGCTGAGTCCTCTCTCCCACAGAGCTGAGTCCTCTCCCACAGCCCGTCCTGCACAGAGCTGAGTCCTCTCTCCCACAGAGCTGAGTCCTCTCCCACAGCCCGTCCTGCACAGAGCTGAGTCCTCTCTCCCACAGAGCCGAGTCCTCTCCCACAGCCCGTCCTGCACAGAGCTGTGCCGCAATCTCATCAGCATGATCCTGAAGGCTGCTGTTTACAACTCATAGCCCGACGTGTGGCGCACACCTGAAATCCCAGCATTCAGGAGCTGAGACCAGAGGATCGTGGTTCTCAGCCAGCCTCAGCTACTTAGTGAGGCTGTCTGCGACTCAGTGAGACCCTGTTTCAAAATAAAGAATAAAAAATAGGGCAGGGGGTGTAGCTCGGAGGTCGAATGCCCCTGGGTCCCATCCCCAGACCCGCAAACAAACAAACAAAAACACTCTACTTATAGCCAGGCGTGGGGGCGCATGTTTGGAATCCCAGTATTCTGGAGGCTGAAACTGGAGGATCGTAGTTCACGGACAGCCTCAGTTATGGCAGGTAAACCAAAGAGCTAACCAGCCTTCCACAACTTAGTGAGACCCTGTTTCAAAATAAAGAATAAAAGTAAGGCAGGGAGGGGGTGTACCTCAGAAATCAGGGGATGTACCTCAGAAGTCGAATATCCCTGGGTGGTTTCATCCCCAGACCCCCAAAAACACTCTTACTTATTCAACAAGTACTTATCATGTACCCATTGGTCATGTCAGGCCCTGAGCTAGACGATGGGACAAGTGCCGCCTTGCCAGAGGCAGACGTGTCCCCTGCTCCTACATACTCGGGTATCTAAGCAGGCTCTCAAGCCCTTCCTTCCCTGGGAAGGCCAACGTGGCCTTAGGAGCGGATGCTTCATTACACACTACCTCCTCTTCTCAAAGCCACCTCCCTACCAGGAGTGCTGCAGAGAACTGACATCAAGGTTCCAGGGGGCGAAGACTATCAAAGGCTGTGGAGTGACAGGATAAAACGAACTCCTGGAGAAGTGGTGACGGTTTGCCTGCCACAGGAAACGTGCCAGGTGAAATCACAGGGGCAGTGCAGACGACTGGAGGCTCCGGAGGACGCCCACTGGCTGGCAGGGACCACTAAGAACCAAGGCTAATGAGTAACGTCCACCTATCCTTAGTTCTGTAACAGGCAAAATTAACAAACACTGGAGCAAATTCGAAATGGTGGCTGGGAAGCTGGACGGGGTGGCACACCCTTGCAATCCTAGCACTGGGGAGGCTGGACAGGGGGATCATGGTTTTTGAGGTCAGCCTCAGTTACTTAGTGAGGCCCTTTGGAACAGAGAATAAAAAATAGGGCTGGGGGTGTAGCTCAGAGGTAGAAGGCCCCTGGATTCCATCCCCAGTAACACACACACACACACACACACACACACACACACACACACACAAAGGTGGCTGGGGATGGTGGCGCGCATTTGTAATCCCAACATTCGGGAGGCTAAGACAGGAGGGTCCCAGTTCCCAGACAGCTGCAGCTACTTGTGAGGCCTTTTGCAACTCACTGAGACCCTGTTTCAAAAATAAAAAATAAAAAATTGGGCTTGGGGTGTTGCTAGGAGGTAGAAAGCCCCTGGGTTCCACCCCAGTACCACAAACACACAATATGCAGAGGTCAAAGTTCACTGAACAGCATATTAATGGTCCAGTCACAACTTCAAAAGAAAAAAAATTACCCGGGCATGGAGGCTGAGACAGGAGGATCGCAGTTCGCGGACAGCCTCAGCTACATAGTGAGGCCTTTGCAACTCAGTGGGACCCTGTTTCATTATAAAGAATAAAAGATAGGGCTGGGGGTGCAGCTCTGAGATAGAATGCCCCTGGGCTCGTTCTCTGTGCCACACACACACACACACACACACACACACACAGTCGGGCCATGGGGCTGGGCATTCTTGTAATCCCAGAATTTAGGAGGCGGAGAATGAAGGATCCTGGTTCGCGAACAGCCTCAACTACTTAGTGAGACCCTATTTCAAAATAAAGAATAAAAAACAGGGCTGGGGGTGTAGCTCGGAAGGAGAATGCCCCTGGGCTCCATCACTAGACAAGCAAAAAAGAAAAAAAGTCAGTAACACAACCTAGGCTGCATGCACAGGTGCCTCCACACCAAACTGGGTCACTTTTTTTTCAAACAAAATTAAAATGGGCCGGGCGTGGTGGCGCACGCTTGTAATTCCTGCGCCTGGGAGGCGGAGACAGGAGGATCGCGCAGGTTCAAAGCCAGCTGCGCGCGCTGGCTTAGGAGACCCTGTTTCCAAATAAAAATATGAAAATAGGTCTGGGAGTGTGGCCCGGAGGTAGAAGGGCTTCCAGGAACCCCAGTACCACCAAAAAGATAAAAAATAAATAAAAAAAAAAAACAGGGTCTCACTGAGTTGCAAAGGGTCTCACCAAGTAGCTGAGGCTATCCAAGAACCAGGATCCTCCTGTCCCAGACTCCCAAATGCTGGGATTTCAAGCATGCACCAACCAAGCCTGGCCCCCAGCCCTATTTTTCATTCTTTATTTTGTAAGAGGGCTTCACTAAGTTATGAAAGGTTTCACTAAGTTAGCTGAGGCTGGTCCCAACATGTGATCCTCGTGTCTCAGCCTCCCAAGGACTGGGATCAAATGTGTGCGCCACCACGTCCAGCTACTTTTTCAATTTTTAGTAACAAGAATTTAGTCTAGGGGCATTCTACTTCCAGCCTTTATTATTACTGCTTTACTTGAATCAAGGTCTTGAGAGCATGCAAGGAGTCTGGCTAATTTTCAGAGAGTGGTCTTCAACCTGAGATTTTAGCTTAGCCTCTCAAGGAATGAGTGAGGTTACAGTTCTAATCACCCTGTCTGGCCATAAAAATACTTTTGTGTGTCATACTGGGATTAAATCCAGGGGCATTCTACCTCTGAGCTACATCCCCGTGTGTGTGTGTGTGTGTGTGTGTGTGTGTGTGTGTGTGACTGATGGAATCCAGGGATATTCTACCTTTGAGCTACACCTACAGCACTATTTTTTAATCCTTTATTTTGAAACAGAGTCTAAGTTGCAGAAGGCCTCACTAAATTGCTGAGGCTGGCCGTGAACCTGTGTTCCTCTAGAGATTTCTGCCTCCCAAACTAGGATTTCAAGTGTGCACCACCATACCCAGCTTTCTTTCTTTCTTTCTTTCTTTCTTTCTTTCTTTTTTAGGGTCTGAGGATAGAACCCAAGGGCATTCAACCTCCAAGCTACACCCCCTGCCCTATGTTTTACTCTTTATTTTGAAACAGGGTCTCACTGAGTTGCAAAGGGCCTCATTAAGTAGCTGAGGCTGGCCTCAAACCGTGATCCTGTGTCAGCCTCCCAAATGCTGGGATTACAAGTGTGTGCCATCACGCCCGGCTTTTTAAATTAGTACTGATACTATCCTCAAACCTATGATCTTCCTGTCTCAGTTTCCCAAATAAAAGGATTACAGGTGTTAGTAACCACATGCTGCTCATAAAATACCCAAGCTACACACCCTGCCCTATTTTTTATTCTTTATTCTGAAACAGGGTCCGTTATGGAGTGCCTCACTAAGTAGCAGAGGCTGTTTGCGAACCTCCATCCTCCAGTCTCAGCCTCCCAAATGAGGGGATCACAAACCTGCGACACCCCACCTGACTCTAAGATACATTTTATAAAAGTCTGTTACACTGTACTCTGAATGACCTTAAAAACAGCACCAAATTGGCTTTGTGGTCCATCTGGGAGGCTGAAACAGGGTTGCAGGTTCCAGGTCAGCCTCAACACAATTTAGCAATCCTGTGTTTCAAAATAAAATACGGTGGCTAGACATGGTGGCCCACGCTTGCAAATTGGCAGGGCTTGTAATCCCTGCCCTTGGGAGGCCTGAGACAGGAGGATCAGACAAGAGGATGCAGTTTGGAAACCAGCCTCAGCTACTTAGGCTCTCAGCAACTTAGTGAGGCCCTGTTTCCAAATAAAATATAACCAGTATGTCTGAGTATGTAACCTGGAGGTGGAAGGCCCCTGGGTTTCATCCTCAGGACCACACTCACACACAGCCAGGCACGGTGGTGCATGTTTGTAATCCCGATGCTTAGGAGGCTAAAACAGGAGCACTGAAGATTTCAGGCCAGCCTCAGCAACACGGTGAAACTCTCAGAAATCTAGGGAGACTCCATTTCAAACCAAAATTTAAAAAGGGCTGGTGATGTAAACGTGAAGGTAAGAACGTCCCTGGATTCCATGCTAGCACAAAAAGAGAAAAAGAAAGCTGGGCGTGGTGGTGCACTCTTATAATCCCAGCATTTAGGAGGCTGAGAAAGGATAGCGTTGAGGACAGCCTCAGCTGCTTTGCGGCAATTCCCCAACCAGTGAAACCCTGTTTCAAAATAAATAATAAAAAATAGGGAGCCAGGTACAGCTCATGCTTGTAATCCCAGCATTCGGGAGGCTGAGACCGGAGGCTCGCAGTTCACAGACAGCCTCAGCTACTTACTGAGAGCCTGTTTCAAAATAAAGAACAAAAAATAGGGCAGGGGGTGTAGCTTGGGAGATAGAAGGCCCCTGGGTTCCATCCCCAGTAACACACACGAGCCAGCTATGGTGGCTCAGGCTTGTAAACCCAGCATTTGGAAGGCTAAGACAGAATGATAGTGGTTCAGGGACAGCCTCAGTTACTTAGTAAGGCCCTTTGTGACTCAGTGAAACCCTGTTTCAAAATAAAGAATAAGGCCGGGCGTGGTGGAACACGCTAGTAATCCCGCGCTTGGGAGGCTGAGACAGCAGGATCGCAGAGGTTTGAAGCCAGCCTCAGCTACTTAGTGAGGCTCCCAGAACTTAGTGAGACCCTCTTTCCAAATAAAGTATAAAATAGGTCTGGGAGTATAGCTGGGAGGTAGAAAGCCTCTGGGTTCCACCCCCAGCACACAAAAAAGTCATGGGTATAGCTGGGTCAAAATATCACCCCATGCCAAGTACGGTGGAGCGTGCTTATAATCCCAATACAAAAGAAGCCAAGACTGGAGTGTCCCATGTTTGTGGCCAGCCTCAATAGCTTAGTGAAGACCTTTGCAACCTTGTGAGACCCCGCTTAAAAAAAAAAAGTCCCTGGGTTCCGCCCCAGTACCACACACACAAAAATCATTCGAAAGATTAGGAGGCTGAAATGGGGAGGCTTAAAGGTTTGAGCTCAACGAGAGATAACTTATCAAGATCCTGTTTAAAAATAAAATATAAAGGCAGGCGTGGTGGCGCACGCTTGTGATCCCCGCGCTTGGGAGGCAGAGACAGGAGGATCGCGCAGGTTCCAAGCCAGCCTCGCTGGCTTAAGAGACTCTGTTTCCAAATAAAAAATACAAAATAAGTCTGGGAGTGTAGCCCGGAGAAGGGTTCCATCCCCAAACCCGCAAAAAAATAAAATAAAACGAACAATAAAAAACAGGGTAGGGGTGTATCTTGGAGATGTAGAATGCCCCTAGGTACCAACTCCAGAACAAAAAAATAAATTCAGGGTTGGTGCCACATGCCTGTAATCCCAGCACTCAGGAGGCTGAGACATCCTGGATTACCTTTTTTTTGTGTGTGTGGTACTGGGGATGGAACCCAGGGGCACTCTACCTCTGAGGTACACCCTCAGCTCCATTTTTAACTCTTTACTTTGAAACAGGGTCTCACTGAGTTGCAAAGGGCCTAAGAGCTGAGGCTGTCTGTCTGCGAACCGCAATCCTCCTGTCTCAGCCCCCCAAATGCTGGGATTACAAGTGTCTGTCACCACGCCCGGCTCTGAATTAGATTTGAAGACAGCCTAGGGAGACTGTTTCAAAACAAACAAAAAAAAAACTTATATAAGAGGTTGGGAGTGTAGCTCCAAGGTAGAATGCCCTGGGACTCAATCTCCACTACCCCCCAAAATAAGTAAAGCTGGAGTGGTCGCTCATGCCTATAATCTTAGTACTTGGGAGGCTGAACCAGAAATATCAGAGGTTCCAGGCTAACTTCAGCAACTCGGCTAGGCCTTGTGCAATTTAGACAATTTCTAAATAAAAGAATAAAACTGGGCAGAATGCCACCAGGTTCAATCCCTACCATCGCAAAACAAAAAAAAATAAAATGGGAAGAGGCATAGTGACACCCGCCTTTAATCCCAGTACTTGAGAGGCTAAAACAGGAGGATAGCCGGTTCAAAACCAGCCTTATCAGCCCTATTTCAAAATAAAAAGGGAGTTTTGGGGTGTAGATGAGTCAGAATGCTCCTGAGTTCAATCCCAAGTATCAATAAATAAATGAAAGGGAGGGAGGGAGACACTTAAAACCTCAGCATGGGAAGCTGAGACAGGAGGATTACAGGTTCAAGGATAGGCTCAGCAAAAAGTGAGACCCTATCGAATTAGATCCTATTTCAAAAGAAAAAACCATGCCAGATGTAGTAGTGCACGCTTGTAATTCCCGTACTTGGGAGGCTGAGACAGGAGGATTGCAGGTTCACAGGCAGCCTCAGCTATTTGGTGAGGCCCTCCACAATTTAGGGAGACCCTGTTTCAAAATAAAGAATAAAATCAGGCTGGGGGTGCAGTTCAGAGGTTATATGCCCCTGGGTTCAATCAACAGCACCACACATACACACAAAAACAAATAAATAAAAGGGCTGGAGGTGTAGTTTGGAGGTAGAATGCCCCTGGGTTCAACCCCCAGTGCTACAACAACAAAAAGAATATACTAACGAGGCTTCCTCACACACCTACCTTCCCAGAGTTCACTTTAATTTTTTTTCTTTTCGATTCTGAGGCTAAAACCAGGAGCAGGCTACCTCTGAACTACACCCCCAGTCCTATGTTTTATTCTTTGAAACAGGGTCTAAGTTACGGAGGTCCTCGCTTAAGTAGCTGAGGCTGTCCAGGAACCGCCATCCTCCAGTCTCAGCCTCCCGACCGCTGGGATTAGCAGAGTCCGCCACCACGCTATGATCCTTTTTTTTTTTTAAAGGGTCTCAGTTGCTGAGGGCCTTGCTAAATTGCTGCAGCTGGCCTAGAATCTCTGATCCTTGTGTCACCACATCCAGCTGACAGGAAGAACTTAAGAAAAATCAGGGGCTGGATGTAACCAAGACACAGTGGTTGTCCATCTGTGAGGGTCCGACCCCCTCCATACCTCCTATGGAAAAAAAGCAGCAGCAGCCTTAAAGTCTTCACACTTAATAACAGAAACCTGCAGAAACCTAAGAATACAAAGAGCCAAAATAATTTTTCCCCATAGGTACTAAACATGTTCCATCAGGAGAAATAAAAACTGTAAATTAAGGCACCTTTCCACTCCAGAAAGGATTATCCCCAGGCCGTCCAAGCTCCTAGAAGATAAGGAGACTGATATATCAAGGACTGATATATCTGGTGCTGGCAAGCCATGCCTGACAATTAGCACCAGCCTGCAATCTCAACTACAGAATACTCCACACAACAGGTCCTGCAGATTCTGCTCACAAATCTGAAGGGCCAGGGGCCACCCACACAGCCAAGGGACGCCCGAGGGGCAAAAACCCCCTGCACTAGGGGATCGGTTCAGACCACCTGCCAGTGTCCTGGGGCCTTCCCCTAAGGGGCTGTGACTGAGGCCCTGGTTCACACTTCACAGCGTCAGTGGCTGCTGTTCGCTACATTCCAGGAGACCACACCAGGCAGAGCGCAGCACCGTGAGCCACCGAGGCGGGGTGCCCCTCCAGAACACCAGAGGGGGCGAGGGGGCCGGGCCCTAGAGGTGAACCCTAGGCGGCATTTCCCATTTTCCTGTGGACCCTATGTACGCCATCACACCACTCACTTAACGGAGTCTTCCACAACCAGAAAGACTCCGAATCACTAAGACACCTGAATGAGAAAGAGGCCGATCCCAGAAACCGGTGCCTCCTCGCTCACCCATCCTGCGCCCTGGGCAGCAACTTGCAAGCCATCTTGGCAGCGCTGAGGAGCGCTGCTTTACCCTCCCGAACTTGGGACGGCGAGCGGGCGCGTGCGTGCGGGACCCTCCCTCTTCTGCGGAGCGGCCGGGGGCCAGGAGTGCCCGCGGGAATCCCCATCGCCCCCGACGTGGGGAAATACAGGAGGTCCCGAGCCTGCGCCCGAGGGGTCCCAGCCTTCAGAGTCCTCTCCCGCCGCACGGGCAGGACGCCACTCCTACAGGTCCGCGGGCCTCGCTGCATCAATGGAAGCGGGGTCCGGAGCGGCTGCCGGCCGCCCCGAGCTCGGGGCTGCGTCCGGGGGAGGCCGCCCAGGGCTCCGGGCCGGGGTCGCCGGCAGGGGCGGCCCGCACGCCCCGAGGACAAAGGCGGCCGGCTTCCCGCGCGCGGGCGGCGGGGGTGTGCCGGCACGTGCGTGCGGCGGCGCACACAAAGCGGGCGGCGGGCGGCCGGGCCGAGGGGCCACGCAGGGCGCGCGCGGGCTCGCCGCCGCCATCTTGTCTCCTCGGCACAATGGGGGCGAGTAACGGCCGGGCGCGGGGCGCGGCGGGCGGGGGCCGCGGCGGGCGCGGGGCGCCGGCGAGCCCGCCACCGCCGCCCGGGCCGGGCCGCGCCGGAGCAGGGCGGCCGGGGGAGGGGCGGCGGGAGGGCCCGCGGCCGCCGCACTGACGCTTACCTGGTCGGCGTCCCTTCCCCGCCGCCGCCGCCGCCGCCCTCCTGCCGCAGCCCGCCGGCGTCTCCCCTCGAGGGCCACGCGGTACGAGCCGGGCTGCCGAGTCCAACTGCAATGGCGAGGAGAGGAGGAGGAGGAGGAGGAGGAGGAGGAGGAGCTGGGCCGGGGGCGAGCGAGCGGGCAGGCGGGCGGGCGCGCGCCGGGAGCTGCGGGCCACGTGACTGCGCGAGGCCCCGCCCCCCGCCGTCGCGCTTTCCCCCCGCGCATGCCCAGCCGGGGCCCGGGGGCGGGGCCGGCCCGGGGGCGGGGCCGTCACGTGGTGCGCACGTCCCCGCTGCGTGCGGGGTCACGTGGCAGCCGTCGCCGTCTCCCACCCCCCCCCCTCCCGTCCCGTGCGACGCTGGCCAATCCCGACGCCGCGCTGGGAGGTCCGCGGCGGGTTCCTCTTCTCTATTGGTGGGCCTCCACCACGCGTCGACAGCGCCGCTTCGTTTTCAATGGCGGTTTTCGGGCGGCCGTTCCGGCGTCAGCGACGTCGAGGGGGCGGGGCCGCCTGCGCCTGCGCCTGCGCCACCGCCATCTTACGCCGGCTGCCGCTGGGACGCTGGCGGAAGCGGCTTGGAGCGGGCTGGGGGCGGCACGCGTGCTCGTCGGGAGCTCCGGCCGCCGGGCTTCAGCCCGTGGAGGGCGTTGGGCGCTCTCGCGGCCTCCGCCAGCGTCGGGGGAGCAGCGCGGCCGCAGCCCGAGCCCGGGAGCGCCCGATCTTGGCTTCCGACAGCCTCCCTCGGCGTGCAGCCCCGCCGGCCTCCGCCTGCAGCCTCCCTCGGAGACCGGAGGCCGCTCGTCGGGTCCTGCAGCGCCCCTGACGGGGGAAACTGAGGCTCCCGCGCGCAGAGACCTCCCCGCCGGCTCGTGGGAGAGCCTGAGAAGACGCACTGTGTCCGACTGACCCTTTTTATCTTTGATAACAGGAATCGAGCCGCGCGTGGAGGCGCACGCTTGTCATCCCAGCATCCGGAGGCTGAGACAGGAGGACCGCAGGTTCGCGGCCAGCCTCAGCTACTTAGCGAGGCCCTCCGCAACTTAGACCAGGTTTCAGAATATAGAGCTGGAAAGTAGAGCTGAAGATGTAACCCGGAGGTAGAATGGCCCAGGGTCAGTCCCCAGTACATTCCTCCGAGCAGCGCTTTCAGCCCTGTTTGTTTTATTTTTATTTATTTATTTTTTGGTGGTGCTGGGGGTGGAACCCAGAGGCTTTCTACCTCTGGGCTATACTCCCAGCCCTATTTGATATTTTATTTGGAAACAGGGTCTCACTGAGTTGCTGAGAGCCTCACTAAGTAGCTAAGGCTGGCTTCGAACCCGTGCGATCCTCCTGTCTCCGCCTCCCAAGCGCGGGGATGACAAGCGTGCGTGCGCCACCACGCCCGGCTCTGTTTGTTTTATTTTAAAACAAGGGCTCACCGATTTGCTGAGTGCTGGCCTTGAACCCGCGATCCTCGTGGCTCAGCCTCAGACACACAGCGCGCCGCTCAGAGTGCCTTTTTAATAGCGTGGTTCTGAATGGCCTCCAGCGGTGTGGAATCCAAGGTGTGCTTAAATTAAGCTCCTCTCTCCTGCGGAACAGGGTGGGAGCTCCGTGAGTATAGCTGCTTGACAGATTGACAGATACCTGACTGTTGGTCCAGACCGCCAGGATTCAGAGCCAAGTACACTGGTCCCTGGCAGTGTGTCCACAAACTTGTCCCCTCCCGCTGGGCGTGGTGGCGCACACAGGAAATCCCAGAACGTGGGAGGCTGAGAGGAGGACCACAGGTTTGTGGACCGCCTCAGTTACTTAGTGAGGCTCTCAGCCACTTAGACGCTGTTTCAAAAGAAAGAATTAAAAAGCCGGTCGTGGTGGCACAGGCTTGTAATCCAGTACTTGGGAGGCTGAGACAGGAGGAGCGCGCTAGTTGAAGTCAACCTCAGCTACTTACTGAGGCTGTCAGCAGCTTAGTGAGACCCTGTTTCCAAATATAAAATAGGTCTGGGAGTGTAGCTCGGAGATAAGCCTCTGGGTTCCACCCCCAGCACCACAAAAATAAAGACCAAAAAGTAGGAAGCCGGGCATAGTGGCTCACGCTTGTAATTCCAGCATTTGGGAGGCTGAGACAGGAGGATCGCGCAAGTTCAAAGCCAGCCTCAGCTACTTAGGCCCTTTGCAACTCAGCGAGACCCTGTTTCAAAATAAAGAATAAAAAATAGGGCTGGGGCGGGGCGTGGTGGCGCACGCTTGTAATCCCCGCGCTTGGGAGGCAGAGACAGGATCGCGCTGGTTTATCAGACCCTGTTTCCAGGCAAAAATATAAAAAAATAGGTCTGGGAGTGTAGCCCGGAGGTAGAAGGGCTTCCAGGAACCCCAGTACCACCAAAAAAAAAAAAAAAAAAACTTTCAAATTAAAAAATAAGGCTAGTGCTGTAGCTCAGACGTAAAATTCTTCTGAGTTGTATCCCTAGTACCCCTCTTACACTCGAGCGCGCGCGCGCACACACACACACACACACACACACACACACACACGGAATCTGTCTCCCACATAGCCTGTGAGACCTTTTCAAATTAATATGATAGGAGCTGGGCGTCCTGGTGGTATAGGCAAGGGTGCACTGTGCACTGTAATCCTGGATGCTTGGGAGGCGGAAACATCACAGGTTCAGGGCCAGTGCACAGTCATTTTTGAGACCCTGTTTCAAAATAAAAGGGCTGGGTGAACGGAGGTAGAATACCCCTGGATTTAATCCCCAGTACCCTGCCCCCCCCCCACACACACACACAAAGAACCTGAAACTGGGATTGGTGGTGCAAATTCATAATCCCAGCTATTCAGGAAGCTGAGGCGGGAGTATCAAGTTTCAGACCAGCCAGGGCAAGTGGACAATTTAGTGAAACTCGTCTCAAAAGGAGAGGGATAGGGAGGGCGGGCTGGGATGTAGCCCGGTGGTAAAGTGCGCGGTACTGGGTTTAATCTCCAGGGGGAAAGCGTGGTCGTGCACACCTGTAATCCTGGCACTTAGGAGGCTGAAACACAAGGATGGCAGGTTTGAGGCCAGCCTCAGCCATTCAACAAGGGTTAGCCACACCCCGCAAACCCAGGGACTTTATGCTAATGAGCTACACCCCCCTTTTATTTTTAATTTTGAAACAGGGCTTCACTAAATGACCGCACTGTCGCGGTACCTATGATCCATCAGTTCCAGTCTCCCGGACATAGATTCCGCAGGCACCCGCGCGCGCAGGATTATTATTAGGGTTGTTGGTAGGGGTGGGGTTCCCACTCTTGCCTGGACTTTATGAACTTTCATAGCCCGTAGCGTGGGCTGCTTTTCCTCAGCTGGCAACTCGTGGGGCCTCGGCCGTGCGGCCAAGCCACTGTACCCGCACCGCGATTCAGAAGTGCCTGGGAATCCGCCCCTCTCCCCGCCCCTCCAGGCGATTCGCATCCCCAGCTTCAAGTCGGGCGGCGCGCGCCCCCTGCAGGATGTGTTTTTTTCCAGCACGGGGGCTGGAACCCAGGGACATTCTACCTTCAAGCTACACCCCCAGCCCTGTGTTGTTATTTTTTTTTCTATATATACTTTATTTTGAAATAGGGTCTCACTGGGTTGCAAAGGGCCTCACCAGTTACCCGAGGTTGTCCACGAACTGCGATCCTACCATCTCAGCCTCCCAAATGCTAGAATTCCAAGCGTGCACCACTGCACCCAGATCTCAGGATGTTCTGTGTGTGTGTGTGGTACTGGGGTTTGAACCTAGAGGCATTTTACCTCTAAGCTAAACTCCCAACCCTAATTTTCTTATTTTGGAACAGAGTCTCACTCAGTTGCAGCGGGCCTCAGTAGCTGAGGCTGGCTGCGAACCCGTGACCCTCCTGTCTCAGTCTCCCAAGCACTGGGATGGCAAGCGTGCCGGCGCCTGGCTCTGCAGGACATTCTCTGACACTGCCCTCGCCTTTATGTTCCCTTCCAGGGCCCCTCTGACTCCCTGCTTCCCTTCACAGTCCCCGTGTAAGCAGTCCGGTTACATCCCAAATCAGACACTTGCTCTATAGTATCCACTGTGAACCCCTGGTCCCCTCGGCCATCAGCGCCTGAACAGGAGGATCACAGGTTTGTGGCCAGCCTCAGCTACTTAATGAGGCCCTCTGCAATTTAGTAAGACCTTGTTCAAGATAAAGAATAAAAAGAAGTAGGATGTGGTGGCGTACGCTTGTAATCCCAGCATTCGGGAGGCTGAGACCGGAGGATCGCAGTTCACGGCCAGCCTCAGCTACTTAGTGAGGCTCTCAGCAACTTAGTGAGACCCTGTTTCCAAATAAAGTATAAAAAAGGTCTGGGAGTATAGCCTGGAAGTAGAAAGCCTCTGGGTTCCACCCCAGTACCACAAAAAAAAAAAAAAAAAAAAAATATATATATATATATATATATATATATATATATATACATACATACATACATACAATAAAAAATAAGGCTAAGGCTGGGGTGTAGCTCAGAAGTCAAATGCCCCTGAGTTCCAACCCCAGACCCACAAAAATAAATAAAAAAATGTAGGAGCCAGGCGTGGTGGTGCACGCTTTTAATCAGTGAGACCCTGTTTTAAAATAATAAAAAATAGATCAGAGGGTGTAGCTTGGTGGTCAAATGCTCCTGGGTCCTATTCCCAGACCCGCAAAAAAAAAAAAAAAAAAAAAGTAGGGCTAGGGGTATAGCTCGGAGGTAGAGTGCCCCTGGGTTCCATCCCCACTACTGAAAAATAATAAATAAATAAATAAAATAAATAAATAAATAAAGCTTAGATACAGGTGAATACCCCCCCCCAGCACTGGAGATAGAACTCAGGGGCATTCTATCTCCAAGATTTGCAGGGCGAGGTGGCGCACGCTTGTAATCCCACGCTTGGGAGGCGGAGACAGGAGGATCCCGCAGGTTTGAAGCCAGCCTCTCTGGCTTAAGAGACCCTGTTTCCAAATAAAATATAAAATAGGTCTGGGAGTGTAGCCCGGGGGCAGAAGGGTTCCATCCCCAGTACCACCAAAAATAAAATAAAATATAGGGCTAGGGGTGTAGCCTGGAGGTAGAATGCCCCTGGGTTCCATCCCCAATACACCCCACACACACACACACCGCTGGGGCTGTAGCTCAGAGGTAGAAACACCCCTAGGTTCAAGCCCCAGTACCACAAAATAAAAAATAAAAAAAAAAGAGGAAGAAGGAAAGGGGCAGAAAAGGAGAAGTCTCAGCCGGAGTGGACAGACCTCGAAGCCATGACGGCTGGCGCCAGGGGGCAGCAGCGAGCTGGCAAGAAGCGGGACGCACAGCTCTGGGACAGACATGTGGCCTCAGGTGAGGGGCGCAGAGAGAACCCGGCGAGGGGGGGTGCCTGCCACGTGACCCAGGAGGCGGGCGGGCAGCTGCCTTCTGGGCTCCAGGGTCCCAGCCCAAAACAGGGGCGCCTTGGGGAGCAACTCGAGCTGCCGGCGGAGCTGGGGCCAGCAGACAGTGGGTTTCCGGCCCCTCCTTCCAGAGCCCTCCCCTCCTACTCGCCCCCGCACCCCACAAACACGCCAGGCCCGAGGACCTGTACAATAGGCACTTTATTAGAGGCTGGAATGCGGTTAACATGTGCATGGGGCCGGGACTGGCGGGGGGCTGGGATCATCCCTCTCCAGGGCCCAGGGATGTGCTAGTGGGTAAAGGCCTGTGTGATGGGGTTGTGGGGTGCCGCCGGCGGAGGGGGAGCCAGTCCGAGTTTGGCAAAAGGACCCCCGAGGTGGAGGTAGCGGGGCTAAGGGCCCCTTGGCCCTGGCATCTACCTCCCCTCCTCCACCGCGGTCCCTGAAACCCTCCCCTGGGTGGATTCCATTTCTTTTCTCTCTCCCAAAGTAGTTTAACTCACAGAGGGAGGGGACACAGGTCCAGTCCTCTCCCGGGGGCTGCTCTCGGCCCCTCCCAACCCATCCCGCTGGCTCCCTCCACCCCCACAACCAGGGTCCCCCACAACCCCAGCCCCAGCCGAGTGCATCCCAGCCATGGCGGGTGGGGACAGGGTCAGAAGGCACTCCCTGGCAGCTCCATCCCAGCTGTGGAGACAGACGGAATAAAAGCTAAATAGACCTTTTAATGCATGTCTAGGTTAAAAAACAAGAGATGCGTCCGGCAGCGCCGAGCCGGTGCCCGGGATCTGTCCTGGCCAAGACACCTGGGAAGCTGAGCTCAGGGCGCTGGTGTTCCTCAGAGCCGACCGGTCCTTCTCATCCTCTGTCCTACTGTGGTCTGAAGGGGGGGACGAGACGCGGGACGGGGCCTGCAGAGGCCCGGACACCTCCTGTCCCAGGTGCCAAGGTGCCCCGCACCCTGGGGCGGCCTGGCACCGCAGTCCTGCGGGGCTTCAGAGAAAACTCGAGTACCCTGTTGGCAGAGGGACGCGCTGCCCCAGATCCTCCAGGGCCCTCCCAAGACTGGCGGCGAGCGGGTCAGGAGGAAGGCGGAGGCGGCGGCCCGGGCCTCTAGGACTCGGCCACCTTCTTGTTGGTCTTGTTCAACAGTTTCTTGAGGGTGGACGACATGAAGTAGGGCCTCTCTGCAGAGCCGTCGTTCCTTTCCAGATCCTCCACTGCGGAGAGAGGCCCAGGGCGGCGTGAGCGGCGGGGCGGGCCAGGGACACCGAGGCCTGGGGTTAGAAGGCAGACACACCGCACCGGCCGCAGGCCTGTCTACTCCGCCGCCGCCCGCTCGCCCTCCTCCGCACTCCCCTTTAACAGGATGTCTCTGAGCTCGGGCGACATGAAGTAGGGTCGCTCCTGAGAGCCGTCATTCCTCTCTAGGTCCTCACCTGGGCCCCGGGAGCCGGCAGGGGGTGGGGGGTCAGGAAAGGAAAGGAGAGGAGGGGGAGGCGGGGGCAAGACGGGGAGGCCAGCAGACATGGAGAGGAGAGAAACACAAAACACAGACGGAGAGACCAGAGTTAGTGGCAGCCACGATTCCCCCGGAGAGACCAGAGTTAGTGGCAGCCACGATTCCCCCACCAGAGCCAGAAACGGGGGCCAGGGCCCCGGGAGGATCCAGCTAAGCCGGGGGCCTGCGAGCAGAGCACCGGCAGCTGGAAGCGCCTGGAGCAGCAGAGGCATGCGGCTGGGCCGGGCGCCCCCCCGGCAGGGGCTGCACCCCGGGAGAAGGGCCGGGCTCAGGGCTCACTCACAGAAACACAGGAACAGCGTGTCCACGCACATGCCGTAGACGCTGAAGAAACCGTGGGCAATCAGGTAGGAGCCGATGATCACGGTCTGGCAGGGGAGAGAAGCCAGGTTCAAGCCCGCAGCCACAGCTGGGATGGGACCCCCAGGGAGCTTTCGTCGGCCTCAGGCTCGACAGCCCGGCACCCTGGCTTGGATCTAGTTGCGCCCCGGCATGTCTCTTCCTTTCCTCACACCTGCTGCCTTCAAGGACCACCGAGTACAGAAACTCAGCCCACAACCCGCCCCGCCCCGCCCCAGCCCCTCAGGCTTTAGTTCAGCTGGGTGTTAGGCATGTTTAGGACATTGTGGGCGTCACACCACATCCTCACTAGACTGTGTGTTTACACTGACTGCTATACTTTGTGTGTGTGTGTGTTACTGGGGATTGAACCTAGGAGAGGGTGTGTGTGTGCGCGCGTGTGTGTGCGTGTGAGTGTGGCACTGGGTATTGAACCCAGAAGCATTCTACCTCCAAGCTACACCCTCAGGCTGATTTCTTTCTTTCTTTCTTTTTTCTTTCTTTCTTTTTTTTTTTGGGGGGGGCACTGGGGATGGAACCCAGGGGCATTCTACCTCTGAGCTATACCCCCAACCCTATTTTTTTATTCTTTGTTTTGAAACAAGGGCTCAGCCTCACTAAGTAGCTGAGGCTGGTTTAGAACATACGTGATCCTTCTGTCTCAGACTCCCAAATGCTAGGATTGCAATTGTACGCAACCACACCCAGCTTTTTATTTCTTATTTAAAAACAAGGTCCCTGGGCTTGGTGGCGCTGGGCTTGGTGGCACACGCTTGTAATCCCCGCGCTTGGGAGGCAGAAACAGGAGGACTCCGCAGGTTCGAAGCTAGCCACGCTGGCTTAAGAGACCCTGTTTCCGAATTTAAAAAGTATAAAAATGGTTCTTGGAGTGTAGCCCGGAGGTAGAAGGGTTTCCAGGAACCCCAGTACCACACACACACACACAAAAACAAAACAAAAAACAAAAAACAGGGTCTCATTGGGCATGGTGGAGCACGCTCGTAAACCCCACACTTGGGAGGCTGAGACAGGAGGATCGCACAGGTTCGAAGCCAGCCTCAGCTACTTTGTGAGGCTCTCAGCAACTTAAGTGAGACCCTGTTTCCTAATAAAATATAAAATAGGTCTGGGAATACAGCCCGGAGGTAGGAAGCCCCTGGGTTCCATGCCCAGTACCACAAAAATAAATAAATAAATAAATAAATAACAGGGTCTCACTAGGTTACTGAGAGCCTCGCTAATTTGCCAAGGCTGGCTCTGAACCTGCGATCCTTCTGTCTCAGCCTCCCAAATACTGGGATCACAAGCCTGCGCCACCACGCCCAGCTTACTGTTGTATCTTTAGCAAAGAAGAGACTTCTAGGGCGTTGCCAGCTGCCGGATAAACATTCGTTGACTGAGGGTGAGTGGACTTGAGAGATTAAATGACTTGCCTAAGATGACTCATCTTGGAATTAGCAAGCACAAGGACGGAGATGGAAAAAGTCTGCAGCCCGGCTCCATGGCAGCCTTGCGCCTCTACTTGACTCCTACTTGGCACGTTCAAGGCCAGCCCCGGTGATATTTATCATTTTAATTTAATATTTATAAATCAGTGAGACCCTGTTTCAAAATAAAAATAAGCCAGGCATGGTGGTACATACTTGTAATTGCAGCATCTGGGAGGCTGAGACAGGAGGATCGCACAGGTTCAAAGCCAGCCTCAGCTACTTACTGAGGCTCTTTGCAACTTAGTGAGACCCTGTTTCAAAATAAAGAATAAAAAATAGGATGGGGTGCAGCTCAGAAGTAGAATGCCTCGGGGTTCCATCCCCAGTGCCGCAAAATAAATAAATAAATAAATAAATAAATAAATAAATAAATAAATTGAAATAAAATAGGAGCCAGATGTTTGGCACACGCTTGTAATCCCAGTATTTGGGCGGCTGAGACAGGAGGATTGTGATTCGTGGCCAACCTCAGCTACTTAGTGAGACCTTATTTCAAAATAACAAAAATATAGGTCTGGGGGTAGATAGCTCAGAGGTAGAATGCCCTTGGTTCCATCCCAAGTACTGCAAAAATAAATAAATAAAACGAGTCTGGGAGTGTAGCTCAGGGTTAGAATGGCCTCGACTTCAATCCCCAGAACCATACAAAAAAAAAAAAAAAAAAAAAGCATGGGCTTCCACACCTGGCTTTTATTTTTATTTATTTATTGTGGTACTGGAGATAGAACACAGGGGCATTCTAACTCTGAGCTACATTCCCAGTCCTATTTTATTATTTTTATTTTATTTTTCTTTAATTTTTTTTATTTTTTGGACTAGGGATAGAACCCAGGGGCATTCTACCTCCAAACTACACCCCAGCTCTATTTTTTTATTTTATTTTATTGGTGGTATTGGGGGTGGAACCCAGGGGCTTTGCTACCTCAGGGCTATACTCCCAGACCTATTTTATACTTTATTTGGAAACAGGGTCTCACTTAGTTGCTGAGAGCCTCACTAAGTAGCTGAGGCTGGCTTTGAACCTGCGCAATCCTCCTGTCTCAGCCTCCCAAGCGCGGGGATTATAAGCATGCACCACCATGCCTGGGGTTCTATTTTTTATTTAATTTTACTTTTTTATTTTTTGTGGGTCTGGGATAGAACCCAGGGGTATTCTACCTCCAAGCTATACCCCCTGCCCTATTTTGTATTCTTTATTGTGAAACTGGACCTCAGTAACTTGCTGAGAGCCTCACTAAGTAGCTGAGGCTGGCTTTGAACCTGTGTGATCCTCCTGTCTCAGCCTCCCAAGTACTGGGATTACAAACATGCGCCACCACTCCCGGCTTATAGTTTTATTTTGAAACAGGGTCTCACTAAGTTGTGAAGGGCCTAAGTTGCTAAGGCTGGCCTCAAACCTGTAATCCTGTCTCAGCCTCCCAAGTACTGGGATTACAAGGGTGCGCCACCACACCCAGCGACTCGCGTTTTCTCTTTTGAAGCAGGTCTCACTAAATTGCTGAGTGTCCCACTAATTTGCTAAGCTAGCCTTGAACCCACAACCCTCCTTATTCAGGCTCCCAAGAAATGGGATTACGGACAATTTTGAGACAGGGTTTTAATAAATTGCAGAAGGTCTCACTAAGTAGGTGAAGCTCTCCTTAAAGCTGCAATCCTCCTGTCTTAGCCTCTCAAGTACTGGGATTACAACCATGTGTCACCACGCCCACCTCCCATTTTTTTTTTTTTTTTTTTTTTGCAGTAATGGGGATGGAACCCAGGGGCATTCTGCATCCGAGCTACACCCCTATTTTTTTTGTTGTTTATTTTGAAACAGGGTCTCACTGAGTTGCAAAGGACCTCACTACGTAGCCAAGGCTGTCTGTGAATCTGCGATCCTCCTGTCTCGGCCTTCAAATACTGGGATGACACGTGTGCCCCACCATGCCTGGCTTCCAATACCATTCTTGGTAAGTGTCTGTTCACCTCTAAGTCCTCTAAGGGAAAGACCCTTCTTTCCAGTACCCAGTGTGTAGCACTTACTCGATATTTGTGGGCGGAATAACCAATCCCACCTGTGTGTGTGTGTGTGTATGTGTGTGTGTGTGTGTGTGTGTGTGTGTGTTGGTGGTGGTACTAGTAATTGAACCCAGAGGCATTCTACCTCCAAACTACACCTCCGGACCAATTTTATTTATTTAAATCAGAGTCTCATTAGATTGCTGACAGCTTAAGTTGCCAAGGCCAGTTTTGAACCCGCAGTCCTCCTGTCTCAGCCTCCCAAGTATTGGGATTACAAGTGAGCACCACCAGGCCCGGCTTTTTATTTCTTATTTGGAAGCAGGGTCTCACTGGGTTGCTGAGAGCCTCCCTACATTGCAGAGGCCAGTTCTGAACCTGTGATCCTCCAGTCTCAGCCTCCCAAGCACCAGGATCACAAGCATATGCCACTGCGCCCACCCTGGCGTGGACGCACATCCGTCCAGAGGAGGCTAAGCAAGTTCACACATCTCCCTGACCCGTCTGTCCCCAGAGGTCCATACCAGAATGGGGACCCAGTAATAATTGAGAGGTGGCGCTGTATCCTGCACGATCCTGATACGATGGGTGAAGAAGAAGAAAGCCAAGATTCCTGGAGACGCGGGGGAGGAAACCAAGATGGTTACAATTCTGGCTGTAGGAAAAAAGCCCTCCAAGATGCCACTGACCAGGGAAGACACGGGGCCCGACAACGAGGCCTACGTCACCGCAGGCCCCACGCAGCACCGCGCTGCAGCCGTACTCACCCACGCTGCCCACGATGAGAAGCTTGCCCAGCAGGAAGAGGAAGTCGGTAACCTTGTCCAGGACGGCCACTCTGCAGGGGACAGTGAGGGAGGGCGTGGGCACGAGCTCCAGGCCCAGGGCGAGGCGCGAGAAAGGACGGCGTCTCTGACCTGACGATGTTCCTCATGAGCAGGAAGAAGGCATTTCTGGCCGAGGTGCAGAAGTTGGTGCCATAGATGGCGATCTGGAGGGGGATGAGAGGGTCAGGCCCACCGGTGGGGACCGGGCCGGCCCCGGCCCGTCCTCGGCCCCGGTCCACTCACCATGATGTAGGCATTTCTATTGAGAAATTTGATGAACTTCTCCAGGCACCAGAAGCAACACTTGAGACAGGTCATGAGGAATTTGGCAAACTTGTTCTCAGCGGCTGGAAGACAAGGGTGGACGCGGAGGTGAGTGAGGGAGCAAAGCCCGGCCTGGTGGAGCGCCCTCTCTAAGGCGCATGCCTGGAACCCCAGGACTTGGAGGCTGAGACAGGAGGATCGCAGGTTCAAGGACAGCCTCGGCAACTCAGTGATACTCTCAGAAACTTAGTGAGACCCTGTTTCAAAACAAAATATTGCCGGGCGTGGTGGCGCACGCCTGTCATCCCAGCGCTTGGGAGGGTGAGACAGGAGGATCGTGCAGGTTCGAGGCCAGCCTCAGCTACTGAGTGAGGCGCTCAGCAACTTAGTGAGACCCTGTTTCCAAATAAAGTATGAAATAGGTCTGGGAGTGTAGTCCAGAGGTAGAAGGCCCCTGGGATCCACCCCCAGCACAAAAAAAAAAAAAAAAAGAGAGAAAGAAAGAAAGAAAAGAAATAAGAAAGAGCCAGGCGTGGTGGCGCACACTTGTAATCCCAACATTCGGGAGGCTGAGACAGGAGGATCACAGTTCATGGACAGCCTCAGCTACTTAGGTCCTTTGCAACTTAGCAAGACCCTGTTCCAAAATAAAGAATTAAAAATAGGGCTAGGGGTGTAGCTCAGAATGCCCCTGGGCTCCATCCCCTGTACTACAAGAAGGAGGAGGAGGAGGAGGAGGAGGAGGAGGAGGAGGAGGAGGAGGAGGAATAAATAATAATAATAATAATAATAATAATAATAATGATAAAAGAGGGCTCGGGGGGGGGGTAGCTGGAATGTGAAATAACCCTGGTTTCAATTACCAGTACCACAAAAAAAGAGCCCTCAGCCTCACCCCTAAGGAAAGAGAAAATCAAAACACCTTTCAGCCTCGAGCCCCAAGACAAAACCCAATCAGGATGCACAGATGTCTAGACCCGCCCCCAAGGAGAGAGAGGCAATCAGAAAACTTTTTAGCCTGGCCTCCTAGCTAGAACCCTATCCAGATGTAAGAACCCTATCCAGATGTACGCTGATGCCTAGGCCCGGCCTCCCAAGCAGTAGCCAATCCCGCGCCCCTCCCCTGTCCCACCCCAAAGCAAACTAATTCAAGACTCACAAATCTTCATTTTTTTGTTTTTGTGGTCTGGGGGTGGAACCCAGGGTCTTTTCTACCTCTGGGCTATACTCCCAGACCTATTTTATACTTTGTTTGGAAACAGGGTCTCACTAAGTTGTGAGAGACTGAGTAGCTGAGGCTGGCTTCGAACCTGCGCGATCCTCCTGTCTCAGCCTCCCTCCCAAGCGCTGGGATGGTTAACTGTGAGCCACCACGCCCGGCCACACACCTTCCTTCGAAGGCCCTCCTAGCAGGAGCCAATGGTGGGCCAGGCCTCTTGGACCCGCCCCTCAAAAGCAGAACTTCCACCCAGTAGGCTCTCTCAGGCTCTCTCCCACCACAGGAACCAATCACAGAAGCCTCTCCTCTCCCCCCTCCCAGTAGACCGGAACCAGCTCCATTCCCACCACTTGGCCCCACCCACCGCCCGAGCAAGAACCAATCCCAGCCTGCCACTCAGCCCCGCCCCCAGCGCAAGCACCTTTGAGGCGCTGGTCCAGGTACTCGAGCATCACTCGGATGAGCTGCACCACGGCCAGGATGAGGGCGCCGAAGGCCAGGGAGCCCGTGTGGTACCTGCGCGCCAGGAGGGATCACGCGCCCGCGGGGGTCCTCCACCCCGCCCCCCGCCCCCGGCCCGCCCCCGGCCCACCTGAGCGCGCGGCCGAAGGCGGAGAAGAGCGGGAAGGCGGGCAGGTCGTCGGGCTTGCGCAGGGCCCAGTAGTAGGAGGCGAAGGCCCCGGCCAGCGTGACCTGCCCCAGCGCCAGCACGAAGTTGGCGAGCCAGAAGAACATGAAGGCGTTGAAGATCTGCAGGCCCAGCAGCGCGCGGTGGTAGCCCGACTCGCCGCCGTAGAAGGCGAACTGGCAGCGGGCGTCGGGGCACAGGCGGGATTCGTTTAGGGAGGGGAAGGTCTGGCAGGGGGGGGGGGACACAAGGCCATGTCAAAACGTGGGGAGGAAGCCCGGGCCCTGGGCGTCATCCGCCAGAGGGCGCAGTCATGGGGATGAGGGTGACGTCGGGGCACGGGGGTTCAGGATGGGGGCCCGTGGAGTGTGGGAAGGGCTTCCAGAACAAGGATGCTGCCGTATGGATGGAGGAAAGCATGCTAAATGCAGTGAAAAGGCAAAATAGGATGTGCGGCTCGGCACCCAGGGTGGGGGGCAGCCAAGGGGATCAGTTCCCGGCTCGCCCTGGGGAGATGCCAAATCCAGGCATGGCGCCCCTTCCCCTCCACACCCCACACCCAGCACGACGCACCCCGAAGGTGTCAAATGTTTGCTGCATGAGCTCCAAGCAGGGATAAGAGGTTTTGAAATATCTGAGGGCTGCTGCTGCCCTCCCTCCGGGGGTGTGGGGGGGAGCCCACCTCAGGGTTGCAGGTTTTTCCAACAAGTGGGCAGCCGGCATCGTTGAAAATCTTATACACGGCTTCGTTAGAAGTCGACAGGAAGCTAGAGGCTGGTTAAGGAACTTGAAGTCGGGGACGGGGAAGCCGGGGGCTTATAAAGGATCGACCGCGCCCGACGGCGGCCAGATCCAGAAGAACCCGCAGCCTGCAGCTGATGACCGGGCAAGTCTGTCCTTGACCCGTCCCAGGGTCCCAGATGAGGCCGGCGATGGATACACAGCAGTGCTGGCCCAGTAGGCGATACAGAGACACAGCAAGAAGAAGGTGACCAGAGGGTACAGCATTGAGCACATCACGTAGCCCACAGCCCTGGGAGGAGCAGAGAAGCAGGGTCAGGCGGTCAGCCCTGGGGAGCCCCAGCAGGCCCCTGACTGAAGCCAGCACATTCCACCCCCAAGCTGTACCGCCAGCCCTGCTTTTTTAGTCTTTTTATTTGGAAGCAGGGTCTCACTGAGTTGCAGAGGGCCTACGTAGAGGCTCAAACCGCGATCCTCCTGTCTCAGCCTCCCGGGCGCTGGGCTTACAGGCGTGCGCCCCCACGCCCGGCTCACCTGCTGGCTTCTTTGATGAGTGCAATGGCAATGAGAATCCTCTTCCGGAGGAAGATGAGCAGTAAGATGATGATCGCCTCGAGGATGCTCAGGATGATCACTGCAAGGCAGAAAATGGGCCTTGTGGGCTCCCGCCGCCTCCGCTGTCTCGCGGGGACCCGCCGGGGCGCGACTCACTGAAGGCCATCCAGGTCTGCCGCAGGTGCAGGTACACCCGGAGGTCGGTCTGGAAGCCGAGGTCCACCAGGGAGACGTCGGAGCCGGCCTCGCCCCGCAGCCGGGCATACTCCATGTAGCAGTGAAATATTCCTGAACAGAGTCACAGTCTCAGCCAGCTGCTTCTCCCCCGCCCTTGCAAAACAGGTCCAACTGCCCCCATATAACAGCTACGGCCCTGCTCTGGCCCCAGGGTCCTGGCACTTGCTGTTCCCACCGAACCGCATTCTCTCCACATCCTTAGGTCCCTGTTCAAATGTCACCCCTCCTGAGACCTTCCAGAACCCTTCCACACTACTTTTTTTTTTGCACTACTGGGGATGGAAACCAAGAAAACTATATCTCTGAGCTACATCCACAACCCTATTTCTTATTCTTTATTTTACAGTACTGGGGATAGAACTCAGGGGCATTCTACCTCCAAGCTACACCCCCAGTCCTATTTTTTGTTGTTGTTGTTTTTGGTAGTACTGGGGTTCCTGGAAACCCTTCTACCTCCGGGCTACACTCCCAGGCGCCTATTTTTTATATTTTTATTTGGAAACAGGGTCTCTTAAGCCAGCGTGGCTGGCTTCGAACCTGTGCGATCCTCCCGTTTCCGCCTCCCAAGCGCGTGATTACAAGCGTGCGCCACCAAGTCCGGCGTCCCAGCCCCATATTTTATTCTTTATTTTGAAACAGGGTCTCACTGAGTAGCTGAGGCTGGCCGCGAACCACGATCCTCCCGTCTCAGCCTCCCAAGTGCTGATTACAAGCGTGCCCCACCACGCCCAGCTTATTTTTTTATTTTGAAACAGGGTCTCACTAAGTTATGAACAGCCTCACAAAGTTGCTAGGGCTGACTTCAAGCCTGTGATCCTTCTGTCTTAGCCTCCCAAGTACTGGGATATGCCCCCACACGGCTCCTATTTTATTTTATTTTGACACAGGGTCTTGCTAAGTTGCTGACAGTCTCAACAAGTAGCTAAGGCTAGTCTTCAGCCTGCGATACTCCTATCTCAGCCTCCAGAGTCCTGGGACTGTGGGTGTGAACCATTACATCTGGCGCTCACCCCTTTTCCTTGTTTTGAAACCCTAGAGGCCTTTCTGGTTTGTCTTTTTACCTACATTCTTCACGCTTTTAGAAATATGAATTCCCAGCAGGGCGTGGTAGCGCACGCTTGTAAACCCCAGCATTTGAGGCTGAGACAGAAAGATAGGGGTTCACAGACGGCCTCAGCTACTCAGTGAGGCCCTCTGCAACTCAGCGAGACCCTGTTTCAAAAGCAAGAATAAAATATAGGGCTGGGGGTGTAGCTCAGAGGTAGAATGCCCCTGGGTTCCATCCCCAGTACCAAAACAAAACAAACAAACAAAAATAAAACTAGGGCCTAGAGAACTGCCCAGAACAGAGTAGACACTCAAAATGTTTTTGAAAAACAAAAAGCATGGACGAAGGAACAGGTGTTGGGATGCTTGTGGCCTGTGTCACCCGCGCCAGGGGCTCAGAGCGGGCAGGGCCTGGTACACAGTGGGGAGCACTCAGGATTTCTAGCGTCCCCTTCCGCTTGCTTGCGTATTTATTTATTTATTTATTTATTTATTTATTTGGTGTTGAGGATTGAACCCAGGGGCATTCTACCTCCAAACTATACCCCCAGCCCTTTTTTATTTTTTATTTTATTTATTTTATATATTTTGCAGTGCTGGGGATGGAAGCCAGGGGCATTCTACCTCTGAGCTACACCAGCCCCCTTTTTTTTTTGGTGGTACTGGGAGTGGAACCCAAGGGCTTTTCTACCTCCGGGCTATACTCCCATGGATTCAATCCCAGGCAACACACACACATACTAAATAAATAAATAAGTAAATAAAAAATTTTGCTGTGAGCAGGGCATGGTGGCGCACGCTTGTCATCCCCGCGCTTGAGAGGCCGAGACAGGAGGATCGCGCAGGTTCGAAGCCAGCCTCAGCTACTTAGTGAGGCTCTCAGCAACTTAGTGAGACCCTGTTTCCAAATAAAATATAAAAAAACGGATCTGGGAGTATAGCCCGGAGGTAGAAAGCCTCTGGGTTCCACCCCCAGTACCACCAAAAAACAAAAATAAAAGTAGGACTGAGGGTGAAAGCTGTTGGTTGAACGCTCGCGTGGCAGGCACAAGGCCCTGGATTCTGTCCCCAGCAACACAAAAATGCCTGTGTTCGAAGACTGGGTGGCCAAGCATTTATCCTGCTGCAAGTTCAAATGAATAGCCAGAGTCTGAGGCACAGGCTGGTGAGCAGCGCCTCCGGGATCCCTACGCCTCTGGGATCCGTAGGACTCAGCTAAACAGGTGTTTATCCCTGACTTATCTCCTTTCTCTTAAGTCTTTTAACTAGTAAATACTAATTATCCCCATAATATGGAGGAAAAAATTGAGGCGCAGTAAGGCTTAGTCACTTGCTCAAGGACACAGCTAAGAACTGACAGCCAGGGTGTGTGTGTGTGTGTGTGTGTGTGTGTGTGTGTGTGTGTGTGTGTCTGTCTGTGTGTGTGCGCACGCATGCGTGTGTGCGTGCATGTGTGTGGCCCTGGGAATGGAACCCAGGGGCCTTGGACCTCTGAGCTGCACCTCTAGCCCTGTTTTTTAATTTTTACTTTGAAACGGGGTCTCGCTGGACTGCTGAAGGTCTCACTACTTGTGGAATTTGGCCGCTAACCTGTGATCCTCTGGTCTCTTCCTACGTGCTAGGATCATAAGCGAACACCCAGGTGTGAGACCAGCCTCAGAAAATAGCAAGACTCAGTAACCTAGAGAGGCCCTATTTCAAAACAGAAAAAAAAAAAAAAAAAAATGTAAAAAGGGCTAAGGGATAGCTAGGCGTGGTGGCCCAGGCTTGTCGTCCCAGCATTGGGAGGCTGAGACAGGAGGATCACGGTTCGTGGACAGCCTCAAGTACTTAGGCCCTTTGCAACTCAGGGAGACCCTGTTTCAAAATAAAGAATAAAAACTAGGGCTGGGGGTGTAGCTAGGAGGCAGAATGCCCCTGGGTTCCATCCCTAGTACCGCAAAATTAAAATAAAGTAAAATAAATTAAGTAAAATATAAAACAAATAGGTCTGGGGCTGTGGCTTGGAGGTAGAATGCCCCTGGGTCCATCCCCAACACCCCAAAAGAAAAAAAAAGGGCTGAGGGTGTAGATGGAGGTGGTGTATTCCTGGATTCAATGTCCGATGCCTAGTAGCCCCACCCTGCCCCACCCCACATGGTTAGGGAGAGACGGAGGGTCTCTGATGGCTTCCGACGGCACTTTGGCCAGTGCCAGTCAAAGGGCACGGGCATTTTACAGCCATGAGGCTGGGACTGGGCCAGGGGGGCGGGACCCACCGTAGCCCAACACCAGGATCACCATGACGATCATCACCCAGACCATGATGCCGGCCAGGAAGCGCAGCAGGACGACGAAGGCCAGGCTCAGCAGCATGGCGATGACCAGGCCTCTGCGGAACAAGAGCGGCCATGAGCAGACCCGACGCCCCGACGGCCGGAGGCGGCCCCTCGCCCTGGACTCACATGACGATCCAGTACCAAGAGACCGTGTAGTCCTCAAATATCCGCATGGCCAGCTGCCGCGCCTCCAGGACCCCGTTGGCCTTCCTGGGGGACAGTGGGGAGGCCGGGGTCACCGCCCAGGCCGCCCGCGCGCCCCGCGGGGAGCCCCCCCGGCCTCTCCTCACTTGGCGCCCTCCACCAGCTCCGTGATGTTCTTGCGGGAGCCGAGTCCGTCCTCGTAGGTCGTCTCGTTGCCCACCATGAGGACCCCCTTGTGGGCGTGGATGGCGGGGAAGCAGCGCCTGGCCACTGCGGGGGGCGGCGGGCTGGTCAGGCCGGCCCCGGGCCCTCGGACACCCCAACCCCGCCGGGGCCCCAGACTCACGGGGTTTGCTGGGGGTGAGGACGGCCGGGCAGTCCCCATCCCGAAGCACCTCCGCCACACCCTGGAGGGAGAGAGGGGAGGTGAAGCCCCAGGCGGCCCCGCCAGCCAGGCCGGACGCCATGACCCCGCCCGCCCGGGTACCTTGTTGTTCTGGAAACCAGGAACACAGAACTGCTTGTAGTAGTCAAAGTCGCGGCTGTTTCGAGCTTTCAGGAAGGTAAGGTAGCGGTCCGGGCACTTTTCCACACAGATCTGGGACAGAGACCAGACAGGGAGCTCATCCCCATGGGACAAAGAATCCAAACACACACACACACACACACACACACACACACACACACACACACACACACACACATTTTGTTGTTAATAGGGACTGGACCCAGGAACTATCTTTTTTTCTTTTTTTTTTTCTCTTTCTTTCTCTCTCTCTCTCTCTCTCTCTCTCTCTCTCTCTTTCTTTCACAGTACTAGGGATGAAACTCAGGGACATTCTACCTCCAAGCTACACGCCCAGCCCTATTTTTTTTTCTTTTTTTTGGTGGTGCTGGGGTTCCCGGAAACCCTTCTACCTCCGGGCTACACTCCCAGGGTCTCTTAAGCCAGCAAGGCTGGCTTCCATCCTCCCGTCTCTGCCTCCCAAGCGAGGGGCACCTGGCTCCAGCCCTATTTTTAATTCTTAATTTTGAAACAGGATCTCACTGAATTGCAAAGAGCCTCACTAAGTAGTGGCTGGGGCTGTCCTCAAACTGCGATCCTCCTGTCTCAGCCTTTCAAATGCTAGGATTACAAACATGTGCCACCGGCCCGGCTCTCTTTTTTAATTTACTTTTTGCTCGGTAATGGGGATGGAACCCAGGGGCATTCTACCTCCGAGCTACACCCCCAGCCATTTTTTATTCTTTATTTTGAAACAGGGTCTTACTGAGTTACAAAGGGCCTCACTAAGTAGCTGAGGCTGGCTGTGAACCGCGATCCTCCTGTCTCAGCCTCCCAAGTGCTGGGATTACAAGTGTGCACCACCACGCCCAGCTTTTTTTTTTTTTTTTTTTTTTTAACTTTTGGTGCTGGTGATGGAACCCAGGGGCATTCTACCTCTGAGCTACACCCCCAACCCTATTATTTTTTTTTTTTTTTTGCGGGTCTGGGGATGGAAACCAGGGGCATTTGACCTCCGAGCTACACCCCCTGCCCTATTTTTTATTATTTATTTTGAAACCAGGTCTCACTGAGTTGCAGTGGGCCTCACTAAGTAGCTGAGGTTGTCCGCGAACCGTGATACTCTTGTCTCAGCCTCCCGAATGCTGGGATTACAAGCGTGTGCCACCACGCCTGCCCCCAACCCTATTTTTTATTCTACTTTGAAACAGGGTCTTAAGCCGGGCGTGGTGGCTCACGCTTGTAATCCCAGCATTTGGGAGGCTGAGACCGGAGGATCGCAGTTCGCGGACAGCCTCAGCTATGTAGTGAGGCCCTCTGCAACTCAGTGAGACCTGGTTTCAAAATAAAGAATAAAAAATAGGGCAGGGGGTGTAGCTCGGAGGTAGAATGCCCCTGAGTTCCATCCCTAGACCCGCAAAAAAAAAAAAAATAAAAACAGGGTCTCACTGAGTTGCAAAGGGCCTCAGTAAGTAACTGAGGCTGTCCATGAACGGTGATCCTCCTGTCTCAGCCTCCCAAGTACTGGTATTACAAGTGTGCGCCACCACGCCCGGCTTTGGAACCAGGGACATTCTACCTCCGACCTACACCCCAGCCCTTTTTATTATTTTTATTTTGAGACAAGGGCTCGCTAAGTTGTAGAGGATGGCTTTGAACCTGCCATCTTCCTGGTCTGGTGTCTAAGAACTTGGAAGGGAGGGATCAGTTACCTGGGGAGTGGGACACTGGAATTCCAGCAGGACCAGCGGGCTGGCACACTTCACGATGTTGAAATAAAACAGGAAGGGTTTGTTCCTGGGATTGGAGAAGGGAGAAGGGAAACTGTCAAGACGACTTCTTTTTTTTTTTTTTTGCAGTACTGGGGATGGAACCTAGGGGCATTCTACCTCCGAGCTACTCCCCCAGCCCTATTTTATATTTTATTTGGAAAGAGGGTCTCACAAAATTGCAGAGGGCCTCACTAAGTAGCTGAGGCTGTTCATGGATCCTGTCTCAGCGTGCACCACTATACCCGGTAGAAACTGTCGCGACTTCTGAGCACTCGACGTAAAATTCTTTATGAGAACAACAGTAATAAAAAACTGCAAGCCGGGCATGTGGCGCAGCTTGTCATCCCAGCATTCAGAGGCTGAGACCGGAGGATCGTGGTTCTCGGACAGCCTCAGCTACTTAGTGAGGCCCTCTGCAACTCAGCGAGACCCTGTTTCAAAATAAAGATTAAAAATCGGGGCTGAGGGTGTAGCTCGAAGGTCAAATGCCTCTGGATTCCATCCCCAGACGTGCAAAAAAATAAATAAATAAATAAAAATTAGTTTGGTGGTATAGCTTGGAGGTAGAATGCCCCTGGGTTCCATCCACAGTACCCAAACAACAACAACAACAACAACAACAAAAATACAAAATCAAAAACAAACTGCAGCTGGGCATGGTGGTGCACACTTTTAATCCCAGCACTTGGGAGGGTGAGACAGGAGGATCGCAGTTCGAAGCCAGCCTCAGCTGTTTAGTGAGTCTTTTTGCTAACATTTAGTGAAACCCTGTTTCAAAATAAAGAATAAAAAACAGGGCTGGGGGTGTAGCTCGGAGGTAGACTGCTCCTGGCTTCGATCCCTAGTACCGCCCCCCCACCAAAAAAATTAAGTCACCTTCCAATGGATAAAGATGACTTAACGTCTCCAGAAGGGCGTGCTTTGGTCCTATGCGAACGCTACGCCATTTTGTAGAATGGATTGAGCGTCAAGCATTTTGGCGCCTGGAGAGGTCCTGAACCAACACCCTTGGGTGCTGAGGAATGACTGCGAGGCCATTGATGGAGAGGAGATGGGGGAGCCCAGGGTCCTCCCGGCCCTCGGGACCCCCGGGTGGTCACTCACGCGTTTTTTGTGCCTTTCTGTCCACAGAACTCGCCGCGGCTGTCGGTGGGGTAGATCACCTTGCGCGGGTCCCCATGGGTCCAGGCTGCAGGGGGGTCCGGGGACGCTGGGGTTCTGCTGCTGCTCGACACCAGCCGCACCCCTGCCGGGGCTGCGCTGCGCCTCCCGCCGCCGGACCCCAGTCCCGCCCCGCGCCCGCCTCCACTCACCCACGATGCCCACGGCCACGTAACCCACGATGGCCACGAGGAGGGCCGCGCAGCAGATGATGTCTGTGCAGCCCCTGGGGACAGAGAGGCGGCGTCGGGGACACGCGCTCCCAGCCACATGGACCGGCTTTCACGCGTTACCTGTACACTTGGTGTCTGTTATACTGGGGACGGAACCCAGGGGCGTTATACCTCTAAGCTACACCCCAACCCCTATTTTGTCTTTTTTAAAATTTCTTTTTGCTGTACTAGGGGTGGAACCCAGGGGCATTCTACCTCCAAGCTACACCCCCAGCCCTATTTTTTAGCCCTTATTTTGAAACAGGGTCTCACGGAGTTGCAAAGAACCTCACTAAGTAGCTGAGGCTGTCTGCAAACCAGGATCCTCCTGTCTCAGCCTCCCAAGTGCTGGGATTACAAGCGTGCGCTACCACGCCCGGCTCCCAGCCCTATTTTTTATTCTTTATTTTAAAACAGGGTCTCACTGAGTTGTAAATGGCCTCACTAAGTATTTGAGACTGACCGCAAACCTGAGTCCTCCCATCTCAGCCTCCCAAATACCAGGATTACAAGCGTACAAGCACCATTCCTGGCTCCCTATTTTGTCTTGAAACAAGGTCTCGGTAAGTTGATGAGGCTGGCCTCTAACCTGTGATCCTCCTGTCTCAGCCTTCCAAGTACTGGGTTTACAGGGGTACTGTTAGCCCCTGACTATTTATAATACTTCGTGGTCTGTAAGTAATGTTGTCCAGCTGGGCATGTGGTAGTGCACACTTGTAATCCCAGTACTTGGGAGGCTGAGACAGGAGGATTGAAGGTTTGAAGACAGCCTCAGCAAGTAGTGATATTCTCATCAAGCTAGCAAGACCTGTTTCAAAATAAAAATAAAATACGGCTGGGGGTATAGCTCGGAGGTAGAACATCCTGGACTCAATCCCCGTATCAAAATAAATAAATAAATAAATAATGTCATTCAGGTTTTTTTTTTTTGTTGGTTTTTTTTTTTTTTGGTGGTAATGGGGGTGGAACCCAGAGGCTTTCTACCTCCGGGCTACACCCCCAGACCTATTTTATACTTTATTTGGAAACAGGGTCTCACTAAGTTGCTGAGAGCCTCACTAAGTAGCTGAGGCTGGCTTCAAACCTGCGCAATCCTCCAGTCTCAGCCTCCCAAGCGCGGGGATTACAAGCGTGCGCCACCACGCCCGGCTGTCATTCAGTTTTTATCTTATTTTAAAAACCCAGCCAGGAGTGGTGGCTCACGCTTATAATCCCAGTGGTTGGGAGGCGGAGACAGGAGGGTCACAGGTTGGAGGACAGACTCATCAAGTAGTGATTCTCATCAACTTTGTGAGACAGTTTCAAAATAAAAATAAAATGGGACTGGGGGTGTAGCTCAGAGGTAGAATGCCTCTGGTTTCAATCCCCAGTATTAAAAAAAAAAAAAAAAAAAAAAAAAAAAAAGAGCCAGGCATGGTGGCACATGGCTCTAATTCCAGTACTTGAGAGCCTGAAACAGGAGGATTGCAAGTTCAAGGCCATCCACAGCAACTTAGCAAGACCCTGTTTCAAAATAAGAAATAAAGAGCCTGGCGTGGTGGCCCACACTTGTAATCCCAGTATTTGGGAGGCTGAGATAGGAGGATTGGGGACAGCCTCTGCTACTTAGTGAGGCCCTTTGCAATTCAGTAAGACCCTGTTTCAAAATAAAGAATAAAAAATAGGGCTAGGGGTGTAGCTTGGAGCTAGAATGCCCCTGGGTTCCATCCCCAGTACTGCAAAAAGAAAAAAATAAATAAATAAAATCAGGCTGGGGGTGTAGCTTGGAGGTATATTCCCTAGTACCACAAAAAGAAAAGGAAAAAAGAAAGAAAGAAAGAAAAATCAGTGTGTGAACCAGGCATGGTGATACACACCTATAATCTCAGTACTGGGGAGATTGAGACAGGAGGATCACAGAGTCCAGAGCAGCCTAAAAAATAGTGGGACTGTCATCAACCAAGCAAGATCCTGTTTCAAATAAAAATAAGCTGGGCGTGGTGGCGCAGGTTTGTAATCCCAGGACTTAGGAGACTCAGACAGGGGTATGGCAGGTTCATGGTGAGCCTCGGGAACCCAGTGAGCCCCTCCACAACTCCGTAACAGCCTGTTTCAAAATAAAGAATAAGAAGAACCAGCGGTGTAGCTCAGAGGTAGCATGCCCTTGGGTTCCATCCCCAATACGAAAACATTAAATTAAAAAAAAAAGCCGGGCGTGGTGGCGCACGCTTGCCATCCCCGCGCTTGGGAGGCTGAGACAGGAGAATCGCACATGATCAAAACCAGCCTCAGCTACTTAGTGAGGCTCTCAGCAACTTAGTGAGACCCTGTTTCCAAATAAAATATAAAATAGGTCTGGGAGTATAGCCCGGAGGTAGAAAGCCTCTGGGTTCCACCCCTAGTACCACCAAAAAACAAAATTATATATATATATATATATATATATATATATATATATATATATATATATATATATATATATATGCTAGGGATATAGCGCAGAGGTAGAATGCCCCTTCGTTCAAGCCCCAGTACTGTTAAAAAAAAAAAAAAGAAAAAAAAGAAAGAAAGAAAGAAAGAAAGAAGAATGCGTGGGGTTGGGTGGTGTACCTCAGCCCAATGTTTGATCCCCAGCCCCCTCAAAAAAATCCATGTGGGCTGAACACGGGGACACACGCCTGTAGTCCGTCTATTTTGGGAGGCTGAGTCAGAAGGATTGCAGGTTTGAGGCCTGCCTCAATTGAGGGAGACCCTCCCAATTTAGCAAGAGGCCTTTTCGAAATTAAGCCGTGCAGGAGGAGGTGTGGCTCAGGGGCAGAATCGCGCAGGTTTAATTCCCAGTGCACGCGCACGCAAGCACACACACACACACACACACACACACACACCCCTCTTTGCACAGCAAAGAAATGCCTTTCCCATCAAGTTGCAAACATGTGCCACCGGGGGCTTGGAGGGCAGCCAGGCGCCCGCCCTAACACTCTGGAGGGGGCGGCGGGAGCCCCCCACCCGCCCGCCCGGCCAGTACCTGTTGTAAATGGGTCCTTTGAAGGCCGGGTCGTACTTCTGGGGAGTCCCTGGAAAGTCAAGAGGACGGTGTCGGTGTCTGTCCGTCTAGCTGCGCCACCTAGACGCGCCTGGGGCCCGGGTGGCCTCCACTGGGGGAGGGGGCAGCGGGGTGGGGGTTTCTGTACTGGGGAGGGGGCAGCGGGGTGGGGGTCTCTGTACTGGGGAGGGGGCAGCGGGGTGGGGGTCTCTGCAGGGCAGCCGCTGGGGCAGCTCCGGGAGACGTGGGCAGGGCGCTCGGCGGCCCCTCCCCGCGGCGACCCCCCCCAGGAGCCTACCATGCTTCCCGTAGTAATCCTTGCGCTCGCCCCCCATGCCTGCGCCCCGGCGGGTCTGGGCGCAGAGGCGTCCGGAGGGAGGCTGGAGCGGATCCTCCCAGCCCAGCCAGGCGGGGCGGCCCAAACCGGTCAGACCGGCCGGAGCCCAGGACCCAGGGGGCGGGGAGGGGGCCAGCTGCTCCCGCCGCTCACATCCCGATTTAGCCTCCCCTCCCCCCCCAGGCCCGCCCAGCCGGCCCCCCCCCCAGCCTGGCGGCCTCTCCCTGGGCCAGGCTCACCCCCTGCCCACCCGGCGCCTCCCCCTGGGACTCTGGGACTGCGCCCAGCCCAGCCCCAAACAGGCCCCTCTGCTGCCCTGTCTGCAGGTGGGGAAACTGAGGCACGGGATGGCCGAGCCCGAGGCGCCCGGCAGCAAGGGTTGGGCTGAAAAACTCTCAAAGCGGGGGACGAGTTATTTTGGCCTGCGATTTGGTTTTGAGATGGGGATATATATTTTGGTACTAGGGATGGAACCCAAGGGCATTCTACCTCCGAGCTCCATCCCCAGCCCTGTTTTTTATTCTTTATTTGGAAACAGGGTCTAGCGGAGCGGCAAAGGGCCTCCCCAAGTAGCTGAGGCTGTCCGCGAACCGCGATCCTCCTGCCCCAGCCTCCAGGGTAGGGGGAGCCACAGGCCCAGGCCCGGCACAAGGCTTCCCAAGGGCTCTTCACCACAACGCGGCCACCGCACACTTGCGACGGCCATGCAGTCGGTTTGGGGGTCTCATCAGCAATGTGGGGTACACGGTCAACCGGGACATATACAGTTGGTTGCAATAATGGTAGCTGCTTAGCTGGGCGTGGTGGTGCACCCGGTACCAGGGAAGTATCTCCCAGCACTGGGAGGCTGGGATGGAAGGATCCCAGGTTCCAGGACAGCCTTCAAGATAAAAAATAAAATAGGGCTGGGGTGTAGCTCAGGGGCAGCCCTGGGTTCAATCACAATAAATAAGCAATAGCGGGTGTGGTGGCACAGGCTTGTAATCCCAGTACTTGGGAGGCTGAGACAGGATGACTTGGGTTTTATTTTGCCGTTTGAAAATAAAAATAAAATAGGTTTGTGAGGAGCTGGGCATTCGGGAGGCTGAGACAGGAGGATCGCGGTTCGTGGCCAGCCTCTGCTACTTAGTGAGGCCCTTTGCAACTCAATGAGACCCTGTTTCAAAATAAAGAATAAAAACCTTCAGAGGTAGAAGGCCCCTGGGTTTCATGTCCAGTACCATAAAAAAAATACAAAAATAGAGCTGGAGGTGTACTTTGCAGGTAAAATGCCCCTAGGTTCAATCCCCAGTAACACCAAAATTTTAAAAAAAAATAAAATAAATACCAATAAATAAACAAATAAAAAAAATTGTGGCTGCTTCCTCTGAGTCAAACATACCCCGTGGGGTGGGGCTCCGGTCACTAACTCAGCTTGTCTCCAGAGAAAAGTGCCAGCTCCCCCTGGCGCCTGAGCCACCGGCTTCTGCAAACAGGCCAGGCCGTGCCCTTGGGAGACCTGGCCGCAGGAAGCCCTGGCCAGCCTGAAGGCTGCCTGAGCCGGCCCCGCCCTGCCCAGCCCTAGCGGTGGACAGACAGCAGGCTGCTCCCGGCCCCAGGCCGCTTCTGTCCCCACAGAGAACTCTCAAGAGTCTGGGCCCTCATGAGGGCCTCACCCACATTGGTGTGGCTCCCCCACTCCCTGGGGGAAAATGAAGGTAAAATAGAAGAAAGAGGTAAAAAGAAGCCAGCACGATGGTGAGCGCCTGTAATCCCAGGACTGGGGACACTAACACGGCAGGAACAAGGAACGTGTGTTCAAGGCCAGCCTCAGCAACTTAGTGAGACCCTCATAATGGAGTCAGACCCTGTTTCAAAAATAAAAATAGAGCCGGGCGTGGTGGCGCACCCTTGTAATCCCCGCGCTTGGGAGGCTGAGACAGGAGGATCGCGCGGGTTCGAAGCCAGCCTCAGCTACTTGGTGAGGCTCTCGGCAACTTAGTGAGACCCTGTTTCCAAATAAAGTATAAAATAGGTCTGGGAGGATAGCCGGGAGGTACAAAAGCCTCTGGGTTCCACCCCAGCACCACAAAAAAATAAATAAATAAAAATAGGCCAAGCGTGGCAGCATCCGGTTGCAATCCCAGCATCTGGGAGGCTGAGACGAGAGGACAGCAGCTTGCAGACAGCCTCAGCTACTTAATAAGGCCCTTTGCAACTCAATAAGAGACCCTGTTTCAAAATGAAGAATAAAAATTAGGGCTGAGGGTGTAGCTCGGAGGTAGAATGCCCCTGGGTTCCATCCCCAGTACTGCAAAAAAAAAAAAAAAAAAAATCAAAACAACACACACAAAAAAGAAATTAAAAAATAAAACTAGGGCTGCTGAGGCTGGCCTCGAACCTGTGATCGTCCTGTCTCAGCCTCCCACGTGCAGGGATTACAAGTGTGCATCACCACGCCTGGCTCTATCTAGGTCTCTGACCAGCTTATAAAATTCTCTTCCATCACATTAGCCAAGGACCCGGCCAGCCCTGACTTGAGTCTCTCTTTCCCTCTCACTGGGAACTCCTCAAACCTTCCTCACAATCAGCCAGCATCCTGTGACAAGCCCACCATCTCCTCAAAGTCAGCACGGGCACTCCTAGGCCTCCCGTCTCTGGCCTCCCGCTTCCAGGTGCCACCACGCCTGGCTAGCTCTTTTTCTGTTACCTGTGATTGAACCATGGGCAGTCTCCCTCCAGACTACACCCCCACCCTTATTTTGTTGTTGACTTTGAAACAGGGTCTCCCTATGTTGCCGAGGGCCTTGCTCCATTCCTGAAGCTCCCCTGAACCTGCAAGCCTCCTGCCTCAGCCTCCCAAATACTGGGATGCCAGGCGTGCACCATCATGCCTAGCTCAGAGGTACATTTCAGAGAAAATGAATTCCCCCTCCTACACACACACACACACACACACACACACACACACACACACGGCGAAATAAATTCCACAGGGATTAATCATGCAACTATATAAAACCTCTAGAACTATTCTAAGTATTAAAAAGAAAACACAGGAGCCTCTATCTACCATGTGATAGGAGGTGACCCCAGTCAGGCAGGTGGGAGGAGAGATAAGGGAGTTACTGAAAGTTTCTGGTGTCAATTTAAATGGTGGCGCACACTTGTGATCCCAGCATTCGGGAGGCTGAGACAGGAGGATCGCAGTTCGCGGCCAGCCTCAGCTACTTAGGCCCTCTGCAATGCACTGAGACCCTGTTTCAAAATAAAGAATAAAAAATAGGGCTGGGGTGTAGCTCAGAGGTAGAATGCCCTGGGTTCCATCCCCAGTACAGCAATAAATAAAAAAAAAAAAACACATATAAATACACATATACTTAAATGTCTCCAGGCTACTCCAAGCGGAGCCACCCGAGAACGGCTCCTATTGGACTGGGGGTGCCGCTCCGGGATAGAGCACCTGTCCAGCCCGCTTGGGGTCCCGGGCTCCATCCCCAGAAACCCCACCCCCAAAACAAAATTCAACATTGACCAAGGAATTCTTCACACCCTGCAAACTCTCCTCCCATGATGGAGAGTCCTCCCCGCCCATCTCACGGCAGAGGAAACTGTAGGGGCGACTTACTGGGGTCGCAGCCCAGCCCAGCCCCAGGAACGGCTGCGGCAACTTTTCCTTTTTTTCTTTTTGTGGTACTAGGGATTGAACCCAGGGGTATTTTCTACCTCCAAGATACATTCTCAGCCCAATGCTTATTTTTTTTACTCTTCATTTTCAAATAGCATCTCGCTAAGCTGCAGAGGGCCTCACTAAGTAGCTGAGGCTGGCTGCAAACCTCCGATCCTCCTGTCTCGGCCTCCCGAGGACTGGGGTGACAAGGGTGTGCTACCACACCCAGATTTTTTAATTAATTAATTTATTTTTTGGTGCTGGGGATGGAACCCAGGAGCATTCTACCTCTGAGCTACACCCCAGCCCTATTTTAGTTTTATTTTGCAACAGGGTCTTGCTAGGTTGATGAGACTCTCACTACTCGCTACGGCTGACCTGGATCCTGTGATCCTCCTGTCTCAGCCTCCCAAGTGCAGGCATTACAGGCCTGGGCTACCACTGCACCTGGCTTGCAGGAACTTCTCTCCCCTGAAGCTCCTGTTTCCTTGTCTGTTCCTTCCTAGAGGTTTGCGGTGCTGAAGATAACCTAATGGCGGAGACAAGATAACCTCACCGGGTCTGCTAGGTGAGCTCACCCGGTTCCGCTCAAACTGCCGCCCTCTGGTTCCAGCTTCCGGGGCTTTGCAGATCCTCTCTGGCTTTGTGACCCCTTCCTATAAACCCTCCTTCCAGTAGGCATGCACACCTGTCATCGCAGCATTTGGAGGCTGAGACAGGAGGCTCTCAGGTTCATAGACAGCCTCCGCATTTTAATGAGACCCTGCTTCAATATAAAGAATAAAATAGAAGCCGGGCGTGGTGGCGCACGTTTGTAATTCCCACGCTTGGGAGGCTGAGACAGGAGGATCGCGCAGGTTCGAAGCCAGCCTCAGCTACTTAGTGAGGCTCTCAGCAACTCAGTGAGACCCTGTTTCCAAATAAAGTATAAAATAGGTCTGGGAGTGTAGCCCGGAGGTAGAAAGCCTCCTGGGTTTCACCCTCAGTCCCACTAAATAAATAAATAATTAATTAAATAATAAAAAAAAATAAAAAGGGCCAGGAGTGTAGCTCAGTGGTAGAATGACCTCGGGTTCACTCCCCAGTACAATACACACAGAAGAAATGTGTAATTACACCTGTAATCCCCGCGCCTGGGAGGCTGAGACAGGAGGATCACAGCTTCAGCTATTTAGTGAGACCCTTTGCAACTCAGTGAGACCCTGTTCCCAAATAAAAAGTAGGGCTGAGGGGTGTAGCTGGGAGGTCCCTGAGTTTCATCCCCAGGACTGAAAAACATAACAAGAACTATGGGAGACACTGGCGCAGCTGCCCGGCATGAGCGAGGCCGGGGTCCCGCCCGGCACAGAAAGCAGGGAGACGCCACCAACACCCGCACCACGTCCCCAGGCTCTGGACGCCGCGTGCTGCCGCCTCGTCTGCCAGGAGGAAGGCTGGCGTCATCAGCCGGGCCTCGACCTGGGGCCAGAACCGCGAGCTAAATAAACCTCGGCTCTGTATAAGTCTCCCGCTCAGTGACATGGTGCTTAGCCATAAGGAATGAGTCAGGTGTGCTGGTGCAAGTCTGTGGTACCGGTCCTCGGGAGGCCGAGACAGAGGATGGCCAGTTCACTGCCAGCCTCAGCCACTTAACTGACATAATTCATTACATATCCATCTATATGTAACTTACATATATATATAACTTACATATTCATATATATGAATAATAAGCCGGGCGTGGTGGCGCAAGCTTGTCATCCCAGCATTCTGGAGGCTGAGACCTGGAGGATCGAGGTTCGCAGCCAGCCTCAGCTACTTAGTGAGGCCCTCTGCAACTCAGTGAGAGTCTGTTTCAAAATAAAGAATAAAAAATAGGGCAGGGGGTGTAGCTTGGAGGTAGAATGCCCTGGGTTCCATCCCCAGACCCACAAAAATAAATAAATAAATAAATAAATAAATAAATAAATAATCCAGGCATGGTGGTACACACCTGTAACCCCAGCACTTGGGAGGCTGAGACAGTAGGATCGCAAGTGTGAGGCCAGCCTCAGCAATATAACAGGATTCTCAGAAACTGTTTCAAAAATAAAATAATAATAATAATAAATAAATAAATAAACCGGGCGTGGTGGCGCACGCTTGTCATCCCCGCGCTTGGGAGGCTGAGATGGGAGGATCGCGCAGGTTCGAAGCCAGCCTCGGCTACTCACTGAGGCTCTCAGCAACTTAGTGAGATTCTGTTTCCAAATAAAATATAAAATAGGTCTGGGAGTGTAGCCCGGAGATAGAAAAGCCCCTGGGTTCCACCTTCAGCACCAAAATAATTAATTAATTAATTAATTAAAAAAGGGCTGGGGCTGTAGCTCAGGGTAGAGTGACCCTGGGTTCAATCCCCAGGACTGAAAAGAAATGAACAGGAGAGCAAGGCAGTGGTGGAGGGCGGGGCGGCAGCGCGCGCCTCAGGCCGCTCTGTCCCAGGCTTGTGCCAGGACTTCAGAGGCACCCCGCCCCCACAGCTTCCACACCAGCCAAGTCCCCAAGGGCTGCAGGGCCCAAGGCCAGCGGCCTGTCCCTGTCTGAGAGCGACCCCACTGCTCAGACAAGTCTTTTCCACAAAGGGTTTGAGGACAGCATCTGGGTAGGGAAGCTTAGAAGTACTAGGAGGAGCTGGGCAGGGTGGCGCACACCTGTAATCCCAGGACTTGGGAGGCTGAGATGGGAGGATCACAGGTTTGAGGTCAGCCTTAATAATTTAGTGAGGCCATTAGCAACATGCAAGACTTACTTTCTTTTTTTTTCTTTCTTTCTTTCCAGTACTGGGGATAGAACCTAGGGGCATCTACCTCTGAGCTACACCCTCAGCCCTATTTTTATTCTTCATTTTGAAGCAGGGTCTCACTGAGTTGCAAAGGGCCTCACTAAGTAGCTGAGGCTGTCTGAGAACTGTGATCCTGTCTCAGGTTCCCAGATGCTGGGATTACAAGTGTGTGCCACCACACCCGGCAAGACCTTGTTTCTTAAAAAAACAAACAAAAAAAAAAAATTTAAAAGCCTGGCATACTGTCGCACGCTTGTAATCCTAATACGAGGATCATAGGTTCAAAGCCAGACTCAAAATTTAGCAAGGCCAAGCCAGGCGTGGTGGCGCACACTTATAATCCTATTATTTGGGAGGCTGAGACAGAAGGATTTCAGGTTTGAGGACAGTTATCAGCAAATAGTAACACTTTCAACAACATAGCAAGACCCTGTTTCAAAATAAAAATAAAATAGGGCTAGGTGCTGGGCATGGTGCCCCATGCTTGCAATCCTAGTACTTGGAAGGCTGAGACAGGAGGATCGCAGGTTCAAAGCCAGCCTTGACAGCTTAACGAGGCCCTCGCAACTTAGTGAGACTGTATTTTCAAGTAAGGAATAAAATCAGGCTGGGGGTTTTGCTCAGAGGTAGAACACCTCTGGGTTCAATTCCCAGTGCCAGCCACACACACACAGACACACACACACAGACACACACAGAGACACACACAGAGACACACACACACAATTAGCAAGGTCCACTATAACTTAGTGAAACCCTGTTTTGAAAAAAATATATAGCAGGGCCAGGAGTGCAGGAGCGGGACGAAGCTCAGAGGCAGAAGGCCCTGGACTCAGTCCTCAACACCACACAAAACCAAAGCGCTGTAAGGAAAAGACAAGTAAAGGCAGGCACTGCACTGCGCGCCCGCGACCCCAGTTCAGAGGCCCAGGAGGAGGCTGGGTTACCAGCCAGCCTTGACAACCTAGGGAGGCTCCCGCACCCCAGTGAGGCCCTGTGTCAAAAAATAATTAACAGGAGCCGGGCGTGGGGGCGCAGGCTCATCATCCCAGCATCCGGGAGGCTGAGACAGGAGGATCGCGGTTCGCGGACAGCCTCAGCTACTTAGTGAGGCCCTCCGCAACTCAGTGAGACCCTGTTTCAAAATAAAGGATAAAAAATAGGGCAGGGGGTGTAGCTCGGGGTCAAATGCCTCTAGGTTCCATCCCCAGACCCGCAAAAAAAAAAAAAAAAAAAAAAAAAAATTATATATATATGGCTGGGAGGTGTTGCTCAGAGGTAGAATGCCCCTGGGTTCCACTACCAGCAACACACACACACACACACACACACACACACACATACACACACACACACAAACACACACTAATAAAAATAAAAATAAAAAATAAATAAAAGGGTTGGGGGGGCAGGCAAAACTGGATCCTGGATCCTCCTGCTCAGCCTCTCAAGTATTGGGGTTACAAGCATGCGCCACCACGCCCGGCAGCTTATTTATTTATTGTGCTGGGAGTTGAACTCAGGGGCATTCTACCTCTAAGCTACACCCCCAACCCTATTTTACTTATTATTTTGAAGCAGGGTCTCACTAAGTTGCTGAGGCTGGCCACAACGAACCTGCCATCTTCCTGTCTCACCGTCCCAATACAGAGAGGCCAAGTGAGCACCACCAGGCCAGCTATTTATTTATTTATTTACTTGTTTATTTACTTACTTACTTATTTATTGTGGGGAGGTTCCTGGGAGTTGACTAAGAGGGGTTCTACCATTGAGCCACATCCCTCACCCTTTTTATTTCTACACAAAGTAGAGGCTTGCTACATCGCCCAGGCTGGCCAGCAAGCCTCCTGTCTCAGCCTCCCAAGTACTGAGATTACAGCTGCCCCCACTGCACTAGGCCCTCTAGTCTCATCTTTTATTTTTTATTTTGGTGGTACTGGGGATTGAACCCAGACACATTCTACCTCCAAGCTACACCCCCAGCCCAGTTTTAAGAAACAGTATCTTACAGCCGGGCGTGGTGGCGCACGCTTGTCATCCCAGCATTCGGGAGGCGGTTCGCGGACAGCCTCAGCTACTTAGCGAGGCCCTCTGCAACTCAGTGAGACCCGGTTTCAAAATAAGGAATAAAAAATTGGGCTGGAGGTCCAGCTCGGAGGTCGAATGCCTCTGGGTTCCATCCCCAGACCCGCAAAAAAAAAAAAAAAAAAAAAAAAAAAAAAGAAAGAAAGAAAGAAAGAAAAAAAAGAAAAGAAAAGAAAAGAAACAGGGTCTCATAAGGTTGCTGAGAGCCTCACTACTTGCTGAGGCTGGCTGTGAACCTGGGATCCTCCCATCTCAGCCTCTCAAGAACTGAGGTTACAGCTGCATCCACTGCACCCCGGCCTCGCCTAATCTTGTTATAATGACTTCCTTTTTGCTAGTTCATAGAATAACATAATTGAACATTGTTTCACATCCCAAGGCTAGACCTATCTTATCTTTTAAAAAAAAAGGCTACATAGTTTTTTATTTCAGACACTGTGTTGTTTCACTCACAAAAAACAGTCCCAGGAGATTAAAAAAAGATACAGATGTCACACACAGGCGCAGAAATAGAGACACTCGGCTCTGGAAGGCTACTTCTTGACTGTTGTCTCAGGGCTGAGGACGGGAGGGTTGTAGACTGTTCTTTGACATGGAAAGTTAAAAAAGCTTACAGTGAGGGCTTCTTTTTTTTTTTATCTCCCTGCCTCAAAAGAAAACAATTTTATTATATGAAGGTTATTTATTCATTTATTTTTTTTATCCAGGCAGGGTGGCACATGCTTGTAATCCCAGTACTAGGGAGGTTGAGACAAGAGGATTCAAGATTCAAGGACAGCCTCCGCAAGTAGCCAGACTCTTATCAACCTCGTGAGACCCTGTTTCAAAATAAAGGCGAAGCCGCGGTGATGGTGAGGCTCGGCAGGGAGTGAGGCTCTCTTCTACCTCGTGAGACCTTGTTTCAAAATAAAAATTAGGGCTGGGCGTGGTGGCGCACGCTTGTAATCCCAGCATTCGGGAGGCTGAAACAGGAGGATCGCGGTTTGCGGCCAGCCTCAGCTACTTAGTGAGGCCCTCCGCAACTCGGTGAGACCCTGTTTCAAAATTAAAAAAAAAAAAAAGGTCTGGGAGTATAGCCCGGAGGTAGAAAGCCCCTAGGTTCCACCCCCAGTACCACCAAATAAATAAATAAATAAATAAATAAATAAATAAAAATTGGGCTGGGGGTGTAGCTCAGATGCAGAATTTCCCTGGGTTCCATTCCCAGTACCGCAAAAAATAAATTAAAAAAAGGGCTCAAAGTACAGCTTGGCAGTAGAATGCCCCCAAGGCCAATCCCTAGTACTGCAAAAATAATAAATAAATAAATAAATAAATAAATAAATGTTATGACAAGATTTTATTGCAGGTTGAGTTGATTTCTTCTTTCTTTCTTTCTTCTTTTTTTTTTGTTTTTTTTTTGTTGTTGTTGTTGATGCTGGGGATGGAAGCCAGGGGCATTCAACCTCAGAGCTATACCCCCTGCCCTATTATTTTATTTTATTTTATTTTTCCCAGGTCTGGGGACAGAACGCAGGGGCATTTGACCTCCAAGCTACACCCCCTGCCCTATTTTTTATTCTTTATTTTGAAACCGGGTCTCACTGAGTTGCGGAGGGCCTCACTAAGTAGCTGAGGCTGTCCGCGAACCATGATCCTCCTGTCTCAGCCTCCCGAATGCTGGGATGACAAGCGTGCGCCACCACGCCTGGCTCTTCTTTCTTTCTTTCTTTATTATTTTTTTTTTAAGGTGGTACTGGGGTTCCTGGAAACCCTCCCTCCAGGCTACACTCCCAGACCTATTTTTACATTTTTTTTTTTTGGTGGCACTGGGGTTCCTGGAAGCCCTTCTATCTCCGGGCTACACTCCCAGACCTATTTTTATATTTTTATTTGGAAACAGGGTCTCTTAAGCCAGCACGACTGGCTTCGAACCTGCGCGATCCTCGTGTCTCCGCCTCCCAGGCGCGGGGATCACAGCGTGCACCGCCACGCCTGGCTCTTCTTTTTTATTTTTGAAACAGGGCCTAGTCAAATTGTGGCGATGTTAACTAGCAGAGGCTGGCCGCGAACCGTGATCCTCCTGTCTCAGCCTCCCAGGTCCTGGGCTGACGCGGGCACGCTGCCCGCCTGGCTTTGGCACCCTCTTCTGCTCCCAGCGAGGGCAGGCCGGGAGGACGGCGGTGCCCTTGCTCACATCCTGGCTGCAGCCGCTTCCCTGTCCGCTCCCAGCAGCCTCCTTCCCTTGGAGATAATGGTCTCTGAGCTTCCTGCCCTGCCCAGCCCCAGTTCATGTCTCGGCGAGGGGAGGCCTGTTTCCTTGCTAACTCATGGAAAAGCCGCGCCCTGTCTCATCAGTCCCAAGGGCCCCGAGCTCCTAGACATCCCCGGCACCAGCCACCTCGTGTGGTCCCCCGGCCCAAAGACCGCGACGCGCAGGTCCAGAGAGGTGCTGCTTCCCGGGGGTCACCCCGCGCGGAAGCATCAGGACCATGATTTGGGTCTGGGTCCGTCCGAATTGCTGAGGCTGGCCTCAAACCTGCCATCCTCTGCCTCAGCCTCCCAAGTACTGGGATTAGAGCAGTGTGTCACTTTGCTGGTGGGAGCTGTCCCATGTCACTCCCTAAATTACAGTAACCAATGGGAAGCCGCTGCGGGGAAGGATGTGTGACACACCCATCTTTTTTTGTGTGTAGCACACTGGGGTCCTAACCCAGGGGCATTCTACATTTGAGCTACAATATATATATAAATAAATATATATTTATTCACATATATATATATATATATGGTGTGTGTGTGTGTGTGTGTGTGTGTGTGTGTGTGTGTGTGTGTTGTATTGGGGATTTAGCCCAGAGGTATTCTATCTACAAGCTACATCCCTATTTTATTTTATTTTATTTATTTATTTATTTATTTATTTATTTATTTATTTATTTTGCGGTACTGGGGATGGAACCCAAGGGCATTCTACCTCTGAGCTACACCCTCAGCCCTATTTTTGATTCTTTATTTTATTTTATTTTTTGGTGGTACTGGGGGTGGAACCCAGAGGCTTTCTACCTCCAGGCTATATTCCCAGACCTATTTTTGGAAACAGGGCCTCACTAAGTCACTGAGAGCCTCACTAAGTAGCTGAGGCTGGCTTCGAACCTGCGCGATCCTCCTGTCTCAGCCTCCCAAGCGCGGGGATGACAAGCGTGCGCCACCACACCCGGCTTTTTTATTCTTTATTTTGAAACAGGGTCTCACTGAGTTGCAAAGGGCCTAAGTAGCTGAGGCCGGCTGTGAATCCAGATCCTCCCGTCTCAGCTTCTCCGGAATGCTGGGTGACAAGCCCGCGCCACCACGCCCAGCTTGGAAGTCTCATTCTTTGCTGAAGCTGTCCTAAACCTGCGGTCCTCCTGCCTCAGCCTCCCAAGTGCCGGGACTCCAGGCCCGCGCCACCACCACGCCAGGCTGGGCCATCCCTCTTGCCTATGATTCTCAAGAAAAAAGCTGCCAGAGACTTCTGGAGAAGTGCAAGGGGCCCAGGTGCTTGGCTTCTCGGGAACGAATGCCTTCCAAGCTAACCACTGCCCCATTACCCGCAGTAGAGCTGGCCCCGGCGAGGACGTGAGGGCCGCCTGCCCGTCCAGCTGCAGCCTCCATGGCCGGCTCCACGGGCCTCACACAAGGAAATCACTGACAACTCTGCGGCTTGCCTGCGCCCCTCTGCCTGCAGCAACGCCCCTCCCGCCCGCGGCCGGCCGCACAGCCAGCCCTCGGTCGCCGAAAATAGAGCCCAGGGTTTTTCCTCACAAGTGCCCTGTGTGCTTACAACCTTAAACAACCTGCAATTACATATTTATCCCCTTGTCCACTCCCTGCAGTCTAAAACTTTCTGGGGTTTTTTTTTTTTTTTGGTACTGGGATTGAACCCAGCCTCTGAGCTCCACCCCAGCCCCTTCTTATTTTTGTATTCAAACAGCGCCTCCCGAAGTTGCAGAGGGCCTCACTATGTTGCTGAGGCTGGCTTCAAACCCGCGATCCTCCCGCCTCAGCTTCTCAAGCAGTAAGATAACAGGCAGGCATCACTTGCCAGGAGGGTTTTTTGTGGTTGTTTTTGTTTGCAGCTTTATGGACTGCAAGATCTCACTAAAAGCTTGTTGACTGGGGCTGGGGTGTGGCTCAGTGCTACAGCACTTGTCTAGCGCGTACGTGAGAGGCCCTGGGTTCCATCCCAAGCTGGACATGAAAGAAAGAAAGAAAGAAAAAAAGAAAGAGAAAAAAAGAAAGAAAGACAGACGGACGGAATGCACTCCCAGATCCCAGCCCGGGATAGCAGGTACACTGGACAGAGTTCCTTGTCTGTCTTCTGGGTAAGCCTGAGACCCTGGAGGGGTTTCTGTACTGACCAGATCTAAAAGCGACGGTACTGAGCACTGTGCCTCCACCCCCACCCCGCCGGATCTCACAGACACCAAGGATTCCTCAGGTAGTGACCACAGGCAGGCAGGGCCTGGCCAGGACCCAAGCGGACACTCCCACATCAGAGACGGCCAGCCACACCTGAGGGGCGCACAGCAGAAGCAGCCGCCAAGTCTGCAGGTCTGAGCCGAGAATCTGGGGCTGGGGGCCCTCCAGAGGTCTGGGCTGGCAGTTCCAAGGGGGAGGGTGTTGAGGAGATGGCAAGGTGGAATCCTCCCCCTCGGCGGGGCTGGATGGAGAAGGCTGAGCCTCCGCCATCTGCAGCCTCCAGGGCCCACAGTCCCCGGGGGCAGGGAGGCAGAGCGCGAGCCTACTTGTTTTTCTTGGGTATTTTTTGAGCGGTTTCCGGCCCCCTCCCCAAGGCCCTCCAGTTGGGCAGCTTCCAGGAAGTTCCTGTCATACAAGGGGCAAGGGACAGGGCCTCGGTGCCCCGGGGCAGTGCCACTAGAAACTGGCACCGAATTGGGCCCTGGGAGCTCGAGATGGAGAAAAGAGAAACTGAGGACCGCAGCCCCCCGCCCGTGGGGACTCAGGAGGACGGCACTGAGAGGGGGGCTTCACCGAGCCCCACCCAGCGCCAAGTGCTGAGGCTGCCCTCCCTCGGAGGTTCTGGAAGGGGCCCATCACCCGGGCCCCGGAGGACGGGCACCCTGGCTATTTGCACGGGGCAGGGAAAGTTTCCCAATGGTTTCCTGCTTCCTTCCTGGTCCCTCGGCGGAGGCGCCCTGTTTCCGCCCTGCCCAGGCGCCCGGCGAGACCTGGGGGCTCCCGTCCCTGACACTGGTCTGTCCGGTCCTGCCTCAGTTTCCCCCTCTAGCCCAAAGCCCGGGATGGCTCTTTCTGGGGGGGGGGTGGGGGAGGACGCAGAGAGGCGGACAAAGGGGACTGGCAGAGGAGGGGGACTTGCGGAGGTCGGGGCTCTGATCCTTCCCCCCCAGGCGCGATCCGCGTCCCTCCCCTCCCCCGCCCGCCATCCGAGCCGCCCAGATAACGGGACCTCCGCCGGAGCATGCGCCGTGGCCCCGGCCCCTCGCCGGAGGGGGCGCAGGGTCGGGGACGGGGTGCCGCGCGGCGGAGCTGGAGGAGCCGGGCCAGGGGCGGGGGGCTGCGGCCTCGGGCGCCCCCCCAGATGCGCAGCCCCCCGGCGGCGGCGGCGGCGGCGGCCCGGGCCGCAGGGGTGCCTACCGTACGCGCCGTCCTTCCGCTCGTCCTCCATGGCCGCCGCGGGCGGGGAGGGGCGTCCCGGCCAGCGCGACCCCAGCCCGGGCGGGCGGGAGGCTCCGCGGGCCGCAGACCCCGCCCCGGGCCGCGCACGCCCCGCCCCGCCCGGCCGGCCCGCCCCCGCGCGCGTCCGCCAATGGGAGCGCCGCGGGGCGGGAGGGGGCGTGGCCAGGGCGGGGCGGGGCCCAGGCTTGGGCTCTCCGGAGACTCCCTCCGCGAGGGGAGGTCGGCTGTCACTCGGGGATTCAGGGCTCCCTTCACCCAGTCGTCGGATGGATGCCAGCGGACGGAAAGATGCCACTTTTTGTGCATCAGATGGGCAAGAATTTGCGAGTTCGGACACATCAGACGGGAGTCTGCAAAGTAGATTATGTCCAAACTATGTCCGTCCTCTCTGGCTTTGGCCTTCGGTGCGTGTGGCACCGGGGAATGAACCAGGGGTATTCTGCTTCTGAGCTGCACCCCCAGCCCTTGCTTTTTATTTTATTTTATTTTATTTTTGGGGTGCTGGGGATCGGACCCAACGCATGATACCTCCAAGCTACATCCGAGACCTTTTGATTTTTTGTTTGGAAACAGGGTCTCCCTAGGTTGCCGAGACTCTCATTATGTTACTGAAGTTGTCCTAGAACCTGTGATCCTCCTGTCTCAGCCTTTCAAGTACAGGGATTATACACAACGCCTGTTTTTTTTTTTTTTTTTTTTTTTTTTTTTTTTTTTGGTGGTACTAGGGGTGGAACCCAGAGGCTTTCTACCTCCGGGCTATACTCCCAGACCTTTTTTATATTTTATTTGGAAACAGGGTCTCACTAAGTTGCCGAGAGCCTCACTAAGTAGCTGAGGGTGGCAGTTTTTTTTTGTTTTGAAATAGAATTTTGCAGCCAGGTGTGGTGGTACACACCTGTAATCCCTGTATTTGGGAGGCTGAGACAGGAGGATCACAGGTTCAAAGACAACCTTAGCAACTTAAGGAGGCCTTCATCAACTTAGTAAGACCCTGTTTCTACACAGAAAATAAAATAGGGCTGGGAGTACACCTGCAATCCTCCTGTCTCAGTCTCCCCAATTGGGACTACAAGCATGCGCCATGACGCCTGGCTTTTTGTATTTGTTATTTTTTCGTGTGTGTGTGTGTGTGTGTGTGTGTGTGTGTGTGTGTGTGTGTGTGTGTTACTGAAGATAGAACCATGGACCTTCTACCTCCAGGAACAGTCTCACTAAGATGCTGAGGCTGGCTTTGAACCTGCAATCCTCCTATCAGCCTTCCAAGAACTGAGATTACAAGCATGTGCCACCACACCTGACTTACTTTTTATTTCTATTTTGTTTTACTTGGTGCTGGAACTTGAACCCAGAGGTATTTATCTCAAAGCTACAACTCCGCCTTTTTTTTTTTTTTTTTTTTGAAACAGGATCTCCTTAAGTTGCTGAGGGCCTTGTGAAATTTCTGAGGTTAGCCTCAAACCGGTTCTCTAGTCTCAGCCTCCCGAGCCCTAGGGATTCCAGGAATATGCCGCCATACCTGTTTTTTGTTTTTCTTTTGCAGTAGTAGGGATGGAACTTAGGGACATTCTACCTCTGAGCTACACCACAGCCCTATTTTTTATTCTTTATTTTGAATCAGGGTCTCACTGAGTTGCAAGGGGCCTAAATAGCCGAGGCTGCCCACAAACCACGATCCTGTCTCGGCCTCCCAAATGCTGGGATTACAAGTGTGCTCCACCGCGCCCGCCCAGCACCACAACCCTATTTTGTATTCTTTATTTTTAAGCAAGGTCTTAGTAGCAAAGGGCCTCGCTAAGTAGCTGAGGCTGGCTGCAAACCTGAGATCCTCCTGTCTCAGCCTCCCAAGTACTGGGATTACAAGTGTGCGCCACCGCGCCCAGCTCACACAGAAGATTGTATTTTTTATTTATTTATTTATTTTTTGCGGTACTGTTGATGGAACCCAGGGGCATTCTACCCCTCAGCTATATCCTCAGCCCTATTTTGTATTCTTTATTTTTAAACAGGCTCTCACTGAGTTGCAGAGGGCCTCACTAAGTAGCTGACGCTGTCCACAAACCTTGATTCTCCTGTCTCAGCCTCCCGAATGCTGGGATTACGAGTGTGCGCCACCGCGCCCGGCTCACACAGAAGATTTGTATGTGAACGTTCATAAGAGCTTTCTTCATCATGGCTAAAAACTGGAAGAAACCCAAGTGCCCCTGAGCAGGCGGATGGTTGAACACACTGTGGTCCATCCGAGCCATGGCCTCCTCCTAAGCAGAGAAGGGGATAAACCCGTGATCCTCCCAACCACACGGGTGACTTGAAAAACCAAAGCATGACACAGAGCTCACGGCCTCAGACTTGTCTCCATGACCTTCTAGAACAGGCCTCAGACACTGATCCCGCGCTGAGCCTGGAGGAGGGGCAGCTTCCGGGCAACACAAAATGCAATTGTGGTTTCAACAGGTGCGTTCAGGGTGTGAAAACTTGACTTCTTCCCTTTCTCAGGGTATGTTTCGGTTTCTTTCTTTCTTTCTTTTTTTTATTGTGGTACTGGGGATGGAACCCAGGGGCATTCTACCTCCAAGCTACACCCCCAGCCCTAGTTTTTATTCTTTTTTTTTTCATTTTTATTTTATTTTATTTTTGCGGGACCCAAGGGTATTTGACCTCCAAACTATACCCTCTGCCCTATTTTTTTTTTAATTCTTTATTTTGAAACAGGTTCTCACTGAGTTGCAGAGGGCCTCACTAAGTAGCTGAGGCTGTCCGCGAACCACGATCCTCCTGTCTCAGCCTCCCAAATACTGGGATTACAAGCGTGCGCCACCACGCCTGGCATGAAAATATTTTTAAAAAGAGAGAATGGGAGCCGGGCGTGGTGGCGCACACTTGTAATCCCTGGGAGGCTAATACAGGAGAATCGGGGTTCGAGGACAGCCTCAGCTACTACTTAGGCCCTTTGCAACTCAGTGAGACCCTGTTTCAAAATATAAAATAGGTCAGCCGGGCGTGGTGGCGCAAGATTGTAATCCCCGTGCTTGGGGAGGTGGAGACAGGAGGATCGCGCTGGTTTGGAGCCAACCTCGCTGGCTTAAGAGACTCTGTTTCCCCATAAAAATGTTAAAAAATAGGTCTGGGAGTGTAGCCCGTGGGAGTGTAGCTCGGAGGTAGAAGGGCTTCCAGGAACCCCAGTACCACTAAAAAAAAAAAAAAATATATATATATATATATATATATATATATATATATATATATATAATAGGCCTGGGAGTATAGCCCGGAGGTAGAAAAGCCCCTGGGTTCCTCCCCCAGTACCACACACACACACACACAGAAAGATGGTGTGACCTCGCTGGGAATGGAGAATGCTGGCTCTGGGGAGGACCACCCAGCGGAGTACCCGCTGTCAGCCTGGCATGGGAAGAGGGAGAGGAGAGGAGACGGAGGAAGCAGAAGGAAGGCGCGCTACCTACGCTGAGGGTCAGGCGCCAGAAGGAAGAGAGAGGGGAACCGAAACTGGGAAGTCATTTTGTCTGGGGCCAGGGTTCAAGCAGTGCCCGGGCTGAGGTCAGCTGTGTGTGGCCCTGCTCAGTTGGGCTGCTCCTGGGCAACGGGGAGCCATGGGGGGTGGGAGAGTGAGGGAGCACCAGCCACTGCAGCGGTGGGTTTCAGAGACATCCCTTTAGTAGGGTGGGGAAGGGCTGCAGACACAGCAGGATCTGGGCTAAGGCAGCCACCTCGGGGAGGCTGGGGTGGCCGCATCTAAGGCTGGGCGGAGCTGGGACACAGAGCCTCTCTGTTCTCTGACCCCACCAAAGCTTTGGGGCTCATGAATTTTTCAGCCAAACAAGCCTAGCGTTTCAGATTCCAGGGCTCGGGGCCCAGGCTTTTGGGTTGTAGTTACTGTCTGGAAGCCTCTCAGGGCCCTAGGAAAGGGACTGGTTTTTTTTTGTTGTTGTTGTTGTTTGTTTTGTTTTTGTGGGCCTGGGGAGGAAATCCAGGGGCATTCTACCTTCTACCTCTGAGCTACACCCCCAGCCCTATTTTATTCTTTATTTTGAAACAGGCTCTCACTGAGTTGCGGAGGGCCTGAGTAGCTGAGGCCGTCTGTGAACCGCGATCCTCCCGTCTCAGCCTCCCGAGTGCTGGGATGACAAGCGGTAATTGGACATGGCCCACCAGGCCTGGTAGAAAGGGGCTCTTTCAAGGTCGGTGGATGCCCGGAGGTGCCTGTAGTCCCCTATGGTTTCCCTCTGAGGGGGCTGAGAGGAAGTGGGAGGACCCCCTCCTCTGGGCAGAGGCAGCGTAAAATCTCAGGCCGGGATTCTCACCCTGCCACATACGTGAGTGGCTCTGTACAAGTCATTTCTTTTTTTCTCAGCTGTAGTTTCTCTCTCTGCCAAGAGACAATAAAGGCCTTGGTGGCTCAAGCTTGTGATCCCAGCATTCAGGAGGCTGAGACAGGAGCATCACAGGTTCGCGGACATGCGAAAGCTACTTAGTGAGGCCCCCCACAACTTAGTGACACCCTGTTTCCAAGTAAAGCATAAAAATGGGGCTGGGGGTGTAGCTCAGAGGTAGAATGCCCCTGGATGTGATCCCCAGTACCACAAAAGAAAGATAAATAAATAAAGCTGGGCGTGGTGGCTCACGCTTGTAATCCCAGCGTTTGGGAGGCTGAGACAGGAGGATCATGGTTCAGGGCCAGCCTCAGCTACTTAGTGAGGCCCTGGGTTCCATCTCCAGTACTACAAAAATAAATAAGTAAGTAAAAAAGAAAGAAAGAAAAAGAAAGAAAGAAATGAAAGCAGGAAAGACGGTTGGGATCCTTCTTGGACGAGGCTCAGAGAGGGTTCAAAGTACAACAGACCCCTGCTGTGTGTCTTCCAACTGGTGCCTTAACCACACTGTGCTATGCTTACAATAGGAAGGAAATGTGTGTGTGTGTGTGTGTGTGTGTGTGTGTGTGTGTGTGTTACTAGGGATTGATGTTGGGGGCCTGCCTTCTACCTCCAAGCTATACCCCCAGGCCCCCGTTTTTTGTGGTGCTGGGGATTCAACGCAGGGGCATTCATCCAAGCTACACTCCCAGCCCCGTTTTTTATTTTTTATTTATTTTATCTTTGTAGTGTTGACTCCAGGGGTATTCTACCTCCGAGCCACACCCTGAACCCCTATCTCTATTTTTTAGTCTTTTATTTTGAAACAGGGTCTCAGTCCGTTGCAAAGGGCCTCACAAAGTAGCAGAGGCTTCTGCTTCAGCCTCCCAAATGCTGGGATTACAAGAGCGAGCCTCCACGGCTCAGATAAACTCTTAATAACGAAAGGGCACCGCTGCTGTCTCCCGCAAGAGGTGCTAGATTCCGGCCCGTGATTCTGACACAGGGCTGGGGCTGGCTGGGGCTGGAGAGAGGCGGCCTGCACTGGCTCCGCGTCGACCCCTGGCGGCCCTGCGTGGAGCATCTGAGCTCATGTTGGGGTTTTTCTTTTCCCCACCTGCCCAAAACCTGACTCATGGTTAATTAAGGTCATAGAAAGTCCTGGGGTGGCCTGGCAAGGTGATGACACCTGCATTGACATCCATTAATTAATCATCAATTAATTAAGTTTATTTATTTACTTATGGTACTGGGGATGGAACCTAAGGACATTCTATCTCCAAGCTATACCTGCAGCCCTATTTTTTTGGGGGGTACTGGGTATTGAGTAACTAGCTACCCCTCCAAGCTACACCCCCAGCCCTATTTTTCATTTATTTATTTATTATTTTTGCGAGTCTAGGGATGGAATCCAGGGCCAATCTACCTCCGAGTTACATCTCCAGCCTATTTTTTATACTCTTTCTTTTTGTTTGTGGGTCTGGGGATGAAACCCAGGGGCATTCGGCCTCCAACCTATACCCCCTGCCCTATTTTTCATTCTTTATTTTGAAACAGGGTCTCACTGAGTTGCAAAGAGCCTCACTAAGTCGCTGAGGCTGTCCTCGAACCGCAATCCTCCTGTCTCTGCCACCCTTTATTCTTTATTTTGAAACAGGATCTCACTAAGTAACTGAGGCTGTCTGGGAACCTCAGTCCTCATGTCTCAGCCTCCCAAATGCTGAGATTACAAGCATACGCCATCACACCTGGCTATTCCTTTATTTTTTTAAAACAGGGTCTCGCTAAATTGCAGAGGGTCTAAGTTACTCAGGCCAGCTGTGAACCTGTGAGCCTCCTGTCTCAGCCTCTCAAGTACCGGTATTACAAGAGTACGCCACCACGCCCAGTCTATTTTATGATTAAGTTTGAAACAGAGTCTCGCTAAGTTATGGAGGGCCTCACGAGTTGCTGAGGCTGGCCGCGACCCTATGATACTCTTGTCTCAGCCTCCCAAGTACTGGGATTGCAAGAGTGCACCACCACACCCACTTTATTATTTATTAATTTAAATTTTTGTGTGTGTGTGTGTGTGGTACTGGGAATTAAACCCAGGGGCATTCTAACTCTGAACTACACCCTTAGCCCTTTTTATTTATTTATTTATTTATTTATTTATTTATTTATTTTTGTAGTACTGAGGATGGAACCCAGGGGCTCTACCTCCGAGCTATACTCCCAGCCTTATTTTTATTTATTTTTATTTATTTATTTTTTGCGGGTCTGGGGATGAAACTCAGGGGCTTTCAACCTCTGAGCTACATCCCCTGCCCTATTTTTATTCTTTATTTTGAAACAGGATCTCACTGAATTGCAAAGGGCCTCACTAAGTAGCTGAGGCCATCTGCAAACCCAGATCTTCCTGTCTCAGCTTCCCAAGTGCTGGAATTACAAGCGTGCGCCACCATGCCTGGCTTCAGCCTTATTTTTTATTCTTTATTTTGAAACAAGTTCTCACTGAGTTGCAAAGGCCCTCACTAAGTAGCTGAGGCTGTTTTTTTTTTATTAATTTATTTTTTAAATTGGTGCATTGTAGTCATATATCAATCACATTGGAGTACAAGACTTGAGAGGATATACAAGCACACATCATCCAGTTAGCCCTCCTCCAGCCCCCATCCCATTCCCTCCCCCTCCCTCCATCCCAGCTTCTTTGGTGATTAACTTTGATACATTTGTTTATGTACCTCCTGTGTTTTAAAGAGGCTCCATCCTCCAGTATTACATACCCTCTGATTGGTCACATTAGTTGCTTCACTATAGGGCCCTTTCTATAGCTCAACCTCTTCCTGTTGCCCTTTTCCTCCTAGTTATTGCTGATTAAGAGAAGCGTCTGATTTATATTTTCTGCAATATTTCTCTGTGCATGCCGCGTTGCAAGTACCGATCCCACTCTTGATGGTCCCAGTAGTGGCCTGGCTACTCAGTGGACTGATCCAGACCTCGCTGGCTCAAGCAGCGGCCTTGCCTCATGGGAGGCCCCAGTTCTGGTCTCGCTGGCCCCTGCACCGGTCTAACCCCTAAGCTGGCTTTGGTCCCAGCCTTGGAGGCCGCAGGAGTGAACTTGAAGCTGAGGCTGTTTTTGATCCAAGGTCCTCTTGTCTCAGCCTCCTGAATGCTGGGATTACAAGCATGCGCCACTCAGTGAGACCCTGTTTCAAATAAAGAATAAAATACAGGGCTGGGGGTGTAGCTCAGAGGTAGAATACCCCTGGGTTCCATCCCTAGTACTGCAAAATAAATAAATAAATAAATAAATAAATAAATAAATAAATAAATAAAATCCCAGCATTCGGGAGGCTGAGATCGGAGGATCGCTCAGTTTTTGGGCAGCCTCAGCTACTTAGTGAGGCCCTTTGCAACTCAATGAGACCCTGTTTCAAAAATAAAGAATAAAAGCCGGGTGTGGTGGTGCACACTTGTAATCCCAGCGCTTGGGAGGCTGAGACAGGAGGATCACACAGGTTCAAAGTCAGCCTCGGGTACTCAGTGAGGCTCTCAGCAAATTAGTGAGACCCTGTTTCCAAGTTGTTAGATAAATTAAATTCTTACCTCAGGAGCCCCCCCACCCTCGGAGTTGAATTTCCTGAAAGAGGCCCTGGGCTGACCGGTTAGGCTACCATCCCCCTCAGATGCACCTGGCCACTTACCTGGGAGACCTGCCCCCTCCTGGTGCCCCTTGGCCAATCAGTTAAAGGGATATTCCCTGCTGACCTCAAGCCAGTTACCTGGCCGGAAGACCCCGTCTTATGGGACCCTAGCCAATTAGTTTAAAGGCATGTCCCCTAGCCTATCACCCCAAATATGTAACCCCAAGCCCCTGTATAACCCAGTTACCTGGCCGGAAGACCCCGTCTTATGGGACCCTAGCCAATTAGTTTAAAGGCATGTCCCCTAGCCTATCACCCCAAATATGTAACCCCAAGCCCCTGTATAACCCGGACTCTCTCTTTTCTTCCTTACCCGCTCCCTTCCCAATAAACCTCTTGGCTATAAGGCGGTCTCTGATGTGGTTAAACTTTGTCCTTTCACAAATAAATTATAAAATAGGTCTGGGAGTATAGCCCAGAGGAAGAAAAGCCCCTGGGTTCCACCCCGAGTACCACCAATCAATAAATAAATAAAGAAAAAAAAATAGAGCGAGGTGTGTAGCTCAGAGGTAGAATGCCCCTGGGTTCCATTCCCAGTACTACCAATCAATCAATCAATCAACCAATCAATCAATAAAATAGGGTGGGGAATGTAGCTCAAAGCTAGAATGCTCCTGGGTTCAATCCCCGGTACCACGAACACGCACAAAAGATGTAGTAAATTTCATGGTATGAATGAATGAATCAAGGGTAGGAACACTGGATGGGGACCACAGGTAACCCGGCGAACTCCCTCGGGGCCTGTGCGCCAGGGCGAGCAGTGCTCACCTGGCGGCCTCCCCTTTAAGGCGCCTTTAAGGGCTGGGGTTGTAGCTCAGAGGTAGAATACCCCTGGGTTCCATCCCCAGTACTGCAAAATAAATAAATAAATAAATAAATAAATAAATAAATAAATAAATAAATATTCCAGCACTCGGGAGGCTGAGATCGGAGGATCGCTCAGTTTTGGGGCAGCATCAGGTACTTAGTGAGACTTTGCAACTCAGTGAGACCCTGTTTCAAAAGTAAAGAATAAACGGCGGCCTCCCCTTTAAGGCGCCCTCACCTGGCGGCCTCCCCTTTAAGCTCTCACCTGGCGGCCTCCCCTTTAAGGCGCCCTCACCTGGCGGCCTCCCCTTTAAGCTCTCACCTGGCGGCCTCCCCTTTAAGGCCCTCACCTGGCGGCCTCCCCTTTAAGGCGCTCACCTGGCGGCCTCCCCTTTAAGCTCTCACCTGGCGGCCTCCCCTTTAAGGCGATCACCTGGCGGCCTCCCCTTTAAGGCGCCCTCACCTGGCGGCCTCCCCTTTAAGGCGCCTTTAAGGGCTGGGGTTGTAGCTCAGAGGTAGAATACCCCTGGGTTCCATCCCCAGTACTGCAAAATAAATAAATAAATAAATAATAAATATCCCAGCACTTGGGAGGCTGAGATCGGAGGATCGCTCAGTTTTGGGGCAGCATCAGGTACTTAGTGAGACTTTGCAACTCAGTGAGACCCTGTTTCAAAAGTAAAGAATAAACGGCGGCCTCCCCTTTAAGCTCTCACCTGGCGGCCTCCCCTTTAAGGCGCCCTCACCTGGCGGCCTCCCCTTTAAGGCGCTCACCTGGCGGCCTCCCCTTTAAGGCGCTCACCTGGCGGCTCACCTGGGCGCGGGCTTCCGCAGGAAGGAGGAAGCGCCGCCGCCGGCCGCCGCTCCCGGGTCCGCGGCCGCCACCATGTCCGCCTCGGCCGTCTTCATCCTGGACGTCAAGGGCAAGGTGAGCCGGGGCAGGCCTGGCGCGCAGGTGCTCCGCTCTGGGTGGACGCGGGGTCATCGCAGCCCCAGCCGGCCACAGTGCCGGGCTGGGCGCCGTCGTCGGCCGGCCAGCCTCCCCGGCGAGGGGGTGTCACGGCGAGGGGGTGCCAGCCATGGGGACGGAGGGCCCGGGCTGCACCCGTGCGAGCAGCCCACTGGAGGCCGAGGCCGGAGGAGCGCTAGGGCCCTGGAGTTCGGGATCAGCCTGGGCCACGTACAAAGACGTCGTCTTAAAATATATATATAGTAATAGTAGCCCGCGTGGTGGCGCACGCGTGTCACCCCAGCATTCGGGGCTGAGACCGGAGGATCGCGGTTCACTGACAGCCTCAGCCACTTAGTGAGGCCCTCTGCCACTCCGTGAGACCCGGTTTCAAAATAAAGGATAAAAATATTAGCTCAGAGGCCGAATGTTCCTGGCTTCCATCCCCAGACCCACAAAAAAGAAAAAATAATAATAATTAAAGAGCCGGGCATCGTGGTGCATGCTTGTAATCCAGCATTTGGGCGGCTGAGACCGGAAGATCACGGTTTATGGCCAGCCACAGCTACTTAGGCCCTCTGCAACTCAGTGAGACCCTGTTTGAAAATAATAAAAGATAGGGCTGGGGCATAGCTCAGAGGTAGAACGCCCCTGGGTTCCATCTCCAGCACCACACACACACACAAAGGCAGCCCAGTGTGTGGGTGCACCGTCTAGTCCCAGTGCAGAAATGGGAAGATCCGAGGTTTAAGGCCAACCCCAGCGAGATCCGGTTTCAAAACAAGAATTTGAAGGGCTGGGGTCCCAGTATTTGGGAGACCAAGAAAGGAGGATTGTGGGACAGACTCAGCAAGTAGGGAGACTGTCATCAACCTTGCAAGACTCTGCTTCAAATAGGGCTGGGTGTGTAGCTCAGAGATAGAATGCACCTGGGTTCAATCCCCAGTAACAAGCCGGGCGTGGTGGGCACGCTTGTAATCCCAGTACGTGGGAGGCTGAGACAAGAGGATCGCGGTTTGCGGCCAGCTTGAGCTACTTAGTGAGGTCCTCTGCAATTTAGTGAGACCCTGTTTCAAAATAAAGAATAAAAAAATAGGGCAGGGGGTGTCGCTTCTAGGTCGAATGCTCTGGGTTCCATCCACACACATACACACACACCAACGATCCTAACCTCACCAGTTTGATGGACGTGAACCTGGGACAAGGGCAGACAGTCTGGAGCCCTGGCTCAAACCCATGCCCCCTCCCGTGGCCATGTTCTATAACCTCAGTTTACCCAGGTGTCTAGCGCAGACGCGGATCAGGCTTACCTCACCGGCTCTGGCAGAAACCGACAAGTCAGCGACAGCCAGCCTTTCCTTTCCGTGTGGTCCTGGAGATTGAACGCAGAGCCTCCTTCATGCCCGGCAAGGCTTTTTACATCTGTTACACTCCCCCAGCCCTTTTTATTTTGAAACAGGCTCTCCTTAAGTTGCTGAAGGTCTTTTGTTAAGTTGTTGAGGCCTCACACCTGCAAATCTCCTGAACCAGCCTCCCAAGTGCTAGTATCGCAGGTGTGTGCTACTGAGCCCAGATTTTTTTTTTTTTTTTTTTTTTTTTTTTGCAGGTTTGGGGATGGAACCTAGGAGCCATTCTACCTCTGAGCTACATCCCCACCCCTATTTTTTTTATTCTTTTTTTGAAACAGGGTCTCATTAAGTTGCAGAGGGCCTAAATAGCTGAGGCTGTCCGCGAATCTCCGGTCTCAGCCTCCCGCATGCTGGGATTACAAGCATGTGCCACCACACCTGGCCTATTTTTTATTCTTTTATTTATTTATTTATTTTTGGTGGACTGGGTTCCTAGAAGCCCTTCTACCTCAGGGCTACACTCCCAGACCTATTTTATACTTTTTAAATTTGGAAACAGGGTCTCAAACCAGCATGACTGACTTCGAACCTGCGTGATCCTCCTGTCTCCACCTTCTAAGTGCGGGGATTACAAGTGCGCGCCACCATGCCCGGCTATTGTTTATTCTTAAAGGGGGTCTTTTTTATTTTTATTTATTTTTTCTTTTTGGACTGGGGATTGAACCTAGGGCAGTGCACTCGCCAGGCAGGCGCTTTGCCACTGAGCTACATCCCAGCCCTTATTCTTAATTTTGAAATAGGGTTTCACTAAATTGCAGATAGCTTCACTGAGTAGCTGAGGCTGTCCGGGATCCGCAATCCTCCTGTCTCAGCTTCCCAAATGCTGGGCTTTCAAGTGTGCACCACCACGCCCAGCTCCAGCTTTTTTTTTTTTTTGCAGGTAGGGATGGAGTCCAGAGGCATTTGACCTCCAAGCTACATCTCCTGCCCTATTGTTTTATTCTTTATTTTAAAACAGGGTCTCACTGGGTTGCGGAGGGCCTCACTAAGTAGCTGAGGCTGTCCGCGAACCTCAATCCTCAGATCTCAGCCTCCCGAATGCTAGGATTACAAGCGCGCACCACCATGCCCAGCTCCAGCTTATTTTTTAGTTTGAGAGGAGGTCTCTTTCTGAGGCTGTCCTCAAGTCCACACTCCTTGGGCCTCAGCCTCCGGAGGTGCTGGAATTCCAGGTGCCTACCATGGGTCCTGGCATACACACACTCTTTCATAGAAAGTGGACTGGGTCTCATTGTGCACTCTGGATATCTTAGCTGTGACTCTCAGTGCCCATTTTGCAGATGGGGAAATTGAGGAATAGGGAGGCCGAGCCCTGCAAGTCTGGGGGGCAGTGGGCGGGCTAGACCAGTGTGGGGGCTTCTCCCATCCCGGTGGTGACCGCGACTTCTGCGCCCTCCTTCAGCCCCTGATCAGCCGCAACTACAAGGGCGATGTGGCGATGGGCGAGATTGACCACTTCATGCCCCTGCTCATGCAGCGGGAAGAAGAGGGCGCCTTGGCACCGCTGCTCAGCCACGGCCGTGTCCACTTCCTGTGGATCAAACACAGCAACCTCTACTGTATCCAGCCTGGTCCTGGGGGTCCCCGATGCCCCGGGGAAGGGCTTGGCAGTCCAGGCCCAAAGAGGGTGTCCTGTACGCGGGAGCTGCACAGCGTGCGTGCGGTGACTCAGGTTGCCTGCGAGGGACCCGCAGAGGTGGGTTGGTGGCCCGAGGTGGAGCCAGAAGTTGGGGGTCTGCGCGCTGTCGGAGCCCCACCCTGGAAACAGCACCTTTTCCTTAACCCTGCGGCCGGCAGTGGTGGCTACGACGCTCAAGAACGCCAACGCGTCCATGGTGTACTCCTTCCTCTACAAGGCGGTGGAGGTAGGTCCCGCGTCTCCTCTCCCTGCCGGGCCGGCCTGTGTCCGGAGCCCTGCAGCCCCGGGGGTAGAACAAGTCCTAAGTTAGGCTTGGTGTACACATTAATCAAACGTCAGCCGGGTGAGGTGGTGCGTACACAGCTGCAGTCCCAGAACTTGGAGGCTGAGACACGATGATCGCAGGTTTGAGGCCAGCACGTTGGTAACTTAGGGAGACTTTAAAAATGAAAGTGAAGCCGTGCGTGGTGGCGCACGCTTGTAATCCCCGTGCTTGGGAGGCTGAGGCAGGAGGATCGCACGGGTTCGAAGCCAGCCTCAGCTACTTAGTGAGGCTCTCAGCAACCTAGTGAGACCCTGGTTCCAAATAAAATATAAAAAAGGTCTGGGAGTATAGCCCGGAGGTAGAAAGCCTCTGGGTTCCACCCCCAGGACCACCAAAAAAAAAAATAAAAATGAAAGTGAGCCGCCTGCAGTGGCGACGCACACTTGTAATCCCAGTACTTGGGAGGCTGAGACAGGAAGATCCAGGTTCACCGACAGCCTAAGTTACTGAGGCCCTCTGCAACTTAGTGAGATCCTGTTTCAAAATAAAGAATAAAAAAATAGGGCAGGGGGTATAGGTCGGAGGTCGAATGCCTCTGGGTTCCATCCCCAGAACCACAATAAATAAATAAATAAATAAATAAATAAATATTAAAAAAAAATAGAGCCTGATGTGGTAGCACACACTTGTAATCCCAGCATTCAGGAGGAGGAGATCAGAGGATCACAGTCTGTGGACAGCCTCAGCTACTTAATGAGGCCTTGTTTCAAAATAAAAAATAAAATTAGGGCAGGGGGGGTGTAGCTTGGAGGTCGAATATCCCTGGGCTCCATCTCCAGACCCACAAAAAAAAATAAATAAAAAAAAGTAGCTTAGAGATAGAACGCCCCTGGGTTCAATCCACAGTACCACAAAAATAAAATACAATAAATAAATAAAAGTGAGCCGGGTGTGGTGGTGCACACTTGCAATCCCAGTGCTTGGGAGGCTGAGACAGGAGGATCACACAGGCTCGAAGCCAGCCTCAGCTACTTGGTGAGGCTCTCAGCAACTTAGTGAGACCCTGTTTCCAAATAAAATACAAAATAGGTCTGGGAGTATAGCCCGGAGGTAGAAAGCCTCTGGGTTCCACCCCAGTACCACCAAAAAAAAAAAGAAATAAAAATGAAAGTGAACCGCCTGCGGTGGCGACGCACACTTGTAATCCCAGTACTTGGGAGGCTGAGACAGGAAGATCCAGGTTCACCGACAGCCTAAGTTACTGAGGCCCTCTGCAACTTAGTGAGATCCTGTTTCAAAATAAAGAATAAAAAAATAGGGCAGGGGGTATAGGTCGGAGGTCGAATGCCCCTGGGTTCCATCCCCAGAACCACAATAAATAAATAAATAAATAAATAAATAAATAAATAAATATTAAAAAAAAAAGAATAGAGCCTGGTGTGGTAGCACACACTTGTAACCCCAGCATTTGAGAGGAGGAGACCAGAGGATCGCAGTCTGCAGACAGCCTCAGCTACTTAATGAGGCCTTTTTTCAGAATAAAAAACAGGGCGGGGGGTGTAGCTTGGAGGCCGAATATCCCTGGGTTCCATCTCCAGACCCGCAAAAAAAAAAAAAAAAAAAAGTGTAGCTTAGAGATAAATAAAAGTGAGCCGGGCGTGGTGGCGCACGCTTGCAATCCCAGCGCTTGGCAGGCTGAGACAGGAGGATCACACAGGCTCAAAGCCAGCCTCAGCTACTTAGTGAGGCTCTCAGCAACTTAGTGAGACCCTGTTTCCAAATAAAATAGAAAATAGGTCTGGGAATATATCCCGGAGGTAGAAAGCCTCTGGGTTCCACCCCCAGTACCACCAAAATAAATAAATAAATAAATAAATAAATGTGAATTAATAGGCCGGGCGTGGTGGCGCACGCTTGTCATCCCCGCGCTTGGGAGGCGGAGACAGGAGGATCGCGCAGTTTTGATGCCAGCTGCGCTGGCTTAGGAGACCCTGTTTCCAAAAATAAAATAGGTCTGGGAGTGTAGCCTGGAGGTAGAAGTTCTTCCAGGAACCCCAGTACCACCACCAAAAAAAAAAAAAAAAAAAAAAGTGAATTAATAAAACAGGGCCGGGGTTGACCAGCCTCTGGGTTCAATCCTACCCAGTAACCCCCCCCACACGTTAATGCCTATAAAGCGCCCAGAATAGGATGGTATCCAAAGCCACCATCCCTTGTACCCACGAGGCTGAGTCCCAGGGCTCCTTTGGCTGCTGCTCTAAGAAGCTCGAGTCCCTTATAGAAAACGTAGGATTTTCACGGGGCCTTTGTAGTCCTCCCGGAGATGTGTGTGTGGTGCTGGAGACAGCCCAGCGGCATCCTATCTGAGCGACGCCTCCAACTTATTTCTTATTTGACGACAGGGCCTCACTGAGTTGCGGAGGGCCTCACTAAGTAGCTGGGGCTGTCCGGGGACCGCCATCCTCCGGTCTCAGCCTCCCAAGTGCTGGGATCACCGGCGGGCCACCACGCCAGTATAACGGCCTCTTCAGCTTCAGCATCCACACATCTCCCTGGTCTCCCCGGCCTCCGGGTCGGCTTGTATTTCCCTCCTTCCTATATTACTGAGCCCAGCCTGTTGGACTTACCGTCCCGGGCCGTCCATTTCCCCCGTACCCTGCTCGGCGAAGGCCTCACCTGCCTGCCCGGGTCACCATGGCGGGGCGGCGCAGGTGCACAGGGCTCAGCCTCCATCGCTGCCGAGAGCCGGCCGTGGGCCGAGCGCCCAGCCCGCCCTCAGGAGCCGTGCGCCCCAGGTCTTCTGCGAGTACTTCAAGGAGCTGGAGGAGGAGAGCATCCGCGACAACTTCGTCATCGTCTACGAGCTGCTGGACGAGCTCATGGACTTCGGCTTCCCGCAGACCACGGACAGCAAGATCCTGCAGGAGTGAGCGGCGGGCCGGGGCGGGGGCTGGGGGCAGGAGCTGGGGGCTGGGCTATGGGCTGGGGCTGGGGGCAGGAGCTGGGGGCTGGGCTATGGGCTGGGGCTGGGGGCTGGGGACCCGGGGCTGGGGCTGGGGGCAGGAGCTGGGGGCCGGGGGCCGGAGCTGGGGGCCAGGCCGGGGGCCAGAGGCTGGGGGCCAGGGCCAGGGGGCGGGGGGCTGGGGGCTGGGGGCCGGGGACTGGAGCTGGGGGCCGGCAGGTGGCTGGGGGTCGGGGCTGGGGGGCCGGGGGCGGGGGCTGGGGGCCGGAGCGGGGGTGGGGCTGGGGATAGGGGTGCTGGGGTCCGGGGTCTGGGGGCTGGGGATGAGGGGGCCGGGGCTGGGGGCCGGGGACCAGCTGGCCCTGCCCTCCGCAGGTACATCACGCAGCAGGGCAACAAGCTGGACACCGGCAAGTCGCGCGTGCCGCCCACGGTCACCAACGCCGTGTCCTGGCGCTCCGAGGGCATCAAGTACAAGAAGAACGAGGTCTTCATCGACGTCATCGAGTCCGTGAACCTGCTGGTGAGCCCCGCTCCCCGCCACCCGCCGTGCCCGGCCGCCATGCCCGCTGACCCCCCACCCCCGTCCCCGCAGGTCAACGCCAATGGCAGCGTCTTGCTCAGCGAGATCGTGGGCGCCATCAAGCTCAAGGTGTTCCTGTCGGGAATGCCGGAGCTGCGGCTCGGCCTCAACGACCGCGTGCTCTTCGAGCTCACTGGCCGTAAGATTCCTGGGGGGCTTCTCCCCGGGATGCGCGAGCGAGGCGGAGCCCCCGCTGCACCTGCGGACCCCAAAAGGTTGCCGCCGCCCCTTCTAAAAGACGCTCGCGCGCCCTCTGCTGGCCACGCCCGGTACTGCAGCGGGGTGGACGTTCCGAGAGAAGTCGGGAATGGCGGTCGGGAGGGATGGAGGGACGGCTGGCTGGAGATGGAACCTGGGTTCCAGCCTCAGTCCCCATAAATAAGCAAATAGAAAGAAATAAAGTTGTGGCAGCGGGAGCCGGGCTCCAGGTCCTGCTCAGCTCCGCCCCTGCAGTTGCGGCCCTGGTCCCTGGCAGCCAGGGTCACCCCGTCCGCTGGGCTCGAGTTTCAGGCAGCAAGAACAAGTCGGTGGAGCTGGAGGACGTGAAGTTCCACCAGTGCGTGCGGCTGTCGCGTTTCGACAACGACCGCACCATCTCCTTCATCCCGCCCGATGGGGACTTCGAGCTCATGTCCTACCGCCTGAGCACGCAGGTGAGGCCGGGCTGGGGCCGGGGATGGGGCAGGGGCGGGGCCTAGGTGGGCGGGGCGGGCAGCCAAGGATAGGATAGGGATGTGGCCTAGGTGGCCGGGCGGGGATAGGATAGGGCGTGGCCTAAATGGGTGGGGCGGGACAGCCTGGCATAGGAACAGGGGCGTGGCCTAGATGGGCGGGGCGACCAGGGATACGGATGGGGCGTGGTCTAGGTGGGTGGGCGGGGCATCCAAGGATAGGATAGGGGCGTGGCCTAGGTGGTCGGGCAGGGATAGGATAGGGTGTGGTCTAAACGGGTGGGGCGGGAAGCCAGGCACAGAAACAGGGGCGTGGCCTAGGTGGGTGGGGTGGTCTGGGTGGGCGTGGTCTGGGTGGTGGGCGGTGCCTAAGAGGGTGGGCGGGGCTAGGGCCCCTCCAGAACTCCCCGCTGCCTTCCTCCACAGGTTAAGCCGCTCATCTGGATTGAGTCGGTCATTGAAAAATTCTCACACAGCCGCGTGGAGATCATGGTCAAGGTGGGTCCTGGGGGGACAGCACAGTTATTAACGAGGAGAGCGCCCCCTGTCATGTCTCCAATCTAACCATCGTGTGTATTTTTATTTATTTATGTGTGTTTGTGGGGCGTGCTCGGGATTGAACCCGGGGATGTTCTACCACCGAGCTTCGTCTCTAGCCCTTTAATTTTTTGTTAATTAGCGGGGCGGGGTGGCGCAGTAGTTGAGGCTGTCTCAGCCTCTAAGTACTGGGATCAAAAGTGTGCGCTTTCAAAACAAAAAAATTTAGCTGGGCGTGGTGGCGCACAATTGAAATCCCGGTCCTTAGGATTCACTCCCCAGCACCTAAAATGATAGCCCCGGGGGTGTGGCTGGGGGTGGAGGGCTCGGCCAGCAGGCCAGGGCCCTGGCTCCATCGCCAGCACCTCTCAGGGGATAAAATGGTGAGCGTCTGCAGACCGTGAGGCTGAATTCGCCATCCCGGGCTCTCCACAGGCCAAGGGCCAGTTTAAGAAGCAGTCGGTGGCCAACGGCGTGGAGATATCCGTGCCCGTGCCCAGCGATGCCGATTCCCCTCGCTTCAAGACCAGCGTGGGCAGCGCCAAGTACGTGCCCGAGAAGAACGTTGTTATTTGGAGTATTAAGTCTTTCCCGGTGAGTACCGGGGGCAAGCGGGGATGTGGGTGAAGGGGGGGGACAGGTGGGAAATAAACCAGAGAGCCACGTAGGTATGATGTGGAAACCCGGCAGTGCACGGTGGCCCACACCTGTAGTCTCAGCTGGGACTTGGGAGGCTGAGACAGGAGGATGGCAGGCGGGAGGACAGGAGGACAGCCCCTTGGCAACCTAGTGAGAAGCTGTTTCAAAGCAAAATATTTAAAGGGCTGCCAGATGTGCCGGTGCACGCTTGTAAACCCAGCATTCGGGAGGCTGAGACAGAAGGACCGCGGTTCACAGCCAGCCTCAGCTACTTAGTGAGGCCCTTTGCAACTCAGTGAGACCCTGTTTCAAAATAAGAAAAAATAGGGCTGCGGGTGTAGCTCGGAGGTAGAAAGCCCCTGAGATCCATCCCCAGTACCAAAAAAAAAAAAAAAAGTTGAGGGTGCAACTCAGAGGTAGAATCCCCCTGAGTTCAATGGCCTAAACCACACACGAGTGCACACGTATACACACACGTAAAATCAGATTACTCTATTTGACAGGTGGGTCAACTGAAAGTGGTTTTTTTTTTTTTTTTTTTTTTGGTGGTACTGAGGATGGAACCCAGGGGCTTCCTACCTCCGGGCTATACTCCCAGACCTATTTTCTATTTTATTTGGAAACAGGGTCTCACTAAGTTGCTGAGAGCCTCACTAAGCAGCTGAGGCTGGCTTCGAACCTGCGTGATCCTCCTGTCGCAGCCTCCCAAGCGCGGGGATTACAAGTGTGTGCCACCATGCCCAGCCTTATTATTTTTAAACAGGTCTCACTGAGTTGCAAAGGGCCTCAGTAAGTAGAAGCTGAGGCTGTTCAGGAGCCTCCCAAATGCTGGGAAGACAAGCGGGCCCGCCACGCCCGGCTGGGAGCCTTTGCTCTGGCTCTGGCGTGGGCTGAGCTCGGAGCCTGCGCTAAGGCTGCTGTGAAGAGGGTCTGGGTGAGTGGCGGCCTCCGCTGAGTCTGGTGACCCCGTGTGTCCTCAGGGTGGCAAGGAGTACCTGATGAGGGCGCACTTTGGCCTCCCCAGCGTGGAGAACGAGGAGGTGGACGGGCGGCCCCCCATCGGGGTCAAGTTTGAGATTCCGTACTTCACCGTCTCCGGCATCCAGGTGAGCAGACCCCATGGGAGTCCCCATCTCCACGGCAGCGGCTCCGTCCTGCCCCATCCCTGCCCGGTCCCCACTGCTCCAGGGCCTCGCTGCCCTCCCCTCAGCTTGCTCTGTTTTTATATTTTGTGGCACTGGGGATTGAAGCCAAGGGCATTCTAATTCCAAGCTACACCCCCAGCCCTATTTTTTATTCTTTCTTTGGAAACAGGGTCTCACTGAGTTGCAGAGGGCCTCGCTAAGTAGCTGAGGCTGGCCGCGAACCGCGATCCTCCTGCCTCAGCCTCCCGAACGCTGGGATTCCAAGCGTGCGCCACCACGCCCAGCTTTATTTTTTTATTTTTTATATTTTTTATATTTTTATTTGGAAACAGGGTCTCTTAAGCTTCGAACCTGCATGATCCTCCTGTCTCTTCCTATTCTTTATTTGGAAACAAGGTCTCACTAAGTTGCAGAGGGCCTCACTAAGTACCTGATGCTGGCTGCGAACCGCGATCCTCTTGTCTCAGCGTCCCCAGTACTGGGATTACAAGCGTGCGCCACGACGCCTGGCCTTATTTTTTCCTTTCTTGCTTTGAAGCAGGGTCTCGCCAGGTTGATGGGAGTCTCACTACTTGCTGAGGCTGTCCTCCGACCTGCGATGCCCCTGTCTCAGCCTCCCACGTGCTGGGATGACAGGTGTGCGCCGCCGTTCCCGGCTCACCTCCCGCTCACGCTGACCTGCACCGTCTCATTTCCCAACCCAACAGGGTTCACATGTGCCTCCGCTCGGCCCCAGCCCCGTCCTTCCTCCGGGCCTGAGCCACCTCTTCCTCCCCTTCCAGGTCCGCTACATGAAGATCATTGAGAAAAGTGGCTACCAGGCCCTGCCCTGGGTCCGCTACATCACGCAGAGCGGTGGTAAGGACGCCCGGGGACACTGGGGTCAGGACGGCGGCAGGTGTGGGGACTCAGGGCTGGAACGGCCCTCCAACTCGGCAGGTCTGGCCCCAGGCCTGCCCCTCATTCCTATGCCATGGTGGGCCTCTCCTTGCACATCTTTAAAATGGGGTTAGGAGGAAGCCGAGTAGGTGGGAGGCTGAGGCACGAAGGTCACAGGTTTGAGGCCAGCCTCAGAAAGTAGTGAGGCTCTCAACAACCTAGTGAGACCCTGTTTCCAAGTAAAAATAAATAGGGCTGGGGTATAGCTCAGAGGTAGAATGTCCCTGGGGTCCATCCTTATTCCACAAAAAAATAAAACCAAAATAGGGTAGAGGTTTAGCTTGGAGGTAGAATGCCCCAGGTTCAATTCCTAGTAACACACACACACACACACACACACACACACGCGCGCGCGCACAATTGAATGTGGTAGCACAGGAGGGTCACAAGATCGAGGCCAGTCTCTGCAACTTAGGGAGCCAGTTCCTCTTGTGTGTGTGGTGTGCGGTACTGGGGCATTCCACCTCTGAGCTATACCCCCCCCCCCGCACGCGCTTTGTATTATCTGTTTTGAAACAGGGTCTCAGTAGGTTGCCGAGAGTCTCACTAAACTGCCAAGACTGGTCTCGAACCTGTGGTCCTCTTGTCTCAGCCTCCCCAAGTCCTGGGATGACAGGCGTGCACCCCCTCACAGGGCTGGGGAGGGCTCTTCCTTTTCAATTCCATCTTCAATTCTGAGATGGCTGCTCACTGTTTTTCTGCAGATTACCAACTTCGTACCAGCTAGACGAGAACAGAATTGGGGCTTTGGACATGGGGTCCCCACTCCCCAATCCCCTCCTCCAGACTTTTTTGTGGGCGTGTCTGTGTGGGTTCGAGCAGCCACCGACTTGGCAGTTTCCTACTCCCGGTCTCTCCGGGCCTCTTCCTCTGCTTGTGGGCTGGGAGAGATGGTCTCTCTGCCCCCCTCACTTTTGGGGCTCCCCCACCCCGATTTTATGTGAAGAAATGTCAGGGGCTTGTAGCCTCCCTCATGAGTGCCTTCTTGCAGTGACCTGCCTTAAGGAGACCTGGGCCCGTCTCAGCCCCGAGCCCAGAGGCTCCCCGGCCCAGTTTTAGGACGCCATTAAAAGGATGCATGTAGCTGCGGTGTGTGTTTCTTGGCTGGGCCAGCAGCGGCTGCCTGGGCTCCAGCCTTCGTCCCTCGCCAGGGTCTGCACCTGCGAGCCACCAGGGGGCGCTGTCCACTGGTTTTTGTTTTTGTTTTTGCGGCGCTGGGGATGGAACCCAGAGCAATTCTATTTCCAAGCTACACCTCCAGTCCTGGTTTTTATTCTTTATTTGGAAACAGGGTCTCACTGAGTTGCAAAGGGCCTCACTCAGTAGCTGAGGCTGGCCAAGAACAGCAATCCTCCTGTCTCAGCCTCCCGAATCCTGGGATTAGGAGCGTGCCCACCACACTGGGCTAGGTTGTGTGTGTGTGTGTGTGTGTGTGTGTGTGTGTGTGTGTGGAGTTCTGAGGCTGCAATCGAGGAGTGGTCCTCCTCGGCTACTCACTGAAGACCTTTGCGACTCAGTGAGACCCTGTTTCAAAATAAAGTAGGGCTGGGGGCATAGGCCGGAGGTAGAATGCCCCTGGTTCCATCCCCAGTACTGTAAAAATAAAAATAACAGCCAGGTGTGGTGGCTCGCACCTGTAATCCTAATACTTGGGAGACTGGGACAGGAGGATCACAGGTTCGCAGCCAGCCTCAGCTACTTAATGAGGCCCTCGGCAACTTAAGTGAGATCCTGCTTCAAAATAAACAGATGAATAAAAATAGGGCTGGAGGTGTAGCTCGGAGATAGAATGCCTCTGCGTTCCATCCCTAGTGTCACAAAAATAAGTAAAAAACAAAAACAAAAACAAAGGACAGCCTCGGCAGTTAGATTCATCAACCAAGTAACACCCTGTTTCAAAATAAAAATAATAAGCCGGGCGTGGTGGCACACACTTGTAATCCCAGTCCTTGGAAGGCTGAGACAGGAGGATGGCGGTTCATGGACAGCCTCAGCTACTTATGCCCTTTGCAACTTGGACCTTGTTTCAAAATTAAGAATAAAACATAGGGCTTGGAGGTAGAATGCCTCTGGGTTCCATACCCCATACCAAAAAATAAAATAAAAATAAAATCGGGAGCCGGGCGTGGTGGCGCACGCTTGTAATCCCCGCGCTTGGGAGGCGGAGACAGGAGGATGGCGCAGGTTCGAAGCTAGCCTTGCTGGCTTAAGAGACCCTGTTTCCAAATAAAAAAATATATATATAAAATAGGTCTGGGAGTGTAGCCCGGAGGTAGAAGGGCTTCCAGGAACCCTAGAACCACCAAAAAAAAAAAAAAAATGTGAGGTGTAGCTTGGAGGTAGACTGCCCTGGGTTCAAACCCCAGTGCCACAAACAAATCATTAAGGGCCCCCTCCGCCCACAGGCCTGAGGTGCACAACCCCCCAGCCCCACCTCCCTGTGGTCCCCACCTCCCACTCGGTCACCCCCACCCCGGCCTTTGCACCTGAGCGCCTCCCACCTAGCATGCTCCCCCAGATACCCACAAGGCCCCTCATCTTCAGTTCTCCAATCGGAGGCCACCTCTCCAGGGATGCCATCTCTGGAACGGCCTTCCTTTCCAAAGGGCTGCCCCTCGTCCTGTGGGTCAGGCCTGGCATCCTCCCCACCTGCCCTGGCTGTAGGTCCCCCTGGCTGAGCTCTCCAGTCGGGCCTCTGAGGGGAGATGCTCGGTACACCTGAGATGTTTAGTACCCCTGAGATGCTCGGTACACCTGAGTGGGATGCTCGGTACACCTGAGTGGGATGCTCGGTACACCTGAGCGGGATGCTCGGTACCCCTGAGATGCTTGGTGCACCTGAGATGCTCAGTACCCGTACCCCTGAGATGCTTGGTACACCTGAGTGGGATGCTCAGTACCCCTGAGATGCTCGGTACACTTGCGCGAAGGCCCCCGGAGCCACTCCGCTCCCAGGCTCGCCACGTGGCCAGCTTTCCTCTCCGCGGGGGCGACCGGGATTCCTTTCCCACGCACCCTGTTAATTTGCGCCGCGGCGCTTAACGCGCCCCGACGTGACTCGGTGCTTGGACGGGCGCTCCCGCGCGCCGTGCGTGGGTAATAATGGATAATAATAATCATGCGATGGGGCGCGGGGGAAGGGCTCTTCTCCGGCGCTCAGAGGGCAGGACGCCCGTCCCGGGCGGCCCGCGCCATCCCGCCCCTGACCTTTCTCCCCTAGGTCAGTTACACCGGCTCCCTTTCCCGCCCGCCCGTCGGGTTTGAAAACCGAAAACCCCGCCATGGCGGGCGGCCCGCGGGTCGCCGCGCCGCAGCCAATCGGAAGCGGCTCCGCCCGCGCCGGCGCCCGAAATCTCCCTGACGACGCGCCGTGATTGGCTGCGAGCGCGCCGGGGGCGGGGCGCCGCCGGGTCTCGGGCCGCGCCCCGGGGCCTCGGCTACAAGGTAGCGAGTTTGTAAGAAAACAGCGCGGCGGGCGGCGGGCTCCGCCCCGGGTGGTGCGGGCCAGAGCCGACCCCGCCCGGACGGAGGAGGGACGGTGAGAGGGGCCGGCCCGGGGCGGGCGCCGCGGCGGGCTCCGGCCTCGCGCCCGCGGGTCGGGGAGGGGCGGCGGCGGGGGTCGCGGCGGCGCCCACTGACCGCGCGGCCCCGCCAGGTCGCCATGCTGCGGGAGGGGGCGCGCGCGGCGGACCGGCTGAGCGGGGCGGCGGCCCGCGGCGACGTGCGGGAGGTGCGCCGCCTGCTGCACCGCGAGCTGGTGCCCCCCGACGCCCGCAACCGCTTCGGCCAGACGGCGCTGCAGGTGAGGCCCCCAGCCCCAGCCCGCCCTCGGACGTGGTGGCCAGCCGCGGGGAGCCCCGGCCCCCCCCCCCGGGCGCTGTCGCAGCTGGGGGTGGGCGAGCTCGGGGTGGGGGCGGGAGGGCTTGCAGCAGGCCCCCGGGACTCCTGGTTCCCCGCGCTCGGAGGGCCCCTTTTCTGTGCCGAGGTCCTTCCTACGAGGTGGGGGTTCAGCTTCTTGGGGTCCCGGCTTCACGGAGCAGGGGCGCAGCGCAGGCTCCTTGGGGCCCCCGCGCGGACATCTGACCCCTGCAAGAGCCATTCCGTGGCTCCCTGAGGACGGTGCACCTTCTGGGTGATCTCCTCGGACGCCTGAGTCCTCGTTCCTGGCGGTCGTGCGGGTCCTAGGCGTCTGGAGCTCCCCAGAGAAAAAGCGTCATGTTGCACGAGGTCCCTATCCCCTGCGGGGGGCACTTTGCAGGGGAACCCCGTTTTTTGCAGGGAGTCAGATATCCTGAGGAACATCTTAGGCCGGAGGGACCTTTTTTCGGAGAAAGGGGTTTCAAATTCCTTAGGCATCTTCTCTTGAGAGCGCTGTCAATGTATCTGGGGGGCAGGTCTCGGCCTAGGGGGCGCCATTTCCCCTTGTGGTGGGCTCTGGTTCCTTGAGGGAGGGCCTTTGTTTTCCTGAGGGCTACTGTCTTTGCTAGTCTCCTTGTATTTTTAACAACTTCTTGGGGGTCCCTATTCCCAAAACCTGTTCTCCGGAGTCTCAGATTTCCTGGGGGCTTGTGTTCCCTGGGGTCCCCTTCCCTGGCATTCTCTCTTCCTGGATGACCCTGCTTTCTCTAGTGACCTCTTTTTCTGGACTCCTGACCATCGGTCCCCACGTACGTAGGTCATGATGTTCGGGAACCCCGCCATCGCCCTGGAACTTCTGAAGCAAGGTGCTAGCCCCCATGTCCAGGACGCGTCTGGCACCAGCCCCATCCACGACGCGGCTCGCACGGGATTCCTGGACACCCTGAAGGTCCTGGTGGATCACGGCGCCGATGTCAACGCACCCGATGGCACTGGGGCACTCCCCATCCATCTGGCCATTCAGGAGGGCCACAGCGCTGTGGTCAGCTTCCTGGCCCCCGAGTCCGATCTCCATCACAAGGACGCCAGGGGGTTGACGCCCCTGGAGCTGGCAAGGCAGAGAGGGGCTCAGGACCTCGTGGACATCTTGCAGGGGCACATGGTGATCCTGCTGTGACCCCGGGACATCCTCTCCAGCAAGAGAACCCGCGGGGTTACGTGTCAGAAGAGGGGAGAAGAAACACTTTCTCTCCTCTTACCTCCTGCGGAAGGGGGAGGAGGACCAGTTTGAGGCTTATTGGTGTTGATTTCTGGGGTGCGTGTGTTTGGGGGATGTTTCTCCTTTGTTTTTCTAACCCCGTTTGGTGTGTTGGACAGAGAAGGGCTCCTACAGGCAGCAGCGACCAAAACGGTTCAGTTTCCTCTGCAACCCAGGCTGCCGGGCTGCAGGCCGGACTCGGGGTTCCAGAGCGAGGGGGTGGCCCCCGGGGCTCCCGGAGCCTGGTGGCCCGGGCCGGCCGTGCTCCAGAGATCCCTGCAGTGTGCACTCCGTTTGGGGCATGGGAAGGGTGGGTGAGTGTTTCAGATCAATAAAAGGGTAGCATGAGTTCATTGCATATTCTGACGGAAGCTCGTATTCCAGTCTCTTGTACAGCGTTTTAAAAAAAAAAGATCCTATTTATTAAGCTTTATGGAAAAGTTGTTGCGTGATAATTTAATGTTTCTACCCATTAAATTAAGACTAGTGCATGATCACGGCGCGGGTGTCTGTTGGTTTGTGAGGCTGGGATGGAGAACGGCGGGGGTCGACCACCTGGGGGTCGCGGGCCACGGTCCTCCCCGGGCGCTGGGCGCGGAGCTGGGTGGGGCGGCGGTCGGCGCAGTCGGAGCGGAAGGGAGGCCGGAAACCGCGAGTGGAGAAAGGGCCCCGCATGTCAGCTGGGTGCCGGGAGCCCGAGGGCGGGGAGGTGGGCGGTGGCTGCGGCCTTCCCCGCAGGGGCGTGGCCAGGGCGGGGCTGCGGCCTCCGCCCACCGGAAGGCCGGGGGCGGGGCTGGGAGCGCCACGCAGGCCCCGCCTCGTTTTAAACCCCCGAGTGGGCGTGGTCGCGGTTAGCCACGCCCCTCGCGGGGTGCCAGCCGCGCGCCTGCGCAGTGGCCGGGCAGCCGCCATGCCGGAGCCGCGCGGGTCGTCTCCACTGCGGGTGAACGCGGCGTTCGCGGCGCGGTACGGCCGCTACCGGGAGCGCGAGGAGCTGCAGCGGCGTGAGTGCGGGGCTCCGGCGCCAGAGGGGTGGTCGGGAGCCGGGGGCCGACCTGGCCCCGGTGACCCGGGGGACCCCGTCTGTGCCCCGCAGTGAAGGATCGCTACGGGGACCCGGGCAGCGGCGGCGACTCCAGCTCCGAGTCCGACTCCAGCGACGCGCGCGTGGTGCGCCCCCCGCCCTCGCGCCCCGACCCCGGCCCCAGGGGCCCCCGGCCCCTCCCCAGCCCCCAAGAGGCCTGCCACTGTTCAGTGCACCCCGACCCAACTTCTTCTGAGGCCCTCCCCTCCCCTCCCTAGTGGGTGCCTCCCTCCCCGGCGGGGTCCTCTGTCCCCCCCCCAACACGGGCGCCACCTCTCCTTCCTCCTCGGCCCACCCGTCTCCATGCCCGGCGTCCGCCAGGGCTCCCTTCTGAAAGCGGCTCCCCCTTTCCTGCCCTAGGAATTTGACCCCCAACAGGAGCGCGATTTCTACAGGACCCTCTCCTTGTTGAAGAAGAAGGACCCCCGCATTTATCAGAAAGATGCCACCTTCTATCAGAAAGCAGGTCCGGGCGGGGGGCTGCTTCCTCGGGGTCCTGCCGGTTCTTGTGAGTCCTGAGTGGATCGTTTTGCAGCCGAGTGGCTCGGATTACGGCCTGGTGGTGGTGGTAATAAGGATTACAAGCAGGGCCTGGTGCTGCATGCCAGCAATCCCAGTACTCGGGAGGTTGAGAGGGGAGGACCACAGATTCACAGCCAGCCTCTGTAACTTAGACTCTGTCTCAAAATAAAACAGGGCCGGGGGTGGTATAGTTCAGAGGTAGGATACCCTGGGTTCAATCCCCAGTACCACCCAAAATAAGTAAGGACTACAAATAATCTTTGACCAACAATGGGCTTACATTCCTAAGAGCCCAATGTAAATTAAAAAAAAAAAAAGTCGAAGCCAGGTGTAGTGGCCCACCCTGTAATCCAGATATTTGGAAGGCGAAGGCAGGGCAATCAAAAGTTTGAGGCCGGCCTGGTCAACTTCATGAGACCCTACCTCGAAATAAGAAATAAAACCAGGTATGATGACATACATCTGTTTTATTTTTATTTATTTTTTTTTGCGGGTCTGGAGATGGAACCCAGGGGCATTTGACCTCCGAGCTACACCCCCTGCCCTATTTTTTATTCTCTATTTTGAAACAGGGTCTCACTAAGTTGCAGAGGGCCTCACTAAGTAGCTGAGGCTGTCCGCGAACCGCGATCCTCCGGTCTCAGCCTCCCGAATGCTGGGATGACAAGCGTGCGCCACCACGCCCGGCTGACATACATCTGTTTTAAAAACAGGCCAGGTGCCAGATAGGGTGGCGCACGCTTGTCATCCCAGCATTCGGGAGGCTGAGACCGGAGGATCGCGGTTCGCGGACAGCCTCAGCTACTTAGTGAGGCCCTCTGCAACTTAGTGAGACCCTGTTTCAAAATAGAGAATAAAAAATAGGGCAGGGGGTGTAGCTCGGAGGTCCAATGCCCCTGGGTTCCACCCCCAGACCTGCAAAAAAAAAAAAAAAAAAATCCAGGCATGGTGGCGCACTCTTGTAATCCCAGCATCCGAGTGGACAGCCTCAGCTACATAGGCTCTTTACAACTCAGTGAGACTCTTTTTCAAAATAAAGGGTAAAAAGTAGGGCTGGGGGTGTGGCTTGGAGGTAGAAAGCCCCTGGGTTCCATCCCCAGTACCGAAAGAAAAAAGATGGGGGTATGTGTGTGTGCATAAATCCATTGACTACCCTAATAATAAACCCACCACAAAGTTGAAAGGTCTAAGTTGAACCCTCCCCAATCGGGGACCTGTCGCAAATGCCTGCCGCTGCTCCAGCACGGACAGCTGGTCGTCTGGGCCCCGCAGGTGGAGGCAGGGAAGCGGGGTGCTGGGGACTGAAACCTCCGTCCGCCCCTGGCCCTGCCCTCGGGGACTCTGCCGGGACCGTGGGTGACGCAGGTGTCTCCTGGCCATCACGCAGCATCCTCCTCCTCGGAGGAGGAGGAGGACGAGGAGGAGCCTGCGGCCTCGGAGAAGCCAAAGAAAGTGCGACCCATGTACTTGAAGGACTACGAAAGGAAGGTCATATTGGAGAAGGGAGGGTAAGAAGTCTCAGCAGCCCGAGACCTTGGGAGGTGGGACAAGCCCACGGTTCCAGAGTTGAGGGGACCCCAAGGACCACCCTGGCGGATTCAGCAGCTCCCCACCCCAAGGGGACACGCTCTCCGTGGAGAGTACAGATGGGGTCACACCTAAGTTGAGAATTTACCTCTGAATAAAACCCTTGTGAAGTCGAGCCCTCTCAGTTGAGCCATTGTGAGTCGGTGGCCGGATTCTAAAGGCCGTCTTTCCTTGCACAGCAAGTATGTCGACGAGGAGAATTCGGACGGGGAGGCCTGTGGCCGGGACCTCGAGGTGGGTAGGGTGGAGGCTGCAGGTGGCTGCGGGCTCCAGGCTGGCCCCAGGCCCATGCGGCTCTCTTCTCTGTAGCAGGCCTCATCTCGGAGCTACGTCGAGGAACAGAGGGCGCTTAAGGAAAGGTGAGCCCGGGGAGCAGGGAGTGGAGGCCGGGTGGGGGGAGGCTGGGATGGAAGCAAGCTGTGTTATTTGCTCTCTACCTAGCTTTCTTATCTGTTAGAAAGGGGTGAATGTCCAGGCTCTACTCTGAACTTGTCACGAGAGGGCTTGAAGACTGAGGCAGGAGGATCGCAAGTTCGAGGCCAGCCGGGGCACAACCCTGTCTCACAATAAAAAGGGCCGGGGTAGCCAGGCGTGGTGGCGTATGCTTTTAACCGAGCATTCGGGAGGCTGAGACAGGAGGTTCGCAGACAGCCTCGGCGACTTAGTGAGGCCTTTTGCAACTCAGTGAGACCCTGTTTCAAAAATAAAGAATAGAAATAGGGCTGGGGTTGTAGCTCAGAGGTAGAATGCCCCTGGGTTCCATCCCCAGTACCACACACATACACACAAAGGCCTGGGGTAAGCTCAGTGGTAGAATTTCCCTGGTTTCAATCCCCAGTACCACCAAAAATGGGGGGCCCACAAGCCTGGGGCTTGTAGAGGTGCTTAACTCTGGGGCTTCGTAGCCCGTCCTGAGGCTCGCCGTCTGTCCTGAGCAGCTTCCGGCCGTTCGTGGAGGACAGCGCGGATGAGGACAGTGCAGGGGAAGGTGGCTCTGGGTTGCTGCAGAAACATGCTAAGACCAGGGACGAGAAGGTGGGTGCAGGCGCTGGGGCGGCGGGCTCCGGGCGGCGGGCTCCTGCAGGCGCTCAGCGCTGGCCTCCCGCAGGCCCAGGAGGAAGCCGACTACGTGGAGTGGCTGAAGGGACAGAAGGACATTCCCAACCCCGAGGCCCTGAAGGAGCTGGTGAGACGTCACGCGGAGGTCCTGTGGTCCAGACCCCAGCCATCCAGAGCGCACCAGGGCAGCCCCAGCGGCCGGGGCTCAGTGGAGAGCGCATGGTCAGCGTGGATGAGGCCCTGGGTTCCTCCTCGGCACCACAAGGACAGTGCAAAGTTAGCCGGCGTGGGGACGCACGCTTGTAATCCCAGTACCCGGGGAGGCTGAGACAGGAGGATCGCTGGTTCAAGTCAGCCTCGGCAAACTGAGTTAGACTCTCGGCAACCTAGCGGAGGCTCTGTTTTCAAATAAAAAGGGGCAGCAGGCTCCCTGCACCTGTGATCCGGGTGGGCCGCTCTAGGCTGGCGGTCATGTTTGGGCTCCCTGCATCTGCTTGGTGCCCGCGCCGCCCTCCTTCCCCGGCCCTCAGTCTGGGTTCTGGGTTGTGTCCCCGCCCCTCCTAGACACATCTCAAGGAATACTGGAACGACCCAGAGCTGGACGAAGGGGAGCAGTTCCTCCGGGATTATATCCTCAACAAGAGATACGAGGAGGAGGGAGAGGAGGACGAGGAGGAGGACGAGGAGGAGGAGGAAGGGTGAGCTGCGCCTGCGGTCCCCTTCCCAAGTGCAGGAGCCAGAGGGCGCTGCATGCTTATTTCCTTCACATGGAGGGTGGCACCTGCTGGCATGGATTCTAATCCTGACCCTCTGCTCCAACCTCCTGCCTCAGTTTCCCTACATTTAAAATGGGCAAAACCATCATGTTGGCACATGCTTATATTGGTAGTCAGAGACAGGAGGTTCGAGGCCAGGGTCAGCAACCTATTGAGACCTTTAGCAATGTAGTGAGACCCGTTTCAAAATGTAAAATAAGGCAAGGTGCACCATGCAATCCTAGTACTTGGAAGGCTGAGATAGGAGGATCACAGGTTCAAGGCCAAGCTGCAGCAACTTAGCAAGGCCCTCAGCAATTTTGTGAGACCCTATTTCGAAATGAAAAATAAACCGGGCGTGGTGGCGCACGCTTGTAATCCCAGCATTTGGGAGGCTGAGACCAGAGGATGGCGGTTCGCGGCCAGCCTCAGCTACTTAGGCCCTTTGCAACTCAGTGAGACCCTGTTTCAAAATAAAATAAAAAATAGGGCTGGGGGTGTAGCTCAGAGGTGGAATGCCCCTGGGTTCCATCCCTAGTATCACAAAAATAAATAGAAAATAAGCCAGATCTGGTGGCACGCGCCTATAATTCCAGTACTTGAAGCCAGGCCCGTTGGCAGCTCCACCTCGTCGAGCCCTCCTGGGGATTAAAGCGCTCATGGGTGTCTGCCACTGGCCGACCTGGCTCTGTCTCGCCCTCAGGGCCCTGGGCCCCCCGGTCCAGCTGGCCGTGGACGACTCCTCGGACGAGGGCGATCTGTTCCTGAAGAAGCAGGAGGACTTTGAGCACAAGTACAACTTCCGTTTCGAGGAGCCGGGCTCGGCCTCGGTGTGTGGCCCGGGCTGGGGGTCGGGGACGCCAGCCCCCGGCCGCCCGAGAACTGCGGGTCACCTCCTGGCTTCTGTGGCACCAGCTCAAGACCTTCCCGCGGAGCATCGCGTCCTCCGTGCGCCGTAAGGACGAGCGCAGGAAGGAGAAGAGAGAGGAGACCAGGGAGCGCAAGCGGAGGGTGAGTGCGGCCGCCCGGAGCCCACCGCCACCCACCTCCCGGGAAGCCCATGGCCGCCCGCCCTGCCCGCCACCCGGGGAGCCCATGGCTGTCCACCTCCTGGGTAGCCCACGGCCGCCCGCTCTGCCTACTACCCGGGGAGCCAACGGCCTCCCGCCCTGCCTGCCTCTCGGGGAGCCCATGGCCGCCCGCCCTGCCCGCCTCCTGGGTAGCCCATGGCCGCCCACTCTGCCCGCTGCCCGGGGAGCCCATGGCCGCCCGCTCTGCCCGCTGCCCGGGGAGCCCATGGCCGTCCGCTCTGCCCACAGGAGAAGGCCCGGAAGCAGGAGGAGCTGAAGCAGCTGAAGCGCCTCAAGAGGAAGGAGATCCTGGCCAAGCTGGAGAAGCTGCGGCAGGTCACCGGCAACGAGACGCTGGGCCTGGAGGCACGGGACCTGGAGGACGACTTCGACCCCGCCCGGCACGACCAGCTCATGCAGGTGCGGGCCCTGCTCACCAGACGCGTGCCTGGCGCCCGTCCTGGCCTGTACTGTGGGTCTGACATTGATGAGCGGCTGCTGAGTGCCAGGTGTATACCCGTGCACTTGGGCCCCACTGGGCTCCCGCTCGTGATTAGTGTGCATGGGTGGGGTGGGAATCGCAGAGTGGTCCCCTGGCCAGATCGTCCAGCGGCGAAATAGTCTGAGGGGCTGGGCATGGGGACACGCGCCTGCCATCCCAGAACTTGGAGGCTGAGACAGGAGGATCGCAGGTCCGAGAACAGCCTCAGCAACTCAAGTGAGTCTGTTTCGAAATAAACAAGGGCTGCAGTGTAGCCCGGAGGCCGGAAGCTCCCGGGCTCAGTCCCTAGAGCCACACAGCGGAGGCGAGTGGCGGCCAGCTAGCCCGGGATGCGGCGGCACGCCCCACGGCGCTGAGCAGCCTAGGCCCGCAGGCCGGAAGGAGCTGTGGGTCGTGGGACCTCATGGCAGCAGACGCGGCTGACGGCAGCAGCGGGTCCCGCTCTGGGAGTCACACAAGGGGCAGGCAGCGTCCTCATGGCCCCCTGCAAGGCCAGGCTGCTGACCTCCAGCCCCGACCCCGCAGAGGTGCTTTGGGGAGGACTTCTACGGCGCCGCCGAGGAGGAGAAGCCGCAGTTTGAGGAGGAGGAAGGACTGGAAGGTGACTTTGGCTGTCCTTGGGCATGGGGGGCTGCCGCCAGGGTCCCGCCCTAACCTCTCCTGTCTGTCCTCTCTGGACCCAGAGGACTGGAACTGGGACACGTGGGGTGGGCCGGAGCAGGACGGGGCCTGGAACCAGCAGGAGCCGCACTGCGAGGACCCCGACTTCAACGTAGGTGCCGCCACTGGGGGGACCCCGGGCACCCTGGGGGCTGGTGGGAGCTGACCCGCTTGGCCTGGCAGATGGATGCCGACTACGACCCCAGCCAGCCGCGGAGGAAGAAGCGGGAGGCCCCCTCCACCGGCAAGAAGAAGCGCAGGTCCCCCTTCGCCACCGCCGTGGGGCAGGAAAAGCCCGTGTTTGACCCTGGTGAGGCCCAGGGACCCTGGTGGCGGCGGGGGGCCGGGGGGCCCGGAGCAGCCAGCAGCCGGGCTCTCTGTCTCCACAGAGGACAAGACCTTTGAGGAGTACCTGGACGAGTACTACCAGCTGGACTACGAGGATATCATCGATGACCTGCCCTGCCGCTTCAAGTACCGCGCCGTGGTACCCTGTGACTTCGGGCTCAGCACGGAGGAGGTCAGGCTCCTAGGCAGGAAAGGGACCTGGGGCGCCCGGGACACGCTGAGCCCAGCCTAGGCCTGTCTGCTCGCCTCAAAGATGACAGTAATAAACTGGGCTTGGTATCGCGTGCCTATAATCCCAGTGCTTAGGCTGAGACAGGAGGACTGCAGGTCTGAGGTCAGCCTTAGCAGTGTAGTGACTCCTGGCAGCCTAGCGAGACCCTGTTTTAAAATAAAAAATAGAGCCGGGCTTGGTGGCGCATACTTGTGATCCCCGCGCTTGGGAGGCAGAGACAGGAGGATCGTGCTGGTTCGGAGCCAGCCTCGCTGGCTTAAGAGACCCTGTTTCCAAATTAGTATATAAAATAGGTTTGGGAGTGTAGTCCACAGGTAGAAGGGCTTCCAGGAACCCCAATACCACCAAAAAAAAAAATAGGAGCCAGGCACGATGGCGCACGCTTGTAATCCCAGCATTTGGGAGCCTGAGACAGGATGATCACAGTTTGCGGACAGCCTCAGTACTGAGTGAGGCCCTGTGCAACTCAGACCCTGTTAAAGGGTAAAAATAGGGCTGGGGTTGCAGCTTGGAGGTAGAATGCCCCTGGGTTCCATCCCCAGTACCGCAAAGGCGGCCTCGCCGGTGGGCCAGCTTGACCCGAGGTCCCTTCTCACCCACACAGATCCTCTCTGCCGATGACAAGGAGCTGAACCGGTGGTGTTCCCTGAAGAAGACCTGCATGTACAGGTACTGGCCGGGCGGGCGGTGGGCGGCGGGCGATGGCTCCCGGAGCATGGGCGACAAATGTCCCCGGGGCGCCCGCAGGTCAGAGCAGGAGGAGCTGCAGGACAAACGGGCGTACAGCCAGAAGGCCCAGAACTCGTGGAAAAAGCGGCAGATCTTCAAGTCGCTCTGCCCAGAGCAGTAAGTGGCTGGGAGCCGGGCTGGCCAGCGCCCTGATGGCAGCATGGGCCGGGGGGGTTGGGGTCCATCTTTTGAGCCCTGGGCTCTGATGATTCCTGGCCACATCTGTGACCTTGGGCCGCCAACTCCTGGTTCTCTCATTGGCTTGTTGAAGAGTAAGAGTCACTTCCTAGCTCGGCTCTATGGAGCATGCCTGCCATCCCAGTACTTGGGAGGCTGAGGCAGGAAGATCACAGGTTCAAGAACAGCCTCAGCAACCTAGCAAGGCCCTGCAACCTAGTCAGACTGTTTCCAAGCAAATATAAAAGTGGCTGGGGTGTAGCCTGAAGGTAGAAAGCCCTCGGTAAAGCTATAGCGGGTTGGTTTATGTGAGTAGCGCAGGGCCGGCCAGGCGCAGACCACATTTCCCAGCATCACCACCGGCCCTTAGTCTAGTAGGGCAAGCGGCTCTGGGGTCAGACCCAGCTTGGTTCCCAGAAGGGGACCAGAATCACCGCGATGTCGCCCCTTCTGTCCTCATCTGTCAACTGGACCAGCGCGGCCTGAGCCCTGACTTTTTCCCCTTAGGACAGAGATGTCCACAGAAGCCACCGGGAAGCCACAGAGAGACGTCAGCCCACAGGGACACCTGCCGGCGCCTGATGGGGCCTGTGGCAAGCGGCCCCCACCAGAGAGCCCCCTGGCCCCGGAGGACGAGGCCCCCGCGCCATCCTCTGGGAAGCCCACCCCCCAGAGACGGAAGAGGGGCAAGAAGACGCGGCTGTTGGGCCCCACGGTAACGCTTGGTGGCCGCGAGTTCAGCCGCCAGCGGTTGCAGGCCTTTGGCCTCAACCCCAAGCGCCTGCACTTCCGCCAGCTGGGCCGGCAGCGGAGGAAACAGGCGAGGGCCAAGAGCTGAGCCCAGGGCAGCGGAGCAAGGGGCCCCGGGGCCCTTACACTGACCGGCCTGCTGTGCACAGCCCCGGGCTCCCTGTGGGCCAGCAACCAAGGCTACCTGCACGGCCGCTAGCCCCTGGAGCCCGCGTACCCAGGACAGGAGCCCAGCCACGCCAAGTGCAACAGCTTTATTACCCCAGTAGCCCGGCCCCGGGCCGGCGAGGGGCGCTGCTGGCCCGCGCTATGGCGCTGGGTCAGGCCCTGAGTGGGTGCGGAGGCCCTGAGTGGGCGCGGAGGCGGGCGGCCCTGGAAGGCCTGGCCCAGCCTGTTCCTGGACAGGCTTCCGCTGGCTGTGGAGGGCAAGAGCAGGGAGCCCCGTCACCACGAGTTCTCGTGCCCATCCCGAGATGGCATAAATAAAAAAATAAATAGTCTCGCATCTTCTGCCCATCCCCTCCCATTACAAAAACACGAAGTCTTCGGTGCTTGGCCGCTTGGCCCTGAGCAGGCGCCCGGGGCGAGGGGGCCGGGGTGCGGGCTGCAGCGGCTGAGCGCAGAGGGCCTCCGCGTGGTGGTCCTGAGCGTGGCCCTCGGCCAGGGTGAACATGGGGTACCGCTCTGTGGCTGAGGAGGAGCTGAGGACCTGTCGGGAGGAGAGCGAGGCTCAGCGCCAGCAGCGGCCCTTGGGGAACTGAGGCCAGGAGAGGCAGGGCCTGGCCAGGAGACTGCTGGGCTGCGGAGGGTGCCCCTGCCGTCTTCCCATAGGCTGGGGCGGGGTCCGGCCACCTGTCCCAATGCACACAGCTGGCCCCAGGCTTTTCACATGCATTCCGTTTTGCTCTCAGCTAAACCCGGGACTTAGGCCGCCTGTCACCCCAGCACTGGAGGCTGAGACAGGATCGTGGTTCACAGCCAGCCTCAGCTACTGAGTGAGGAGGCCGTTTGCAACTCAGTGAGACCCTGTTTCAAAATAAAGGATAAAAGCCGGGCGTGGTGGTGCACGCTTGTCATCCCCTCGCTTGGGAGGCGGAGACAGGAGGATCGCACGGGTTAGAAGCCAGCCTCAGCTACTGAGTGAGGCTCTCGGAAACTTAGACCCTGTTTCCAAATAAAGTATAATATAGGTCTGGGAGTGTAGCCCGGAGGTAGAAGGTCTTCCAGGAACCCCAGTACCACCAAAAAAATAAAAAATAAAAATTAAAGCTGGGCATGGGTTCGGTCCCCAGTAGCGCAAAAAGTAAATAAAAAAATAGGGCTGAGAGGTGTAACTTGGAAGTAGAGTACCTCCAATACCCAAAAGCACAAAGGTGGGCTTCTCTGGCTTATGGAAGCAATCATGCATGCCGAGCTGCCTCGTTTGGAAGTCTGGAACTTGGGAGCCTCCTGCCTCAGCCTCCCGGGTGGCAGCGCCGCAGCCCAGCTCAGCCACACGCAGGCCCTGTTCCTCCTCCAGCCCAGCCCCTCGCTCACCCTGGTCAGCTCGGAGCAGAGCGTCTCAAACTCCTTCCTGTTGCCAGCATAGAAGCCCACGGTACAGCTGGGGTCCATCTTGGCGAAGGCCATCTTGCGGGGTGAGGTACAATGGAAAGACTGAGGAGACAGGGGAGGGAGGCTCAGGGCTCCCACCCCTCCCTGGGCCCCAGCCCCCCTGGGGTCCCGCCTACCTCCAGGGGGAAATCAGCCTGGCTGACATCCACGGTGGGCTGGCAGTAGTGGGGATCCAGGTAGAGCAGGAAGTCATCTGCAGGGGTCAGATGTGAGCGGGGCGGGGCGAGCAGGCGGGGGCGGGGCGGGGCGGGGGCGGGGCCTACCTTGGTAGCCAATGAAGTACAAGGAGTGCCGGGGCTTGCCGCCCATGATGCCTAAGCACAGTTCTGACCTCAGCAGCTCCTGCAGGGAGGGTGGGAGCAGCAGCTGGGCTATCAGGCGGTCATTCAACACTTAGCGGACGCCTACTGTACCTAAACCCAGCCCTGCGCAGGGACCAAGACAAAAACCTCTGCCCTCCTGGAGCGGGCACTGTGGCACAGGAAACACGCGGGGAAGGTGAGCGGGGAAGTTACTCATCAGCGGCGATACACAGCCTTCCCAGTACTCGGATTACAAGCCTGTGCCATGCTGGCTGGGCTTTGCGGTTTTATTTAGGTTTTTGTGGTGCTGGAGATGGAACCCAGGGGCAATTCTGCCTCCTCACTACCGCCGCCCCAGCCTTATTTTATCTTTTATTTTGAGACAGGGTTTCACTAAGTTGTGCAGGGCCTAAGTTGCTGAGGCTGGCCTCGAACCTGTGAGCTTCAGCCTCCTCCTGTCTCAACCTCCCAAATACTGGATGTAGGTGCCGCCCACCACACCCAGCCCTGCCTCTTCTGCCCGCCTCTGAACCCCGTTACCCACGCCAGTTGGTGGCTCACAGAGGTGCCCCATGACTAAGTTTTTCCCCCTTTCTACTTTTATTCTAAGACACAGTCTTGCTAAGTGGCCCAGGCAGGCTTCAAACTTGAGGCCCGCCCGCCTCAGCCGCCCAAGTCCTGGGACGCCAGGTGCGTGCCCACCTGCTCTGCCCCAAGACTACTGAGTACAGATGCTGAAGGAGACGTACTCTGATCCTGACGGCTGACGAGCCTGGGGGCACCCACCTACCTTGACGCAGGGCACGTACACGGGGTTCAGGGTCTCACCGCCCAGCCTCACGGGCACCAGGATGACCACGGATTTCCACTCGGCTGCGGGGTCCTGCCGAGCCACCAAGCGGGCCACGTCTGCCTTGTACACTGGGGGGAGGGCAGCGGCCAGTCACCTCCCTCCTTCTGTCCACGCCCTGGAAGGTGCCCTCTGGCCCCAGAGGCCCAAGGCCACCTGCAGCCCCTTAGTTGGCGAGGTGTGTGTGTGTGTGTGTACTGGGGATTGGACCCAGGCATTCTACCGCGAGCTACACACTCAGCCCTATGTTTTTGTGTGTGTGATGCCAGGGATGGGATCCAGGGGCATTCTACCTGTGAGCTCCACTCCCAGCCTAGTTTTTTTATTCTTCATTTTGAGACAGGGTCTCACTAAGTTACAGAGGACCTCACAAGTTGCAGACGCTGGCCTCGAACCTGCGATCCTGTCTCAGCCTCCCAACTACTGGATTACAAGCGTGCGGCACCATATCTGAGCCTTTGGAACTGACGTGGAAGGTGGTAGGAATACTGTCAGCTCCTGCTTAGTGCCCCTTTACGTGTTACTGATTCGCTGAGCCCTCACCAGTCCCCTGTGGCAGAGGAGACGGTGCGCAGATGCGTTCCAACTGTGTGTCGAGTGAATGGAGCGGGCACGGTGCTGCACGCCCACAATCCCAGCACTTGGGAGGCTGAGACAGGAGGATCGCAGGTTCGCAGCCAGCATCAGTAAACAGCAAGACCCAATTTCAAAATAAAAAAGAGCCAGGTGTGGTGTCACACGCTTGTAATCCCAGCATTTGGGAGACTGAGACAGGAGGATCGCGGTCCACTGCCAGCCTCGCTACTTAGTGAGGCCTCTGCAACTCAGTGGGACCTTGTTTCAAAATAAAGAATAAAAAATAGGGCTGGGGAGCCAGGCATGATGGCACACGCTTATAGTCCCAGCATTCGGGAGGCTGAGACAGGAGGATCGTGGTTCGAGAACAGCCTCAGCTACTTAGTGAGGCCCTCTGCAACTCAGTGAGACCCTGTTTCAAACTAAAGACTAAAAAATAGGGCAGAGGGTGTAGCTTGGAGGTAGAATGTCCCTGGGTTCCATCCCCAGTACCGCAAAAAAAAAAAAAAAAAGGTCTGAGAGTGTAGTTCTGATGTAGAATGCCCCTGGGGTTCTATCCCAAGTACCGCAAATAAATAAATAAATAAATAAATAAACAAACAATAAATAAATAAATAAACAAACAGAGCTGGGCATGTAGATCTGCCCTGAGTTCAAATCGCCAGTATGGGGTGAATGAGGACCCAAGAGCAGTTAAGTCTCCATTACTAAAGCAGAGCCCCTCAGGATTCGAGGAGACGGACGCTCGCCTCCTGCAGCGGCCCAGAGCCCTCCCTGAGGCTTCCACTGCCTGGAACGGGACCGAGCGCAGGCAAGATGCCTACGAGCCGGGCCCCTGTACCTGTGCAGTCCTGAGACACGTACACCACCAGGCGGGCGACCTCGGGGCAGCTGTCCACGGCTTTCCTGGGGGCAGGAGGCAGGCCTAAGCTCCGGCGGCACCCAGGGGCCCCCGCCTCCCGCGCGGCCCTCACCTGAGGATGTGCGCCACCAGCGACGGCCCGTACCAGTCACCGGCCTTCTTGCCCGAGCTCTGCCCAAGCTCCACCAGCCGGTGCAGGCCAAAGGGGGCGCGGGGGTGGTCGGCGAACCAGGACACGATCTGCCGGTGCCGGCGCTCCTGCTCCAACTCCGGGGTGCCGGGAGCCCGGTGCAGGGCCGCCCAGCGGGCAGGCCCCCGGTACCGGCTGGGAGAGGCCGAGCCTGAGAGGTCAGGGGAGCCCAGGCCAGGGCCCTCCACCCACGTCCAGTCTGGTGGGAAGGAGTCCAGTCAAGTGATGATCCAGTGTGTGTGTAACACTGTTCCCAATTGCTTTTTTTTTCAGGGGGAGGTGCTGGGGCTAGAATCCAGAGGCATTCTACCCCCCCACCTCCCCACACCCACAGATTTTTAAAATTTGGAAACAGTCTTACAAAGTTGCTGATGCTGGCCTCAAACCTGTAATCCTCCTGTCTCAGCCTCCCAACTACTGGGATTACAGGCAAGTGCCACATATTTGGCTTTAACACACAATGGGGGGGGGGGGTGTGCTGGAAATTGAACCCAGGGGCATTTTACCTCTGAGCTAACACCCAGCCCTATTCCTTACTTTGAAACAATGTCTCAATAAATTACAGAGGACCTCACAATAGCATGAACCCATGATCCTCCTGTCTCAGCCCAAGTACTGGATTGCAAGTATGCCACCACCATGCCTGGCTTTTTAAATTTTTTCTTTTAGATTTTTTTTTATTGGTGCATTATATTCATACAACATATTGGGGCATGCCTGGCTTTTTAACACACAAGTCTTTTCTACTTTTTTGGGGGGGGTGGGTACTGGAGATTGAACCCAGGGGTATTCTATCTCTGAGCTACACCCCTCAGCCCTTTATTTTGAAAGTCTTGCTACGTTGCTGAGGCTGGTCTCAAACCTGCCATCCTCCTAACTCAGGTTCACAAGTACTCAGATTTCTGGGATTACAGGCCTGGGCCATAGCACCTCGCTGGAAGTGTAGCTCGGAGGTAGAATGCTTCTGGGTTCCATCCCCAGTACCACCAAAAATAAATAGAGCCGGGCGTGGTGGCGCACGCTTATAATCCCAGCATTTGGGAGGCTGAGACTGGAGGATCTCGGTTCGTGGACAGCCTCAGCTACTTAGTGAGGCCATCCGCAACTTAGTGAGACCCTGTTTCAAAATGAAGAATAAAAAAATGGGGTGTAGCTTGGAGGTCAAATGCCTCTGGGTTCCATCCTCAGACCCGGAAAGATAAATAAATAAAAAATAAAGAAGCAAATAGGGCTGGGGATATAGCTCAGAGGTTTCAATCCCCAGTGCCACACACACACGCTTAGTTTGCAAACAATCCTACGACCAATGGCAGAGGTTGGCATTAGTCCTGGGGCACACACCCCTGTCCTCGCCGGCAGGGCTCACCTCTTGGCAGGAAATGCAGCAGCAGGCCCTGAGCCAGCATCATCTGGCCGCTGCGTAACATGCATCCCCATCCGCAGTCGGAGGTCAGGCTGCACCCGGCCAGGGGCGGAAAATCCCTGCGGTAAGTGAGCCACAGCCGGGACACAAAGTCCTGCTGGAAGCGCTGGATGTCACCTACGAGAGCGGCTGTCAGCTGCCACCGGGACAGCTCTGGGCTCCTCCCCGCCCGGCCGGCCCAGCTCACCCTCGCCCTCGAATCGGTAGCGGCGGCCGCAGAGGTGGAGGCTGGAGACCTTGCTGAAGCTGGTCCGGCTTTTAACCGCCCAACCTGAGCAGACGGGCAGCCGGCTGGGTGAAGCGTGCACGCCGGCGAGGGGTGCACGGCGGAGGGGCCCGGCCCCGGGGCGGGCGCGCGGGCACGCGTGCGACCCCGGCGGGCAGGGTGCAGCCGGCTGCGGGTGCGTGCGGGGGCTTCTGCAGGGGGCGCGGGGAAGCGGGAAGTTCGCCCAAGGTCGGCCGGCGGGCGGGGGTCGCTGCCCTGCGGCCCCTCCTCACCGTACTTGACGTTGTTCCAGGCGGTCAGGAACCTGGCCTTGAACTTGTCCACTTCGTCCGGCTCGGCGGGGGCGGCTCCGGCCGAGCCCAGCGCGGGGCCGCAGGCGCCGGGGGGCCCCAGGCCGTTGGGGTCCGGGGCTCGGGGCCCCCGGGGCCTGCGGCCCTCGGGCCGGCGCGCGTCCTCGGGGCCCCCGCTGCGGTACTGCGCGGCGGCCGGCGACACCGAGTGCATGGGCGCGCCGGGACGCGGGCCCCGGGGATGCTAGGCGGCCCCCGCGCCCGGGCTCCGCGAGCCGGGCGCCATCTTAGCGGGCCAGGCCCCGGATGGAGGCGGCGGACCGGCCCCGGCCCCGCCCCGGCCCCGCCGCGCCCCGACCTGCCCGGGCCCCGGGGCCCCACGCCCGCCTAATCGCTCCGCCCGGGCGGGCCGGCTCGCGCTTATCGGAAGCCCCAGAGGCCGGAAGCCCCGCCCAGGGCACGCCGCGTCACGTGGCCACGCCCTCTACGCACGGAGGCCACGCCCTCTGCGCTCCGTGGGCCGCGCCCTTGCGCCTCGTGGCCACGCCCTCGCGCTCCGTAGTCACGCCCTCGCGCTCCGTAGTCACGCCCTCGCGCTTCGTAGTCACGCCTCTGCGCTCCGTGGCCACGCCCTTGCGCCTCGTGGCCACGCCCTATGCGAACTGTGGCCACGCCCTTGCGTTTCGTGGGCTACGCCCTTGCGCTCCGTAGTCACGCCCCTGCGCCCCGTGGCCACGCCCTCGCGCCCCGTGGCCACGCTCCTGCGCACTGTGGTCACGCCCTCGCGCCCCGTGGCCACGCCCCTGCGCCCGTGGCCACGCCCTCGCGCCCCGTGGCCACGCTCCTGCGCACTGTGATCACGCCCTCGCGCTCCGTAGCCACGCCCCTGCGCCCCGTGGCCACGCCCCAGGCAGCCCCCTCCGCGGGCCTGGAGGCGTGGCCGTGAGCGCGCACCTGCGGCTCGCTGCGCCGCGGCGCCGCAGCGCCCCTCCGCGGGCTCCCGACCCAGACCCCTCCGCAGCCTGGTCCCAGCCTCCTGGGCCTCAGTTTCCTCCGGTGCAAAATAAAGAGTTCCAGCCGAGCGTGGTGGCTTGGGCGGCTGAGACAAGAGGATCACAGGTTTAGGGATAGTCTCAGCAACCAGTGAGACTCCCATCAACCTCGGGGGACTCTGGAAATGAAAATGAAGCAGGGCTGGGGATGTAGCTCAGAGGCAGTACGCCCCGGTGCAATCTCCAGAACCACCACCGAAAGAAAGAAAGAAAGAAAGAAAGAAAGAAAGAAAGAAAGAAAGAAAGAAAGAAAGAAAGAAAGAAAGAAAGAAAGAAAGAAAGAAAGAAAGAAAGAAAGAAAGAAAGAAAGAAAGAAAGAAAGAAAGAAAGAGAGAAAGAGAGAAAGAAAGAAAAGAAAGAAAGAGAAAAAAAGGGTTGGGGTTGTAGCTCGGAGGCAGGATGCCCCTGGGTTCCATCCCCAGTACGCAAAAATAAATAAATAAATAAATAAATATTAAATAGGGCTGGGGATATAGCTCAGAGGTAGAATACCTCTGGGTTCAATCTGCAACATGTGCGCACATGTGCATGTGTGCACGCAAACCAAACACACACACACACACACACACACACACACACACACACACAGTAGTATTTTCCTAAGTTACCTGAAGCCCAGGTTCCATCTCCAGCATTGCAAAAAAATAAAATAAAATAAAATACAAAAGAAGAAACAAATTGGCCCGCCCCGACATAGGGGTGCCAGCTCCCAGGTCCCCCTGCTCAGCTAAATCAGCTAGGCTTTGCCCCTGTTACTACATTCCAGTGTCTGCGCATGCACTTTTTTTTTTGTTTGTTTTTGTTTTTGTTTTTGTTTTTGTCTTGTTTGTGTGTGTGTGTGTGTGTGTGTGTGTGTGTGTGTGTGTGTGTGTTTGGTGGTACTGGGGTTCCTGGAAACCCTTCTACCTCCGGGCTACACTCCCAGACCTATTTTTATACTTTTTTTATCTGGAAACAGGGTCTCCTAAGCCAGCACGGGCGGCTGGCTTCGAACCTGCGCCATCCTCCTGTCTCCGCCTCCCGAGCGCGGGGATGACAGGCGTGCCCACCGCGCCCGGCCTGCACGTGCGTTTTTATCCTGGGTCTCTCAGCAATTCCAAAAATGTTTCCGTGCATCTCCACCCAGTTCCCAGGCCCCTTGTTGAAATAAATCACACCCTGGAAACACCTCCCAGGCTGAGAGGTGGCTGGAATAAATTACACACTCTTAAAGAAAACAGAAATACGCAGGCGGGCGCGTTCTCACGGTCCATCAGTCTCCTCAAACTCCCCTGGTTTCTTGGAGACAGCCTGTCTTCCCTCTCATCCCACCACGAGTGAGGGGGCGCTGGGGGTTCACACACACACACACACACACACACACACACACACACACACACCCTAAGGCAAAGTGAAAACCCAGTGATACAAAATGAAATTCTCTGAGCAAATGTTCTAGAAATGAGTTCATTTAAAAGAATATAAAACTCAGCTGAGAGCCGGGTGTGGTGGCGCACGCCTGTAATCCCAGTACTTGGGAGGCTGAGACAAGAGGATCGCAGGTTCGAGGCCAGCCCCAGCTAATAAGTGAAGCCATCCGCAACTTAGTGAGGCTCTGTCTCAAAATAAAGAATAAGAATAAAAAAATAGGGCTGGGGGTATAGCTCAAAGGTAGAATGGCCCTGGGTTCCAGCCCCAGTACTGCAAAAATAAATAAATAAAATAAAACACAAAAATAGGGCTAGGGATATGGCTCGGAGGTAGAATGCCCTTGAGTTCAGGCCACAGTACTACAAAATAAACAAAGAAAAAAAGGAAGAAAGAAAGGAAAAAAGGAGGGAAGAAATAGAGCTGGGTTTGTAGCTTGGAGGTAGAATGCTCTTGGGTTTAATCCCCAGTACCACACAGAAGAAGAAAAAGAAGAAAGAGGAGAAGGAGGAGGCCGGGCATGATGGCGCACGCTTGTAATCCCCGCGCTTGGGAGGCTGAGACAGGAGGATGGCGCAGGTTCGAAGCCAGCCTCAGCTACTTAGTGAGGCTCTCAGCAACTCAGTGAGACCCTGTTTCCAAATAAAGACTAAAAAATAGGGCTGGGGGTGCAGCTGTGAGGTAGAATGCCCCTGGGTTCCAGCCCAGTGTCACACAAAAAAACCCACAACAACAACTTCCTTCCAACCTGCATCCTGAGTAGTTACTAGGTCAAGCACTGTGTCAGGGGTGGGTACCTGGTGATACTGTTCCTCTCTTCTGTGGGCCCTGCAGGGGGGGTCCTGGGAGATAAAGGAAGAATTTATTAAAGGAATAATTACATAGTTGCAATTACAATAATGATTAAGTAGCAAAATACAAGCTTATTAAGGGGGGAAGTAATCTAGGCGGGGACTTTGATCCAGGAACTTTTCAGAGTAAGCCACAGCCCCCCTGCCAGACCCTGTTTCTTTTCTCTCTCTCTCTCTTTTTTTATTTTTATTTTTTATTTTTTCCAGCACTGGGGGATGGAACCCAGGGGCATTCTACCTATGAGCTGCACCTCCAGCCCTATTTTTTATTTTTATTTATTTATTTTTATTATTTTTTTAATATATACATTACATTGTAAATTTTGGACTTTATTTTTTTTTTTTATATATTTCATTGGGAAACGGGGTCTCACTAAGTTGCTGAGGCTGGCTTCGAACCTGCGTGATCCTCCTGTCTCAGCCTCCCAAGTGCAGGCCCTATTTTTTATTTTGAAACAGAGTCTCACTGAGTTCCAAAGGGCCTTGCTGTCCTTGAACTGGGATCCTTCTGTCTCAGCCTCCCAAATCCTGGGATTACAAGCATTCGCCACCCTGGCTTGAATTGTGTACTTTGTGTGTGTGTGTGGGTCTGGGGATGGAACCCAGGTACATTCGACTTCCGAGCTACACCCCCTGCCCTATGTTTTATTCTTTATTTTGAAACAGGGTCTCACTAAGTTACAGAGGGCCTCATTAAGTAGCTGAGACTGGCAGCAAACCGCGATCCTCCTGTCTCAGCCTCCCGAATGCTGGGATGACAAGTGTGAGCCACCTCCCCAGCTTGAATTTATGTGTATTTATTTATTTATTTATTTATTTATTTATTTATTTTTGTGGTACTGGGGGTGGAACCCAGAGGCTTTCTACCTTCGGGCTATACTCCCAGACCTATTTTATATTTTATTTAGAAACAGGGTCTCACTAAGTCCCTGAGAGCTTCACTAAGTAGCTGAGGCTGGCTTCGAACCTGCGCGATCCTCCTGTCTCAGCCTCCCAAGCGGGGATTACAAGTGTGCGCCACCACGCCCAGTGAACTGTGTACTTTTTTTTTTTTTTTGCGGGTCTGGGGATGGAACCCAGGGGCATTTGACCTCTGAGCTACACCCCCTGCCCTATTTCTTTTTTTATTCTTTATTTTGAAACCGGGTCTCACTGAGTTGCAGAGGGCCTCACTAAGTAGCTGAGGCTGTCCGCGAACCGCGATCCTCCAGGTCTCAGCCTCCCGAATGCTGGGATGACAAGCGTGCGCCACCACGCCCGGCTGTGTACTTTAAATGTGTGGGGTTTTTCCACCCTGCCGGGTGGAGGTAGAACAGACCCCAGGGCCTTGCACACGCTGGGCACGCGGTCTACCTCTGTGCGACATCCCCAGCCCCTAAATGTGCGAGTTGTATGGTATGTAAATTATATTGCAGTGGAGCTGTTACAAACAGTATATTTAGCCTTGATATTTAGTGGTTAATTCTAGACCACAAGTGTTGGGGGTGTTACTGGGGACTGAATTCAGCGGTACTCTGCCACTGAACTATGCCCCTAGCCCTTTGATTTTTTATTTTTAATTACTTAATTACTTAATTAATTTTTGTGGAATGGAACCCAGGGGCGTTCTACCTCCCAGTTACACCCCTATTCCTATTTTATATTTTTATTTTGAAACAGGTTCCCAGTAACTTGCTCAGGGCTTCACAAAACTGCTGAGACCGGCCTCCAACCTCCGGTCCTCCTGTCTTAGGCTCCCAGGCACCATCAGGCCCGCCTTACTTTTTATTTTTAGGCAGCCTCTTTTTTTCTTTTTGGTGCTGGGGATGGAACCCAGGGGCATTCTACCTCTGAGCTACACCCCAGACCTATTGTTTATTCTTTATTTTGAAACAGGGTCTCACTGAGTTGCAAAGGGCCTCACTAAGTAGCTGAGGCTGTCCGCGAACCATGATCCTCCTGTCAGCCTCAGGAATGCTGGGATGACAAGTGTGAGCCCGCCACACCCGGCTATTGAGACAGCCTCTAGCTACATCTCCCAGGCTGACCTTGGGCTTGTGGCGCTCTGCCCCGGCCTCCTCGGTTCTGGAAAAACAGGCCTGCACCTGGCAATTTGCCAGACATTTTATGCCAGTGGTCATTTTCCCACTCAGACAAAGTGAGAGCAAACAGGATCTTCATGGGTCCATGGGAAAAATGGGCCAGAAGCCAGGCATGGAGGATCGCGGTTCGAGGGCAGCCTCAGCTACTTGGTGAGGCCCTTTGCAACTCACTGGGAAAAAGGCCCTGTTTCAAAATAAAGAATAAACAATAGGGCCGGGGGTGGAGCTCGGAGGTAGAATGGCCCTGGGTTCCATCCCTAGTACTGCAAAAATAAATAAATAGATAAATAAATAGATACAGTGAGAAAGAGCAGACTTTTCCCCTGTCCATTTCACAGGAGAAGAAACAAATCGGAGCGGTTAAGCAAGCTGTTGGTGGTCACAGAGCCGGGCGGCCTCCTTGCCGCAGGCTGCCTCACTCCTGCCTCCGTCCAGTCCCTCCTCAACCTCAGCCGAGCCCCTTCCAGGCCACACTGAGCCTCCAGGGCTTTGTGCGGCTCCAGTGCCCCTGCTCCCCTGTTCTTCCCTGCCTGCTCGGGAAGGGAACCTCCGAGTGCGAACGGCCCAGAGACGCTGTGCCCGCTCCAGGGTGGCCGCCCAGGGCCTGGGCGGGGGAGGCTGGGCCTCACCCACTTCCCCAGGGCGAGCGGCCTTTCTGTCCCTCGGCCTCAGTTTATCCCTGGCGGGAACAGCCATGTCCGTGGGTGGATAAGCTCAGGCTTTCCCCTGGGGCCTGCAGGCGGGCACAGAGGCCGCCCGCCCGCCCCCCAGCACCCCAGCACCCCAGGGCCCAGCTCCCGCTCCTCTGCCGCCCTCGGCAAAGCCTGTGTCCAGAGCCTTCGGGAGACTAATAAAAAGCTCCCTTCTGGGCTGGCCGTGGGGGCTAGGGGCCACTCGCTGGCCTGGACCTCCCCAGGCCCTTCCTGCAGTCCCCTGCCTAGACATAGCAGGAAGACGAACCCCCACCCCAATGGAATATTATTCAGACACTAAAAGAAATTAAGGTTTTTTTGCGGTACTGGGGATGGAACCCAGAGGCATTCTATCTCCGAGTTATACCCCCCGCCCTATTTTTTTTTCCTTTATTTTGAAACAGGGCCTCACTGAGTTGCAAAGGGCCTCCCTCACTAAGTAGCTGAGGCTGTCTGGGAACCGCGATCCTCCTGGTCTCAGCCTCCCGAATGCTGGGATTACAAGCGTACGCCGCCATGCCAGGCCTCCAATCCTATTTTTTGAAACAGGGTCTCACTAAGCTGTGGAAGGCCTCACTGAGGAGCTGAGGCCAAAGAGGTAGAGCCTGCCCTTAACCCCGGCAAGCAGTGAGACTCTCATCAACCTAGCCAGATCCTGTTTCAAAATAAAAATAAAATTGGGATGGGGGTGTAGCTTGGAGATAGAATGTCCCTGGGTTCTATCCCCAGAAACACACACACACACACACACACACACACACACACACACACACACACACACGTTTATATTGTCACCATGCCCAGCCCCAATCACATATGTCTGTGTGTGTATTTTACTGAGGATTGAACTCAGAGGCCTTCTAACTTCTAGCTACATACCCAGCACCTTTCTTTCTTTCTCTCTTTCTTTCTTTCTTCTTTCTTTCTTTCTTTCTTTCTTTCTTTCTTTCTTTCTTCCTTTCTTCCTTTCTTTTTTCTGGTACTGGGGATGGAACCCAGGGTCACGCTGCCTCTGAGTTAAACCCCCAGCCCTATTTTTTTTTTTTTTTTTACAGGTCTGGGATGGAACCCAGGGGCATTCGACCTCTGAGCTACAACCCCTGCCCAATTTTTTATTCTCTATTTTTAAACAGAGTCTCACTGAGTTGCAGAGGGCCTCACGTAAGTAGCTGAGGCTGTCCGCGAACCGCCATCCTCTGGTCTCGGCCTTTCAAATGCTGGGACTACAAGCGTGCGCCACCGCGCCTAGCTCCCAGCCCTATTTTTTATTCTTTATTTTGAAACCGGGTCTCACTGAGTTGCAGAGGGCCTCACTAAGTAGCTGAAGCTCTCCGTGAACCGCGATCCTCCGATCTCAGCCTCCCAACTGCTGGGTTTACAAGCGTGCCCACCACGCCTGGCTCAACGTAAGTTTTAGAGAGGGCAAACCATTCAGACTATAGCAGCGTCTCTGTGGATGTGTATTAACCTATGTATACACACATATCTATATTTATTTTCTTATCTATATTAAGAGAACTGTGATACACTGATAACCCCGATCCAGCACCTTGCTCATTTGTGACTTCCTTCTCCAACCCGGCTGTCAGTGTCTGCACCATAATGTACTTACTTGTTCAATTCTACCATGCAAATAAGTTCAGAATTGTTAAACTGAGCCAGGTACAGTGGCACGCACCTGTGATCCCAGCGCTGGGGAGGCCGAGGTGGAAGATCGCAGGTTGGAGGCCAGCGTCAGCAATTTAGTGAGGCCCTCAACAATTTTGCAGATCTGTTTCAAAGTAAAATAGAGAAAAGCCAGCCGGGCGTGGTGGCGCACGCTTGTAATCCCCGCGCTTGGGAGGCTGAGACAGGAGGATCGCACAGGTTCGAAGCCAGCCTCAGCTACTGAGTGAGGCTCTCAGCAACTTAGTGAGACCCTGTTTCCAAATAAAGTATAAAATAGGTCTGGGAGTATAGCCTGGAGGTAGAAAAGCCCCTGGGTTCCACCCCCAGTACCACCAAAAAAAAAAAAAATAAAAAATAAAAAAACATAAAAAAAAAAATAAAGACTAAAAAAATAGGGCAGGGGGTGGAGCTCAAAGGTAGAATGCCCCTGGGTTCCACTCCTGGTAACGCAAAATACAAATAATAAAAATACGGGTTCAGTCTGATCTGGACAGCTTCCTGGGGGGAATCTCACTGAGCTGAGCAGCAAGCCTGGGTGTGGCGTCAGAGTTGGCCCTGGGGCCTCCACTTTCAGCTCCCCACGATGGCGGTCATCACCTCTGGCCCTGGGAAAGCAGTCAGTCCACACTTTTCTGAGGTCAAGTTCAAGTCTCAGGACTGGGGGCTTAGAGGGCTTCAGGAGCATTCTCCTCTCTTAGAGGCACAGACCAGGCTCAGGGGCGCGGGCCGGGCGGGGCGGCCCCTGTGGGCGAGGGCCCTGGCAGCAGAACCGGCTGGGCAGGTGTGCTGGCCCGGGCAGGCCTCGCGCGGGCGGCTGGGGCAGGAGCCGGGAGGCCAAGGGTAAAATCCCATTCCACCCGGTGGCCCGGCGCAAGGATGGCGGGGGGCGATGCCAGGAACCCAGGGCTCCTGAGCCCAGATCCTTCCTGACAGACCCACTGGTGATACGGTGGTGACTAATAGTTCTTATGCTGCTGGGCGTGGTGGGCACCCTTGTCATCCCAGCCTTCGGGAGGCTGAGATGGGAGGATCGCAGTTCACAGGCAGCCTCAGCTACTCAGTGAGACCCTTTGCAACTTAGTGAGACCCTGTTTCAAAATAAAGAATAAAAAATAAGGCTGGGGTGTAGCCTGGAGGTCGAATGTCTCTGGGTTCCATCCCCAGTACCAAAAAAAAGGAAGCAGAGCCGGGCTTCTGCGCCGAGCCCTGAACCTGCCAGGCCCTGCGCTCATAACTGAGCCTCAGGGACGGAGACGGACAGACGGAGTCGTGAATGGACAAGGGGATTGGAGGTAGGCCAGCTGCACCTGAGCCTGGGGGGACGGGGAAGGACGTGGAAGGCCTCCCGGAGGAGGTGAACAGAAGCCAGAAGGGACGGGAAAGGTGATCCAGGCAGGTGGATTTTCAAGTTCAAAGGTTGTGTGTATGAGGAAGCAGACGAAGCCCATGGGGCTGGAACCGAGCCTGGCGGCGGGGAGTAGAGAGGAAGGGACAGGTGAGGTGGCCCATGCTAGCAATAGCAAATGTTCTGGAGTCTAAGGCAGGAGGACCCCTAGTTCAAGGCCAGCTGGAGCAATTTAGGAGGCCCTAGGCTGTGGGAAGCCATTAAGGCTTTCCCCTTTAAGAATCCTTCTGACTGGCCTTTGCCCAGAGCCAATAAGGTTTGGGGTCATGGAAAGTTCAAGGTCTGAGATAAGCTCAGGCGGAATGGATTGGTTGGACCGTTAAGCGCACAGGTGGTGACGTCACGAGAGTTGATTGACAGGGAGCTGTATAACTAGACCTGGGATCGGTCAGTAGAGATATCGACCCGGGAGTGTACTGGCGATCCTTCCATGATAGAATTAAGTATTCTTTGAATAAAATTCTTAGAATTGAACTCTTTCCATCCTCACGCCTCTCTTCGGAACCCATACTTTTGCCGGCAGGCTCCGGCACTAGGCTCAAGAAAAGAAAAAGAGAGGGCTGGGCATGATGGCACACCCTGTCATCCCAGTACCTGGGAGGAGGCCCAGATAGGAGGATCAAGGCCGGCCTCGGCAATTAGCAAGGCCCTCAGCACTCTAGGGAGATGCTGTTTCAAAATAAAAATTAAAGCTAAGTGTGGTGGTGCACGCTTGTCATCCCAGCATTTGGGAGGCTGAGACAGGAGGATCATAAATTTCCAGCCAGGCTCAGCTACTTAGTGAGGCTGTCAGCAATTTAGTGAGATTCCGTTTCCAAATAAAAAATAAAATAGGAAGCCGGGCGTGGTGGCGCACGCTTGTCATCCCAGCATTCGGGAGGCTGAGACCTGGAGGATCGCGGTTCGCGGACGGCCTCAGTTACTTAGCGAGGCCCTCTGCAACTCAGTGAGACCCGGTTTCAAAATAAAGAATAAAAAATAGGGCAGGGGGTGTAGCTCAGAGGCTCAGAGGTAGAATGCCCCTGGGTTCCATCCCCAGTACCACACACACACACACACACACACACACACACACAGGAGGTTGAGTTCAGAGTGAGTGCCCGGCAGGTGCGCCTGGGTTGGGGACCTGGGCGCTCTTTCCAGCTGGTCCTGGGGGCTGAGGGAAACCTGCCCCTTCCCCCAGAAAGCCCACTGGCCAGCTGTCTCTGAGTGTGTCTTTGTGTGTGTGTGTTTGTGGTACTGGGGATGGAAGCCAGGGGCATTCTACCTCTGAGCTACACCCCATGCACTAATTGTTTTTTTATTCTTTATTTTTTATTTTATTTTATTTTTTTTTTGCAGGTCTGGGGATGGAACTCAGGGGCATTTGACCTCTGAGCTACACCCCCTGCCTTCTTTTTTATTCTTTATTTTGAAACCGGGTCTCTCTGAGTTGCAGAGGGCCTCACTAAGTAGCTGAGGCTGTCCGTGAACCGTGATCCTCCAGGTCTCAACCTCCTGAATGCTGGGATGACAAGCGTGCCCACCACGTCTGGCTTACTATTATTATTGTGTGTGTGTGTGTGTGTGTGTGTGTGTGTGTGTGTGTTACTGGGGTTTGAACCCAGGGGCATTCTACCTCTGAGCTACACTCCCCGCTCCCCCCTTCTTTATCTTTTTATTTTTATTTTTATCGTTTTCTTTTTCTTTTTATCTTTCTGTTTTTGAGCCGGAGTCTCTTCAATTTGCTGTCTAACTACTTGCTGAGACTCCAGCTTGCCGCCCTCCGTCTGGACCTCCTACACACCGGTCCCGGGGAGCGCCGGCATGCCCGCTGTCGATGTTTACTGGGCACGGGCATTAGACAGATATTTAGTCCTCAAGAGATATTTACTGGGCACAGGCCCAATCCCCGTCGCGGTGGGGAAACAGAACGGAGGGACACCTGGTGCTGTCAGAGCCACAGGTGGGAGAGATGGGGGGCCGGGTGAACGGGATGGGGGACGGGGGTACCCTGCTGTCTGGGCCTGGGAAGTACCCATCAGAATCCGGGCTCAGGCCGGGCGTGGTGGTGCACGCTTGTCATCCCTGCGCTTAGGAGGCAGAGACAGGAGGATCGCGCAGGTTCGAAGCCAGCCTCAGCTACTTAGTGAGGCTCTCAGCAACTCAGTGAGACCCTGTTTCCAAATAAAACACAAAATAGGTCTGGGAGTGTAGCCCGGAGGTAGAAAGTCTCTGGGTTCCACCCCAGTATCACCAAAAAAAAAAAAAAAAAAAAAACCAGAATCGGGCTCAGTGGCCCCTGTCCCCGGTCCGGAGCCCGGGGGGCCTTTCTGTACCGGGACCGGACTCGAGCTACCGCCGCCCCTTTTCCAGCACCCTGCGAATCCGCGGGCCCTCACCCGGCCCGGGGTGCAGCCCGGAGCCTCCCTGGGGTGGGGCGGCGGGGGCTGGGGGCGCGGCCGCCGCAGCCGCGGGCCCTCCCCTTTCGGGCCCCGTCCCCCGCCGAGTCGGGGCTCCCGGGGGCGCAGCCCGTGCGGAGGGGAAGCGGGCCGCGCCGTGCCAGTCGCCGCCGGGCGCCCCGGTGCGCGGAGGGTGGCACAGGCTGGCAGGGGCGGGGCGCCGGGGGGGCCGCCATCCCGCCCGCAGCGCGTCCCGTCCCGGCGCGGCGACCCGGCGGGGCGCACGGCCAGGGCGCGGTGAGTGTCCAGCGCGGGCCCCGGGGCGCGGGCCGGAGGGGACCCCCGGACACTGGGCTTCTGGCCGGAGCTTCCCGGAGACTCTGGAGGGAAGCCGAGGACCCCGAGGGAGGGGGGGGCTCCTGGAGTCCCCCTCCTGGCTGGGCACAGACAGTGCCTGACCGCGCCTGGGCGTGCCCGGTCAGCCCCTCTCCGGTGACTGTCCATCTGGACTGGCCTTGGTTGTGGCCGCGGCTCCCGCTGGGTGCCCGAGGCTGCCGGGACTTGGGAGGCTGAAATCGGAGGCTCGTAGGATCGTGGCCGTAGGTGAGGCCCTCGGCGACCTAGGGAGACCCTGCTTCAAAAATAAATGAAAATGAGGGCCAGGGTGTAGCTCGGAGGTAGAATAAATAACCCCTGGGTTCCATCTCCAACACACACACACACACACACACACACACACACACACACACGCCCCTTCCTCACGCCTCGGTTTCCCCATCTGTTAAGTGAACAGAAGAAGTGGAGCAGCAAAATCATTCCTGCATGATTGTGTTTGTGTGGTACCTCTGTGACAGATTGTGTGTGCGTGTGTGTGCGTGTGTGTGCGTGTGTGTTACCCGGGATGGAACCCAGGGGCTTTCTACCTCCAAATACACCCCCAGCCCTATTATTTTTTATTCTTTCTTTCTTTCTTTTTTGCGAGTCTGGGGATGGAACCCAGCAGCATCCGGCCTCTGAGCTGCACCCCCAGCCCTATATTTATTCTTTATTTTGAAACAGGGTCTCACTGAGTTGCAGAGGGCCTCACTAAGGAGCTGAGGCTGTCCGCGAACCGCGATCCTCCGGTCTCAGCCTCCCGAATGCCGGGATGACAAGCGTGCCCACCACGCCCGGATCATATTTTAAATTTTGAACAGGGTCTCACTAGCTTGCCGAGAGCCTCGCTATTGCTGAGGCTGGCCTCAAACCTGCAGGCCCCCCGTCTCGGCCTCCCAAGTACAGAGGTTTCAGGCACACAGGCTGCCGTGCCTGACTGACCCATCTCTTCTGAAACTCCGTTTTCTCATATGTAAATTGGGACTGTGGAGAGAACTGTCAGGAGCCCAAAGGGCCCGGTGGCAGCTGGGAGGTGTTGCTTTGGTTTCTGGGCATGCACATCCCCTCTGCAAGGGCCTGAATTCACTAAGGACCCTGGCCGCTGCCACGGGGCTCAGCCCAGGGCGTTAGCAAGAAAAAGCCTTGTGTGGAGCGAGGGCGCAGTGTGAGCTCCGGGGCCCAGGCGCGCGTGGGCAGAAGTTGTGAAATTGTGGCCGGTGTGACTGGGTGTGTGTGAGACCCTGCCTTTGTGTGGCTGAATCTTTGTTCCTGTGCCTGCCAGCCTGCTTGCTTTTTCTTTCTTTCTTTCTTTCTTTCTTTCTTTCTTTCTTTCTTTCTTTCTCTCTGTCTTTCTTTCTTTCTTCCTTTTTTTTTCTTTTGCAGAACTGAGGAATGAACCCAGGGACATTCTACCTCCAAGCTATACCCCCAGTCTTATTTTATTCTTTTATCTTTTTTCTTTTCTTTTTTTTTGCAGTACTGGGGATGGAACCCAGGGGCATTTGACCTCTGAGCTACACCCCCTGCCCTATTTTTTATTCTTTATTTTGAAACCGGGTCTCACTGAGTTGCGGAGGGCCTCGCTAAGTAGCTGAGGCTGTCCGAGAACCGCGATCCTCCTGTCTCAGCCTCCCGAATGCTGGGATTACAAGTGTGCCTGGCTTTTTCCGATTTTATATCTCACTTGAAAACAGGGTCTCACCGGGTTGCTGAGAGCCTCCCTAAGTTGCCGAGGCTGGCTGTGAACCTGCAACCCTCCTGTCTCAGCCTCCCAAGCGCTGGGGTTACGTGGGCGCGCCCTGCCTGGTGAGCGGGCGGCTCCGTGCTTTCCTGTCCGGTGTGTGCACGGTGTGCGGTGCCTGGCCTCTGCACGCCTGTCTCTTTCTGGGTGTGGCCGTGCTTTGTGTCCGTTCTCATGGCTCACGACGATGGCTCTGCTGTGTCACTAGTGATCCTGGCGTAGGAGATGTGTCACCTGTCCCTCCTGGTACTATTTGCTTGTGTCTGTGTCTACAGGCACCCTCTTCCACAGGGAACTCTCCTCGGAACCCCCTAGTGTGCGCTAGGGGGTAGCGGCAGGTGTTAGGGGCTCTTTCCCCAGGCTTGGAGGTCTGCCTGCCCTGCTTCCTTTTCCTTTTCCTTCTCTTTGGTATTAGATATCGAACCCCAGGCCATTCTACATTCAAGCTGCATCCCCAGCCCTATTTTTATTTTGAAAAAGGGTCCGAGAAGCCAGGCAGAGTGGCACATGCTTGTAATCCCAGTACTTGGGAGGCTGAGACAGGAGGATCGCAGGTTCACCACCTAGTGAGGCCTCTGCAACCCCCTTTTTTTTGTGGTACCGGTGGAACCCCAGGACTCCCAGCCCTATTTTATATTTTATTTGGAAACAGGCTTTCTTAAGTCAGATGAGGCTGGCTTCAAACCTTGTGCGATCCTCCCGTTTCGGCCTCCCAAGCGTGGAGATGACATGCGTGCGCCACCACGCCCGGCTTGCAACCCTGTTTTAAAAATAAAGAATTAAGCTGGGCGCGGTGGCGCGCAATTGTCATCCCCACGCTTGGGAGGCCGAGACAGGAGGCTGGTGGGTGGTTCACTGCCTGCCCCAACTACTTAGTGAGGTCCTTTGCAACTCAGTGAGACATGTTTTATTTATTTATTTATTTATTTATTTATTTATTTATTTGGTTGGTGGTACTGGGGTTCCTGGAAGCCCTTCTACCTCCGGGCTACTCTCCCAGACCTATTTTTACATTTTTATTTGGAAACAGGGTCTCCTAAGCCAGCGCGCCCGCGGCTGATTTCAAACCTGCGCGATCCTCCTGGCGAGACATGTTTTAAAATGAATAATAATAATAATAATAATAATAATAATAATAATAATAAACAGGCCTGGGGGGCCGGGCGTGGTGGCGCACGCTTGTCATCCCCGCGCTTGGGAGGCTGAGACAGGAGGATCGCAAACAAAACAAAACAAGACAGGCCTGGGGGCCGGGCGTGGTGGCGCACGCTTGTCCTCCCCGCACTCGGGAGGCTGAGACAGGAGGATCGCACGGGTTCGAAGCCAGCCTCGGCTACTGGGTGAGGCTCTCGGCAACTCAGTGAGACCCTGTTTCCAAATAAAGTATAAAATAGGTCTGGGAGTGCAGCCCGGGGGCAGAAAGGCCTCTGGGTTCCATCGGTCTGGACCTGAGACCCCCTCTCTCCCCTCTCCCCCAGGCCCGGGCCCCCCGTCGTCGTCGTCGGGCGGGCCAGGCGGCGGCCCATGGAGCCGGGGCTGCTGCGGCCGGCGCCGGTCAGCGAGGTCATCGTCCTGCACTACAACTACACGGGCAAGCTCCGCGGCGCGCGCTACCGGCCGGGCGCGGGGCCGCGCGCCGCCGCCGCCGCCGCCGCGAGCCTGGCCGTGTGCGCGCTCGTCGTGCTGGAGAACCTGGCGGCGCTGCTGGCGCGGGCGCGGGCGCGCCCCCGGCGGCTGCGCGCGCCCACGCGGCTGCTGCTGGGCAGCCTGGCGCTGTCCGACCTGCTGGCCGGCGCCGCCTGCGCCGCCAACGTGCTGCCGTCGGGGCCGCTGACGCTGCGCCTGTCGCCCGCGCTCTGGTTCGCGCGCGAGGGCGGCGTGCTCGTGGCGCTGGCCGCCTCGCTGCTCAGCCTGCTGGCCCTGGCGCTCGAGCGCCATCGCGCCGCGGCCCCGCGCCCGCCGGCCGTCGGGGGCGCGCGCTGGCAATGGCGGCCGCCGCCTGGGGCGCCGCGCTGCTGCTCGGGCTGCTGCCCGCGCTCGGCTGAAACTGCCTGGGCCGCCTGGACGCCTGCTCCACCGTGCTGCCGCTCTCCGCCAAGGCCTGCGTGCTCTGCTGCGCGCTGGCCTTCCCGGCCGCGCTGGCCGCCGCGTGCGCGCTCTCCGCGCGCGTGTACTGCCGCGTGCGCGCCCACGTGTACTGCCGCGTGCGCGCCCACGCGCGGCCGGCCCGCCAGGGGGCGCTGCTGCTGGCCTTCGCCGCCGGCGGGGCGCCGCTGTTCCTGCTGCTGCTGCTGGACGCGGCCTGCCCGGCGCGCGCCTGCCCCGTGCTGCTGCAGGCCGACCCCTTCCTGGGCCTGGCCCTGGCCCCCTCGCTGCCCAACCCGGCCATCTACACGCTCACCAGCCGCGACCTGCGCCGCGCGCTCCTGCGCCCGCTGCGCTGCTGCGGCCACGGCCCCGCCGGCGGCCCCGACGGCGCCCCGACGCCCCGCGTAAATACAGTAAATACAAAGGACCGTGAGCCGGGCCTGGGGAGCGCGCGCTGGCCCTCCCCGGACTTGGGAGGCGCGGGTTCGAAGCCGGCCTCCGCTCGCTAGGGAGGCTCTCGGCAGCTTAGTGAGACCCTGTTTCCAAATCAGACGGCAGGTAGGGCTGGGGGTGTAGCCCGGAGGTGGAAAGGCCCCTGGGTTCCACCCCCAGTCACACACACACACACACACACACACACACACACACACACACACACACACACAGGGAAATTGTAGGAAACACAGCCAAAGATGGCGGAGAGGAAAAAGACGCAGGGAAAAGGGTATTTATGGACTCCAAACTCCGCGACAGGGAACAGATTTCACCCCAAATCCTGGCCTGTGTGGCTGGGAAAAGCCCCTGGGTTCCACCCCCAGTCACACACACACACACACACACACACACACACACACACACACACACACGGAAATTGTAGGAAACACAGCCAAAGATGGTGGAGAGGAAAAAGACGCAGGGAAAAGGGTATTTATGGACTCTAAACTCCGCGACAGGGAACAAATTTCACCCCAAATCCTGGCCTGTGTGGGCTGGACGTCCTGGCGGGAGACACCAGAGCGCGCTCCAGACTCTGTAGCCGTGGCCACGTGTCGTGGTCCTGGGAACACCCGAAAGAAGAGGTTTCCGGATGGAGACGGAGCAGGTGCAAAGGCCCCGAGGCTGATGTGCACCTGCGGCCTGGGCGAGCTGGGAGCCTGGAGCAGCCCTGGCGGCAGAGGGCGGGAGGAACGGCGAACACCAGGCCCCTGGGGAGGGCTGCGCAGGCCCCGTGGACACAGGGGGAGCCTTGGCTTTGACTCTGAGTAAGGATGGCGTCCTGGCGGCCATCCGTGCGAGCCAAGGTGGCTTTCAAGCAGAGGAGGAACTTGTGCGCAGGACCGAAGATGGAGACTCCCTCTGCGCAGACTTGGCGGGGAAGATGGAATGGCCGAGGAACTGCGTGTGAGAACGAGAGTGAGGAGGGAGCCGGGCACCGTGGCCGTCGCTTGTAATCCCAACATATGGGAGGCTGAGACAGAAGGATCGCGGTTCGAGGCCAGCCTCAGCTACTTAGTGAGGCTCTTTGCAATTTAATGAGACCCTGTTTCAAAATAAAAAATAAAGCCGGGCATGGTGGCGCACGCTTGTAATCTCCGCGCTTCGGAGGCTGAGACAGGAGGATCGCGCAGGTTCGAAGCCAGCCTCAGCTACTTAGTGAGGCTCTCAGCAACTTAGTGAGACCCTGTTTCCAAATAAAATATGAAATAGGTCTGGGAGTATAGCCCGGAGGTAGAAAGCCTCTGGGTTCCACTCCTAGTACCACCAAAAATAAAATAAAGAATAAAAAACAGGGCTGGGGATGTAGCTTGGAGGTAGAATGTCCCTGGGTTCAGAGGTTCAGTGAGAGAGAGAGAGAGAGAGACAGACAGACAGACAGACAGACAGACACAGTCCTGAAATCTGGGTTCTGGAAAACTCAGCTGAATATCCTGGCCCCCCCAAAAAAAAATTCTTCCAAGTTAATCGTGGTGGTGCACACCTGTAAGCCTGACATTGGGAAGCTGACAGGGGGATTTCAGGTTCAAGGCCGGTCTCAGCAATTATATTATTATTATTATTATTATTATTAATTATTATTATTATTATTATTATTATTATACTGAAGATGGAACCCAGGAGCTTTCTAACTCTGGGCTACATCCCCAGATCTGTTTTATATTTTATTTGAACAGGGTCTCACTGAGCTGCTGAGGCTGGCTCTGAACATGTAAGATCCTCCCGTCTCAGCCTCCCAAGTACTGGGATTACGAGCGTGCGCCACCACGCTTAACCAGCCCCAGCAATTAAGTGAGACCTTTAGCAGTTTAGCAAGACCCTGTTTCAAGACAAAAATAAAAAGGGTGGCAGTGTAGTTGGGGGGTGGAATGCCCCTGGGTCTTATCTCATTACTGTATCTCTCAGCCAAATTATTTTCTTCTAGTTTAATGTCAGATTCTCCATAAGAAATATCATAGCCTTAAGCCGGGCGTGGTGGCGCACGCTCGTCATCCCAGCATTCGGGAGGCTGCGACCGGAGGATCGCGGTTCGCCGACAGCCTCAGCTACTTAGTGAGGCCCTCTGCAGCTCAGTGAGACCCAGTTTCAAAATAAAGAATAAAAAATAGGGCTGGAGGTGTAGCTCCGAGGTCGAATGCTCTTGGGTTCAAGTCCCAGTACCGGAAAAAAAAAAAAGGAGATTGAGGTGTAGCTTGGTTGGAAGGACGCCTTTAGTCCAGCCTCCATTACCAGAAATAAATAAATAAAGCAATACAATAATGCAATCGCTGACAGTTCGCTTCGCTGGGCTAGCCCCCGCCACTGTGCTGGTCCAGGAAGCGTTTTCTTTACCTCCTTACTCTAACCTGCTCCTACACGACTCTCCGGGCGAGGGGCTGGAATTCTAGCAGGGCCGTCGGGGCCACACTCCTCCCGAGGGTCTGCGTCCTCGCCCCGAGGGGTACCAGGCCCCCCATCCTGCCCATAAAGGGCTTCGGGCGCATCCCGGCCCCACGCTCCAGCGGAGCCTCCAGCGGAGGCCGCAGCGCGCCGCCTTCAGGGAGCACTCGGAACTGCAGGCGCCGGATCGCAGACCCCCGGGCGGTGAGGGTTAGGGGCAGCCCCAGGGGCAGCGAGGACCCCCAGCCTCTGGCTCCGTTGGTGGCACGATGGAAGGGAATTTATATATTTTTTTTTATTACACTCAAAAAGCACCCAGCTTTCCTCCCGGGTCTTGTATTCCAAGGGTCAGAGCGACTCTGTGGATACATGAGCTAATATGTAAATATATCTTTTTTTTTTTTCTTTTTTTCTTTTCTTGCGGTACTGGGGATGACACCAGGGGATAGAACCCAGGGGCATTCTACCTCTGAGAAACACCCCGGCCCTAATTTTATATTTTATGTAATAGGCCTTCTATCTCTAGACTACACCCCTAGACCTATTTTATTTTTTTTTTATTTTTTGCAGTACTGGGAATGGAACCCAGGGGCATTCTATCTCTGATTGATTGACACCCCCAGCCCTTTTTTTTTTTTTTTTTTTTGGTACTGGGAGTGGAACCCAGTGGCCTTCTACCTCTGAGCTACACTCACAGACACTATATGTGTGTGTGTGTGTGTGTGTGTGTGTGTGTGTGTGTGTGTGTATATATATATATATATATATATTTTTTTTTTTTTTGGTGGTACTGGGGTTCCTGGAAGCCCTTCTATCTCTGGGCAACACTCCCAGACCTATTTTATATTTTTGAAACAGGGTCTCTTAAGCCAGCGCGTCTGGTTTCGAACCTGCACAATCCTCCTGTCTCTGCCTCCCAAGCGCGGGGATTACAGGCATGTGCCACCACGCCCGGCAGCAGACACCTATTTTATATTTTATTTGGAAACAGGGTCTCACTAAGTTGCCGAGAGCCTCACTAAGTAGCTGAGGCTGGCTTCAAACCCGTGTGGTCCTCCTGTCTCAGCCTCCCAAGCGCGGGGATTACAAGCGTGCGCCACCACGCCCAGCTTAGCCTCATTATTTTGAAACAGGGTCTCACTGAGTTGCAAAGGGCCTCACTAAGTAGCTGGGGCTGCTGCGAACTGGAATCCCCCTGTCTCAGCTCCCAAATGCTAGGATTATAAGCATGAGCCACCATGCTGGCTTTTATTATATTTAGTTATTTTTTACTTTTATTTATTAATTTTTTGCAGTATGGAGAATGGAACCCAGGGGCATTCTACCTCCTAGCTACACCCCTAGCCCTATTTTTTATTTTTTATTTTGAAACAGGGCCTCATTAAGCACATGCTTGTAAACCCAGCATTTGGGAGGCAGAAACCAGAGGATCGTGGTTCCCAGACAGCCTCAGCTATTTAGCGAGGCCCTTTGCAACTCGGTGAGATGAGGCCTTGTTTCAAAAATAAAAAGAGTGAAAAATAGGGCTGGGGGTTAAGCTTGGAGGTGCATCCCCCTGAGTTCCATCCCCGGCACTACAAAATGTAAAAAATATAAAATATAAAGCCGGGCATGGCAGCGCACGCTTGTCATCCCAGCATTACAAGCTGAGACCGGAGGATCGCGGTTCTTGGCCAGCCTCAGCTCCTTAGTGAGGCCCATTGCAACTCAGGGAGACCCGGTTTCAAAATAAGGAATAAAAAGTAGGGCTGGGGGTGTAGCTCAGAAGTAGAATGCCCCTGGGTTCAATCCCCAGTGCCACAAAAAACAAAACAAGACAAAAATATATTGAAGCCGGGTATGATGGTGCACAACTGTAATCTCAGTACTCGGGAGGCTGAGACGGAGGATTGCAGGTTTGAGGCCAGCCTCAGCAACAACAGACAGTATTTTGTCCTGCCAGCTCAGGCCCCAATTTCCAGGCCAAAGCTCTCTTCTTGGTTGCAAACCCCTGCCTGACCGCTGTGTCTTCCCTGGCAGAGAGAGTGGGATTTCTTCTTAGGTGCTAATCGCATCCCAGGGCCTCTTCTCATCTCATGTAATTCAAGTTACTTTTGCTTTCTTTCTTTCTTTCTTTTTCTTTTCTTTTCTTTCTTTTTTTTTTTTTTTTTTTTTTTTCAGCCCTGGGATCGAACCCAGGGACACTCTGCCTCCTAGCTACACCTCCAGCCCTTATTTTATTTTATTTTATTTTATTGTGTGGTACTGGGGTCTGAACCCAGAGGTATTCTACCTCCAAGCTACACCCACAGCCCTATTTTGTATTCTTTATTTGAAACAGGGTCTCACTGAGTTGCAAAGGGCCTCACTAAGTAGCTGAGTCTGGCCCCCAACCTTGACCCTCCTGTCTCAGCCTCCACTAATACTGGGATTACGAGGTTGTATCACCACTCACAATGTATTCTTTATTTAGAAACAATGTCTCGCTAAGTAGCTGAGGCTGTCCATGACCAGGCTCCTCCTGTCTCAGCCTCCCAGGTACCAGGATCCCAAGTTTGAGGTCGGCCTCAGGAACTTAGTGAGACCTTCTGCAGCTTAGCAAGACCTCGTTTCAAAACAATTACAAAGGGCTGGGGACGTAGCTTGAAGGTAGAACGCTCCTGGGTTCAAAAAGACAAAAGTCAGGGCGGCCCTCGTTTGTAATCCCGGTACTTGGGAGGCTGAGACTGGAAGATCATAGGTTTGTGGCCGGCCTCAGCAATTTAGTGAGATTCTCAGTAATTTAGTAAGACCCTGCTTCAAAATAAAGAATAAAACTAGGCGTGGTGGCGCACGCACGCTTGTAATCCCAGTACTTGGGAGGCTGAGACAGGAGAATGCAGGTTCTTGGCCAGCCTCTGCAACTCAGTGAGTCCCTTTTTCAAAATAAAAGAAAAAAAAAAATAGGGATAGGGGTGTAGCTCAGAGGTAGAATGCCCCTGGGTTTGTTTCCTAGTACCAATGGGGGGAAAAAGTTATCTTTGGGGGCAGGGAATGTAATGATAGCCCTATACAGGTTAAATTGGTAGCCTTTGCCATAAAAAAAAAAATCAGCTTTTTTTTTTTTTTTTTTTTTTTTTTTTCGGTCTGGGGATGGAACCCAGGGGCATTTGACCTCTGAGCTACCTCCGGGCTACACTCCCAGACCTACTTTATATTTTATTTGGAAACAGGGTCTCTTAAACCAGGGCAGCTGGCTTGGAACCTGCACGATCCTCCTGTCTCCGCCTCCCAAGTGCGGGGATTACAAACCTGTGCCATCACGCCCGGCCTTATTCTTTATTTTGAAAAAGGGTCTCCCTAAGTTGCAGAGCCTCAGTAAACCGAGGCTGCCTGTGAACCGCGATCCTCCTGTCTCAGCCTCCTCAATGCTGGGATTACAAGTGTGCGCCACCACGCCCGGCTTTTATTTTTTATTTAGAAGCAGGGTCTCACCAGGTTGCCGAGGGGCTCGCTAAATTGCTGGGGCTGCCCTCGAAGCTGTGATCCTCAGGGTTGGGACTCCAGGCTTCTTGGTGGGAGGCACCTGCGACAAACACCCAATCAGAAGAGCTCTCCAGGTGGGGGCGGGGCCTGGGCGTGCGGTTGAGAGAAACGCGCTGGTAATCCCACCCTTGGGGGACCGAGACCGGAGCTGCGCGGACGGCCACTACTTAGTGCGGCCCTTTGCAACTCGGCGAGACCCTGTTTCAAAATAAAGAATAAAAAATAGGGTGGGAAGCCGGGCGTGGCGGCGCACGCTCGTCATCCCAGCCTTTGGGAGGCTGAGACCGGGAGGATCGCGGTTCGCGGACAGCCTCAGCTACTTAGCGAGGCCCTCTGCAACTCAGTGAGACCCGGTTTCAAAATAAGGAATAAAAAATAGGGCTGGGGGTGTAGCTCGGAGGTAGAATGCCCCTGCCTGAGTTCCATCCCCAGTACCCCCCCAAAAAAATAAAAAATAAATAAAAATAAAAATAAAAAATAAAAGCCTCCGGCGGCGGTGCCCCCCCCCCCCGGCCCCGGAAGCGCCCCGCCCGCGCCGCCGCCGTCGGAGCCCCGGAGGCGGAGGTGAGCGCGGGGGCCGGGGGCGCCGCCGGGACTCTTATTGTGACACGGCGGCCCGCTGCTTAGTCATGGTGACCGCGCTCGGCCTCCCCCCGCCGCGATGGAGGCGCCGGGCCGGGCGGGAGGCGGAGCCGGGCGCCATGGCGGGGTGAGTGCGGCGGCCGCGCGGGCCCCGGCCCCTGCCCGGGCCTGCTGGACGGCGGCGCCCAGGGCGGGGGCGGCGGGCGGGGGGGCCGACGGCACGCGGCGACCATGCGATGACCCCCGCGATGGCCCCCGCGATGGCCACCGCGATGGCCCCCGCGCTGGACCCCGGGCTGGACCCCGGGCTGGCCACCGCGATGCCCCCCCGCCTCCCCCCCGCGCTTACCCCCACGCTGGCCACCGCGATGACCCCTCGATGGCCACCGCGATGACCCCCCGCCTCTCCCCGCGCTTACCCCCACGCTGGCCACCGCGATGACCCGCCCCCCCGCGCTGCTCCCCGCGCTGGACCCCGGGATGGCCACCGCGATGACCCCTCGATGGCCACCGCGATGGCCCCCTCCGCTGCCCCCCGCGCTGGCCACCGCGCTGACCCCCCCACCCGCACCGACCCCCGCGACTCCGCGCTGGGCCGGCCACATGAAGGCAGCCCCCCAGGGCGCCGGGCCTGGGTCGCGGTCCTCCGGTCCGGCCCCCTCCGGCCCCCTCCGGCTCCCTCCCGCCCCACTCCCGCCCGTCGGAGCTTCTTCCGGATCTGGACCTCGGTTTAGACCCAGGTCTACGCCTGGTCCCAGCGCCGCGCTCCCCAGCAGGCGGGGTGGCCGGCGGGCCCTGGGGGCTGTGAGGGGGGAGAGCTGGAGCTGCAGGAGGGGCTCCGAGGAGCAGGCCAGGGAGGGGGCAGGGCACCTGCTTAGGGCCTGCTGGAGACTGAGACCAAGCACTCTGCTACTCGGATACACCCCCACCCTTTTTATGTAATTAATTTGCTTATTTATAGGTGCTGGGGACACATGCTACCTCCAAACTACACTGATTTCGTTTATTTGGAAACAGTGTCTCAATAGATTGCTAAGAGCCTTGCTAAATTGTCAAGACTGGCCTTGAACCTGCGATCTTCCTGTCTCAACCGCCCAAGTACTGGGGTTACGGGTGTGTGCCACCATACCTGACTTTTATTTTTTATTTTGATACAGGTCTCACTAAATTCCTGACTACCTTGAACATGCAATCTTCCTGTCCAGCTTCCTCTATACTTATACTTATTATTGTTACTATTACTATTATTATTATTATTATTATTATTATTATTATTATTAACTGGGGATGAAACCCAGGGGCATTCTACCTCCAAGCTACACCCCCCCCCAGCCCTAGTTTTTATTGTTTATTTTTTTCTTTTTTTATATTTTTTAAATTTGGAAACAGGGTCTCACTAAGTTGCCTTCCCTGCAGAAGTGTCTTTTTTTTTTTTTTTTTTTTTGGTGGTACTGGGGATGGAGCCCTTCTACCTCCGGGCTACACTCCCAAACCCATTTTTTTTTTTTTTTTTTTGAAGCAGGGTCTCAAGCCAGCAAGACTGGCTTCGAACCTGCACGATCCTCCTGTCTCCACCTCCCAAGCGTGGGGATTACAAGCCTGTGCCACCAACCTGGCTATTGTTTATTTTTTAAATTAATTAATTAATGAATGGTGGTACTGAGGTTCCTGGAAGCCCTTCTAGCTCCAGGCTACACTCCCAGACCTATTTAATATTTTTTAAAATTTGGAGACAGGGTCTCCTAAGCCAGCGTGATCCTCCTGTCTCCGCCTCCCCAATGCTGGGATCACAAGCGTGCGCCAGGCCTGGCTCCGGCTTGCTTTTGCTATTAGGTTTCTGAGCAGGGGCGGAGGGAAATGACCTGGTTTTTTTTTTGTTGTTGTTGTTTGTTTTGTTTGGGTACTGGAGATTGAACCTCGGGGCATTCTACCTCCAGCTACAGGCCCAGCCCTATTTTATATTTGTTTGGAAACTGGGTCTGGCTAGGTCCCCGAGCCTCAGTCCTGGCCGAGAGGCCTCCAGCCTGTGGTCCGCCCGTCTCGGCCTCCCAAGCCCAAGTCCTGGGTTTACTGGGCTGACCTCTTTTGAAACGGGCCCACGAGGCTGGGGAGTTAGCCGGGCCGGCCCCCAGGGCCGCAGGCCCTTAGGAGAGGAGCCCGCGGGCGCTGACCCTTCCCCAGCCCCTGTCCTCTCCCTCCTGCAGGCCCCTGACCGTCCGCCGTCGCCTGGAGCCCCATGCAGCCTGGATCCGGGCCTAGCCGATTCCTGCCCCTGCGCGGGCGCGCGGGCATGTACGCGTCCACCGAGTGCAAGGCGGAGGTGACGCCGTCGGAGCACGGCCACCGCACCTTCAGCTACACGCTGGAGGACCACACGAAGCAGGCCTTCGCCATCATGAACGAGCTGCGGCTCAGCCAGCAGCTGTGCGACGTCACGCTGCGGGTGCAGTACGAGGACGCGCCGGCCGCGCAGTTCATGGCGCACAAGGTGGTGCTGGCCTCCTCCAGCCCGGTGTTCAAGGCCATGTTCACCACCGGGCTGCGCGAGCAGGGCATGGAGGTGGTGACCATCGAGGGCATCCACCCCCAGGTCATGGAGCGCCTCATCGAGTTCGCCTACACCGCGTCCATCTCCATGGGGGAGAAGTGCGTGCTGCACGTCATGAACGGCGCCGTCATGTACCAGATCGACAGCGTGGTGCGCGCCTGCAGCGACTTCCTGGTGCAGCAGCTGGACCCCAGCAACGCCATCGGCATCGCCAACTTCGCCGAGCAGATCGGCTGCGCCGAGCTGCACCAGCGCGCGCGGGAGTACATCTACATGCACTTCGGGGAGGTGAGGCCCCGGAGGCCGGGGTGTCGGAGGAGGAGGGGAGGAGGCCCGAGCCGGGCACGCCGCTGCGGGCCGTGCAGGCCAGTGAGGAGTTCGGTCTTACATTTATTTATTTATTTATTTATTTATTTATTTATTTATTTATTTATTTTTGCAGTACCACCACGCCCAGCTCTCCCAGCCTTATCTTATTTATTATTATTATTATTTTTATTTTTATTTTATTTTTTTTTTTGCTGCGCTGGGGATAGAACCCACGGGCAATTCTATCTCTGAGTGATAACCCAACCCTTCTAACTCTGGGCGACACCCCCAGCAGCCGTGTGTGTGTGTGTGCGTGTGTGTGTGTGTGTGTGTGTGTGTGTTGGTACTGGGGTTCCTGGAAGCCCTTCTACTTCCGGGCTACACTATCCCAGACCTATTTTCTACTTTTTTTTTTTTTTTTTTTTTTTGGAAACAGGGTCTTTTAAGCCGGCCCGGCTGGGTTCGAACCCGCGCGGTCCTCCTGTCTCCGCCTCCCAAGCGCAGGGATGACAAGCGTGCGCCACCACGCCGGGGCCCAGCCCTATTTATTTTATTCTTTATTTGGAAACAGGGTCTCACTGCGTTGCAGAGGGCCTCACTAAGTAGCTGAGGCTGGCTGTGAACCGCCATCCTCGGGTCTCAGCCTCCCGAATGCTGGGATGACAAGCGTGCGCCACCACGGCTGGCTCCTATTTTAGTTTTATTTTGGAACTGGCCTTTTCTAGGTTAGTGAGGGTCTCACTGTTTCCTGAGGCTGGACTTAAACCCGCAATCCTCCTGTCCAAGCCTCCCAAGTGCCAGGACGACAGGTGTGTGCCAGCCCTCCTGGCTCTCCTAAAGTCCTTCCTCCAGGGATCAGCTGGAGCACGGCCGGGTTCTAAGCCTGCGGTGCACACATCTGGGGAGAGCTGGGTGCTCGGCGGGGAAGGCACAGTGTTCGTGGGTGCCCGGGCTCCGGCTTCTCTGGGGTGAAGGTGGGGACGGGCTGGGGAGTCTGGCGTGGCCTGATCAGGCGATGAACAAATATTTACTGACACGCGCGCTTGCCGCAGACCTCGAGGTCGGCCTCTGTCTGTTTCCTCCGGTGCAGGAAATGTCGTCTTTAAGCCGGGTTTTTGTTTCGTTTCGTTTCGTTTTCATTTTTCAGTTCAGGAAGTCAAGGGAAAATATCAGGGGAGTTCTTGTTAAAAAAAAAAAAAAAACAACGCATAATAATGACCATGATTTTTTTCGCCCCTGTGGTACTGGGGGTTGAACCCTGGGACGTTCTAACTCTAAACCACACCCTCCACGCTATTTTACTTTCTTATTTGAAAACGGGATCTTCCTAAGCTGTGGAGAGCCTTAGCAAGTTGCTGAGGCTGGCCTCGAACCTGCAGTCCTCTTTGTCTCAGCCTCCATTCCCAGGTGTGCCACCACGCCCAGCAACCCCTGATTATTATTATTATTTGTGTGTGTGTGTGTGTGTGTGTGTGTGTGTGTGTGTGTGTGTGTGTGGTGTTAGGGGTTCAACCCAGGGGCATTCTACCTCCAAGCTACACCTCCAGCCATTTATTTATCTATTTATTTATTTATGGTGGTACTGGGGGTGGAACCCAGAGGCTTTCTACCTCTGGGCTGTACTCCCAGACCTATTTTCTATTTTATTTGGAAACAGGGTCTCACTGAGTTGCTGAGAGCCTCACTCAGTAGCCGAGGCTGGCTTCGAACCCGTGCGATCCTCCTGTCTCCGCCTCCCAAGCGCGGGTATGACAAGCGCGCGCCCCCACGCCCGGCCTTTTTTATTTTTATTCGGAAACAGTCTGGCTAGGTTGATGAGAGTCTCATGACTGGCTGAGGCTGTCCTCGAACCTGCGATCCCCCGGTATCTACCTCCCAAGTACTGGGAGTACCGGTGTGTGCCGCCACGCCCGGCCTGACCCCTGATTCCTGAGTGCCAGCCGGTAGGCGTTGCACCCAGGCGAGGGTCATAAACGCCGAGGAGCCCTGGCGTGAAAATCCAGATTGGTCTAAAGTCTGGGAACTCTGGCTTGGCAGCGGAACGGCACAAGCGGAAAACCCCGTACCTGACCTCACGTGATGGGTGGCGGCACACACCCCAAGTCCCCTTACTTGGGAGGCTGAGGTAGGAGGGTCACAGGTTCAAGGCCCGCCTCACCAATTTAGCGAGACCCTGCTTCAAACTAAAAAAAAGGGCTGGCAGTGCGTTTCAGAGGTGTGTGCCCCCGGTTCCATCACCAGTACCAGACACCAGATCCCAAAGCTGGTGCATGAGCGCAGTGTATAAACGGCCTTCGGGCTGTGTGTATGGGGTTCCTATGAAACGTCAGGGCAGTTCCTGTTTAGAACTGGGTCCCAGCTGCAGGCTATCTCGTCATACAGATGCGAATATCCCAAAATTGGAAAAGTCCCAAATCGGAAACATTTCTGGTCCCAAGCATTTTGGGAAGGGACACTCAACCTGTAATAAGAATGTTTTTTATTCTTTATTTTCTTTTATTTATTTATTTATTTTTGTGGTACTGGGGATGGATCCCAGGGGCATTCTACCTCCGAGCTATACCCTCAGCCCTAATTTTTATTCTTTTATTCTTTTTGTGTGTGTGTGTGTGTGGTACTGGGGGTGGAACCCAGGGGCTTTTCTACCTCCGGGTTACACTCCCAGACCTATTTTTATACTTTATTTGGAAACAGGGTCTCACTGAGTTGCTGAGAGCCTCACTAAGTGGCTGAGGCTGGCTTCGAACCTGTGCGATCCTCTTGTCTCAGCTTCTCAAGTGCTGGGATTATAAGCGTGCGCCACCACGCCTGGCTTTTATTCTTTATCCTGAAACAAGGGCTCACTAAGAAGCTGAGGCTGGCTGTGAACCTGCGATCCTCCTGTCTCAGCCTCTTGAACACTGATATTACGAGCATGCGCCACCACGCCCGGCTCAGCCTTTTTTTTTTTTTTTTTTTTTCGGGGCTGGAGGTGGAACCCAGGGGCATTCGACCTCCAAGCTACACCCCCTGCCCTATTTTTTATTCTTTATTTTGAAACCGGGTCTCACTGAGTTGCAGAGGGCCTCACTTAATAATAGCTGAGGCTGGCCGCGAACCGCGATCCTCCAGGTCTCAGCCTCCCGAATGCTGGGATTACAAGCGTGCGCCACCACACCTGGCTTTCCGGCTCAGCCATCTTTACTTAATTTTACTTTTTGTTTTGAGACAGGTCTGGCTAAATTGCCCCGGCTGGCTTTAAACTCCTCAGGCCTCAGCCTCCCAGGCGGCCGGCATCACTGGCAGCGCCCTCTGCCCAACAGGAAGTAGTTGAGCACTTACTTGGGGGTGGGGGTGGGGCTGGTCCCGTTCTAAGCGATTTGCATCTTTTAAATGATTGGCTCATCCCAGTCATCTTCTGAGGAAGTGCCCACCTTCTGGCCCCAGATCCTAAGCTGGAAGGATGCTTGTGCTTTGGGGTGATTCTGGGAAATTTTAATTTCTCTTCCAGGGGCAGCTGCCAGCTGGGGTGGATGCTCCCCTGGCCCCTGTTTCTCTCCTGTAAGGACAGATGTGACAAATGTTCTCCCATCCCCTTTACTACATGTGGGGTTGACCAGATGCCCCAAGGAGCTCCCATATTAGTCTTAAGGCTTATGGCTTCCGGAGAGGCATTCCCTCCACCCATCTGCCCAATGGTGGTGGTTTCTTCTTCTCCTCCTCCTTCTTCTCCTCCTTCTTCTCCTCCTTCTTCTCCTCCTTCTCCTCCTCCTCCTCCTCCTCCTCCTCCTCCTCCTCCTTCTTCTTCTTCTTCTTCTCCTCCTCCTTCTCCTCCTCCTCCTCCTCCTCCTCCTCCTCCTCCTCCTCCTTCTCCTCCTCCTCCTCCTCCTCCTCCTCCTCCTCCTCCTCCTCCTCCTTCTCCTCCTCCTCCTCCTCCTCCTCCTCCTCCTCCTCCTCCTCCTCCTTCTCCTCCTCCTCCTCCTCCTCCTCCTCCTCCTCCTCCTCCTCCTCCTCCCCCTTCTCCTCCTCCTTTTGTGGCGCTGAGGATTGAACCCAGGGGCATTCTATCTCCAAGGTACACCCCCAGCCCTTTTATTTATTTATTTATTTGTTTATTGCAATCCTGGGGATGGAACCCAGGGGCCTTCCACCTCCGAGCTACACCCCAGCCCTACTTTTTATTCTTTTATGTTGAAACAGGGTCCCACTGCGTGGCAGAGGGCCTCACTAAGTAGCTGGGGGCCCGTCCACCAACAGAGATCCTCCCGTCTCAGCCTCTCCCCCATGCTGGGATTTACCAGCGGGCGCCCCCCCCCCACCACCACCACCACGCCCGGCGGCCCCCACCCCCCCCCAGCCCCATTTTGACTTTTCATTTTAAAACAGGCCTCCCTCGAGTGCGTAAGTAGCCGAGGCTGGCCGCAGCCGCGGACCCGCCGCCCCCCCGGGCCCCGGCTCGGCCTCCCGCCGCCGGGTGGGGTCACACTCGCGCCCTCTGCAGGTGGCCAAGCAGGAGGAGTTCTTCAACCTGTCCCACTGCCAGCTGGCGACGCTCATCAGCCGCGACGACCTGAACGTGCGCTGCGAGTCCGAGGTGTTCCACGCCTGCATCAACTGGGTCAAGCACGACTGCGAGCAGCGGCGCTTCTACGCGCAGGCGCTGCTGCGGGCCGTGCGCTGCCACGCGCTCACGCCGCACTTTCTGCAGCTGCAGCTGCAGAAGTGCGAAATCCTGCGCGCGGACTCGCGCTGCAAGGACTACCTGGTGCAGATCTTCCAGGAGCTCACGCTGCACAAGCCCACGCACGTGATGCCCTGCCGCGCGCCCAAGGTGGGCCGCCTCATCTACACGGCCGGCGGCTACTTCCGACGGTCACTCAGCGACCTGGAGGCCTACGACCCCAGCGCGGGCTCCTGGCTGCGGCTGGCCGACCTGCAGGTGCCGCGCAGCGGGCTGGCGGGCTGCGTGGTCGGGGGGCTGCTCTACGCCGTCGGGGGCCGCAACAACTCGCCCGACGGCAACACCGACTCCAGCGCGCTGGACTGCTACAACCCCATGACCAACCAGTGGTCGCCCTGCGCGCCCATGAGCGTGCCAAGGAACCGCGTGGGCGTCGGGGTCATCGACGGCCACATCTACGCGGTGGGCGGCTCCCACGGCTGCGTGCACCACAGCAGCGCCGAGAGGTAAGGGGCGGCCCGGGGGGGCCGGGGACCAGACCCCACACGGACGGGAGGGAGGACATCGCCTGAAGCCAGCCTCCTGGGAAAGTCCTGCTCGGTGACCTTAGGCCTCAGGTCCGGGGCCGCAGACTGCCCGCCAGAGAGGCCCTCCCTTCCAAAGGCTGCCTGCCCAGCGGCCGAGGCACCTAATCCCAGGCCCTGGAAGGCGGAGGAAGGAGGAGGAGGACACGTTCGAAGCCAGGCTGGGCGACCCGGGGAGACCATGTCTTAAAAAAGGGACTGGGAGAGCCGGGCGTGGTGGCGCACGCTTGTCATCCCCGCGCTTGGGAGGCTGAGACAGGAGGATCGCGTGGGTTCAAAGCCAGCCTCGGCTACTTAGTGAGGCTCTCGGCAACTCAGTGAGACCCTGTTTCCAAATAAAGTATAAAATAGGTCTGGGAGTATAGCCCGGAGATAGAAAGCTCCTGGGTTCCACCCCCAGACCACAAAAAATGGCGGGGGCGGGGGGTGAGACTGGTAGGGAGCCCAGCGTGGTGGTGCACACTTGTGATCCCAGCATTTGGGAGGCTGAGACAGGAGGATCTCAGTTCATGGACAGCCTCAGCTACTTAGTGAGGCCCTCTGCCACTCAGTGAGGCCCTGGTTCAAAATGAATAGAAACTAGGGCTGGGGGTGTAGCTGGGAGGTAGAATGCCCCAGGGTTCTATCCCCAGTACCGTAAAAAAAAAAATGTTCTGGAGACTTCTAATGCATGTGGTCTGTGAATAGGACGGTGCTTCCGCCTCAGCAGGTCACTCTCAAGAAGCAAAGGGCCACTATTATTAACTCCAGGAACACAGGTATGAACCGGAAGTGCCCGGGCCGCCCGGGCTGCCCTGCCGACCATCATGCTTTGAGGAGAGCCATCCAGGCAATAGCTTAAAATTGGGGTTCCAAGTTGGGCGTGGTGGCACCCAGCATTTGGGAGGGTGAGACGGGAGGATCGCGGTTCGCAGACGGCCTCAGCTACTTAGTGAGGCCCTCTGCAACTCAGTGAGACCCTGTTTCAAAATAAAGAATAAAAAATAGGGCAGGGGGTAGAGCTCAAAGGTCAAATGCCCCTAGGTTCCATTTCTAGACTTGCAAAAAAAAAAAAATCGGGGTTTCCGTAGTGCGGGCCAGCCCCCTTGCTCCTCAGTGACCCTGGATATATCAGCTCACCCTTGTGCACCTCCGTTTCCTTCGGATGTGAAATAAGGGACGAAAAAGGCTCATGTGTCCTCCAGGCCCGCTGGGGACCCGGGAAATCACAAAATAAGCCTCCGCCTGAGGCCGGGCGATGGTGAGGCTGAGCCGCTGGGGCCCAGGAGGCCTGGGTGTGACCCCGAACTCTCCATGTGTGCGCCTCTGGCCCTGCAGATGCCTCCCTTTTTGGAGAAAGGTTGAGAGGGTTAAAGAGGTCGTGTGTAAACAGCACTTGGGAGGCTGAAACAGGAGGGTCTCAGATTGGAGGACAGCTCGAGCGAGTTACCGAGCCTCTGCTTCAAAATAAAATAAAATAAAAAAGGCGGGGTGTAGCTTGGACCTAAAACATCCCTGGTGTCAGTCCCCAGTATAAAAACTAAAGAAAGCCGGGGTGGTGGCGCACGCTTGTCATCCCGGTACTTGGGAGGCTGAGACGGAAGGATCGCAGGATCTTGGGCAGCCTCAGCTACTTAGCGGGGCCCTCTGCAACGTAGTGAGACTCTTTCAAAATAAATAAATAAATAAATAAAAATAAAAAATAGGGCTGGGCGTGTAGCTCGGAGGTAGAAGGCCCCCCGGGTTCAATCCCAGTACTGCAAAAATAAAAAATAAAAAATAAAAACACCACCACAGGTTACATGCAGGAGAAGCCAGAGGAATACGGGCCCCAGCAGGCCGGCCTGAGCTCCGCTGTCTCTTCATCCACCCCGTGCAGGTACGAGCCCGAGAGGGACGAGTGGCACCTGGTGTCCCCGATGCTGACAAGGAGGATCGGGGTGGGCGTGGCGGTCCTCAACCGCCTGCTCTATGCCGTCGGGGGCTTCGACGGGACGAACCGCCTGAACTCGGCCGAGTGCTACTACCCGGAGAGGAACGAGTGGAGGATGATCGCCCCCATGAACACCATCCGCAGCGGCGCAGGTGGGCAGCGGCGGGAGCCTGGCGGTGGGGGCGCCCGGCAGGGCCCGGAGTCACGGCCCCCGCTGTATTAAGGCGTCTGCGTCCTGCACAACTGCATCTACGCGGCGGGCGGCTACGATGGCCAGGACCAGCTCAACAGCGTGGAGCGCTACGACGTGGAGACCGAAGCCTGGACCTTCGTGGCCCCCATGAAACACCGGCGCAGCGCCCTGGGGATTACGGTGCATCAGGGAAAGATCTACGTGCTGGGTGAGCCCGGCGGCAGAGCGCCCAGGAGCCCCAGGGGCCCCATCTTTTTTTTTTTTTTTTTTTTTTTGGTACTGGAGATTAAGCCCAGCAGAATTATTATATTATTATTACTACCACTGCTATTAATATTATTTTGGTACTAGGGGTGGAACCCAGGGGCTTTTTACCTCCGGGCTACACTCCCAGACCCATTTTATAGTTTATTTGGAAACAGGGTCTCACTAAGTTGCTGAGAGCCTCACTAAGTAGCTGAGGCTGGCTTCGAACCTGTGCGATCCTCCTGTCTCAGCCTCCCATGTGCTGGGATGACAAGCGTGCGCCACCACGGACCACGGGCCTGGCTTTTTTTTTTTTTGGAGGTGCTAGTGATAGGGGACATTCTACCTCTGAGCTACATACCCAACCCTATCTTATCCTTTTATTTTGAAACAGTCTAAGTTCTGGAAGGCCTCACTAAGTAGCTGAGGCTGGCCTTGAAAACCTGTGATCCTCCTGTCTCAGCCTCCCAAATAATGGGATGAGAAGTGTGCGCCACCATGTCCGGCTTTATTTATTTTTATTTATTTATTTTTATGGTGGAAATAGAACCCAGGCTTCATGCATGCCGGGCCACCGCTAACCACGGAGCTACACCCCGGCCCAGCCTCATCCTTTGGGGACAGGCGGCTTGATTTGCTGTCGTCCCAGTGAAAAGGCTCCTCACGGTGGCGTCCGCTGCCTCCTGTCTCCTGTCCCTCGGGGGTGGCCTGAGCAGTTACCGGCCCCTCCGCTCTCCCCGCAGGAGGGTATGATGGCCACACATTCCTGGACAGCGTGGAGTGCTACGACCCAGACACGGACACGTGGAGCGAGGTGACCCGCATGACATCGGGCCGCAGCGGCGTCGGCGTGGCGGTCACCATGGAGCCCTGCCGGAAACAGATCGACCCGCAGAACTGCACCTGCTGACGCCTCTGTGTTTCTGGGGTGGAAGAGAAAAGCAGGGCCCGCTCCTCCCTCCGCATTGCAACTGGACAGGCACAGCAGAGACGACAGGGACCCCCTCCAGGAAGAGAGGCGGGTGCCTGTGTTCAAAGGACAGCTCAGAAGAAGCCCCGAAACCGTGAGCCCCAGCTCCCGCGGCGTCCAGGCCAGCCGCCCAGGGAGGGCGCAGGAGGCCATCCAGGAGGGAAGCCCTCACCTCGAGCGGCTCACGGGACGCCCTGGGTGAAAGCAGGAGCCACAGTCAGGCTCCATCCTTGGCCGGGCGAGGCCGCGGGGAAGGGCGGTCCCCAGGGATGGGCGGGCACAGAGACCTCACCTGGTTTCTTTGCCCTGGACGGTTGTTTGTTGATAAGTAACCCTGTAACTTTCCAGTGCAAATAAAGAACAAGCTAACGAGTGCCTTTTGCCCGGCTCTTGGCTCGAGTTCTGAAGCCCAAGGGCCTGGGGATTCCACGGCGCTGAGATGCACCGTGGGCCCTCTGATGGCCGGCAGCTCTGCTCCTCGCCTTTGGGAGTTTCAGAGGCCTCCGTGAACCTCCGGGGCGTGCGCAGCGCTGCCCACGTCTAAGACACGACATCTCCAGCGTGCCGTCATTTTCTCTGTGTGTGTGTGTGTGTGTGTGTGTGTGTGTGTGTGTGTGTGTCACTAGGGATTGAGCCCAGGGGCATTCTACCTCCAAGCTACGTGCGTGTGTGTGTGTGTGTGTGTGTGTGTGTGGCACTAGGGATTGAGCCCAGGGGCATTCTACCTCCGAGTTTGAAACAGGATCTCGCTAGGTTGGTGAAAGTCTCACTGTATGTTGAGGCCGGTGATTCTCCCGTCTCAGCCTCCCAAGTAGTGGGATTACAAGTACTGGGTACCACCACCCCAGTTTTTTTTTTTTTTTTTTTTTATTGGGGATTGAGCTCAGGAGCATTTTACCTCTAAGCTACACTCTCAGCCCTATTTAATTTAATTAATTAATTTATTTATTTTTTGGTGGTACTGGGGGTGGAACCCAGAGGCTTTCTACCTCTGGGCTATACTCCCAGACCTATTTTATATTTTATTTGGAAACAGGGTCTCACTAAGTTGCTGAGAGCCTCACTAAGTAGCTGAGGCTGGCTTCGAACCTGCGCGATCCTCCTGTCTCAGCCTCCCAAGCGTAGAGATTACAAGCGTGCGCCACCACGCTCGGCCTTATTTTATTTTTTTTGAAACAGGGTCTTTTCGTGCCCAGCTAACATGCCTTCTAAATTTGGTAAACATCAGAGCTGGGCGTGGTGGCACATGCTGGTAATCCCAGTACTGGGGAGGCTGAGACAGGAGGATCTTGGGTTTGCAGCCGGCCTCAGATACTTAGCCTCAGTGAGGTACTAGGCAATTTAGTGAGACCCTGCTTCAAAATAAAGAATGAGCCAGGCGTGACGGCACACACTTGTAGTCCCCACGCTTGGGAGGCTGAGACAGTACTACCCCCCCGAAAAAAAGAAAAAAAAAGGCTGGGGGTTTAGCTCGGAGGTTGAATGTTCCTGGGTTCAATCCCTGGTACCACAGAAAATAAGTAAATAAAAAAATAAATTTGATAAAAATGTATCTAGCTGCTGGGTGTGGTAGCATATACCTGTAATGCCAGCACTTGGGAGGCTGAGACAGAAGGATCACAGGCTCACAGTCGGCCTCAGCAACATGGCAAGACCCTCTTTCAAAGTAAAAAATAGCCGGGCGTGGTGGCGCACGCTTGTCATCCCAGCATTCGGGAGGCTGAGACCTGGAGGATCGCGGTTCGCGGACAGCCTCAGCTACTTAGTGAGGCCCTCTGCAACTCAGTGAGACCCGGTTTCAAAATAAAGAATAAAAAATAGGGCAGGGGGTGTAGCCCGGAGGTCAAATGCCCCTGGGTTCCACCCCCAGACCTGCAAAAAAAAAAAAAACAAAAAAAACAAAAAAACAAAAAACAAAGTAAAAAATAAGCCGGGCGTGGTGGCACACGCTTGTAATCCCCGTGCTTGGGAGGCTGAGACAGGAGGATCGCACGGGTTCAAAGCCAGCCTCAGCTACTTAGTGAGGCTTTTAGCAACTTCGTGTTTCCAAATAAAATATAAAAAAGGTCTGGGAGTATAGCTTGGAGGTAGAAAGCCTCTGGGTTCCATCCCCAGTACCACCAAAATAAATAAATAAATAAATAAATAAATAAATAAATAAATAGTAAAAAATAAAATAGGGCTGGGAATATAGCTCCAAGGTTGGAGGTGGTTGGGTTTAAACCACAGCATCAAAAAATTTTGTTGCAGGTCTGGAGATGGAGCCCAGGGCCTTGTGCATGCTAAACTGTCACTCTGCCACTGAATTATACTCTCAGCCCTTCAAAAAAAAAAATTAAGCCAGGTGTAGTGGCATACATCTGTAATCCCAGTACTTGGGAGGTTGAGACAGGAGGATCACACATTTGCAGCCAGCCTCAGCAACTTAGTCAAGCCCTCTTTCAAAATAAAACAGGGCTGGGAAGCCAGGCGTGGTGGCGCACGCTTGCCATCCCAGCATTCGGGAGGCTGAGACAGGAGGATCGCGGTTCACAGCCAACCTCAGCTACTTAGTGAGGCCCTCTGCAACTCAGTGAGACCCTGTTTCAGAATAAAGATTAAGAAACAAGGCTGAGGGTGTGGCTAACAGGTAGAATGCCCCTGGGTTCCATCCCTAGTACTGAAAAAAAAAAAAAAAAAAAATAGAGCGGGCCGGGAGGTGAGCGAGAATGCCCAGGATTCAACCCCCCTCCCACCAAGGGGAGCCGAAGCCATGACATAACTGTGATCCCAGTACTGGGGGCTGAGCCAGGTGGATCACAGGTTCAAGGCCAGCTTCAGAAACATAATGAGTCCCTGAAAGACCTAGTGAGATCCTGCTGAAGGTAATAAAAAGCGCTGGCGTTTGGCTCAGAGGTTACAATGTCTCTAGGTTCAATCTCCAGTACCAAAACTGATGATGGAGACACGCCTGGTGGAGCTGCCTGTAGTACCCGAGCTTGGGGGGCGGAGACAGGAGGATTGCAGGTTAAACCAGCCTTAGCAACTTAGTAAGACTCTGTCTCAAAATAAATAAATAAGCTGGGCTTGGTGGCGCACTCTTGTAATCCCTGCGCTTGGGAGGTGGAGACAGGAGGATGGCACAGATTGGAAGCCAGCCGCGCTGGTTTAAGAAGACCCTGTTTCCAAATAAAAAAATTTTTTTTAAAAAGTATAAAAATAGGTCTGGGAGTGTAGCCCGGAGGTAGAAGGCTTTCCAGGAACCCCAGTACCACATTAATTAATTAATTAATATATTTATTTATTTATTTAGGTGGTACTGGGGATGGAACCCTTCTACCTCCGGGCTACACTCCCGGACCTATTTTATATTTTTATTTGGAAACGGGGTCTCTTTTTTATTTTTTACTTGAAAACAGGGTCTCTTAAGCCAGTGCGGCTGGCTTCGAACCTGTGTGTTCCTCCTGTCTCCGCCTCCCAAGAGGGGGTGGGGGGGGATTACAAGCGTGCGTGTATTCTTTTCTTCTCACTGGGGGTTGAACCCAGGAGCATGGGACCTCTGAGCCACACCCCCCATCTGTGTGTGTGTGTGTGTGTGTGTGTTTTGCTGGAGATAAACCTAGGGGCATTCTACCTCTGAGCTACACCCCTGGTCCTATTTTTTATTCTTTATTTTGAAACAGGGTCTCACTGAGTTGCGGAGAGCCTCACTAAGCAGCTGAGGCTGTCCGGGAACTGCGATCCTCCAGTCTCTGCCTTCCGAATGCTGGGATGACAAGCGTGCGCCACCACGCCCGGCTTTTTTTTTTTTTTTTTTAATTTAGAAACAGGGTCTTGCTAGGTTGCTGAGTCTCACTATGCTGAGGCTGTCCTCTCAATCCTGCAACCCTCCTGTCTCAACCTCCCAAGTACTAGGATTGTAGGCATGTGCCACCACACACCTGCCTGGTGAAGTTCTTAATTTTTATTTATTATTATTTATTTATTTATTTTTGCAGTACTTGTGATGGAACCCAGGGGCATTCTACCTCTAAGCTACACCCCCAGCCCTATTTTTTTTTTTATTCTTTATCCTGAAACAGGGTCTCACTGAGTTGCAAAGGGCCTCACTAAGTACCTGAGGCTGTCTGCGACCTGTGATCCTCTTGTCTCAGGTTCCCAAGTACTGGGATGACAAATATATTTGTCAGAGGCCCCCACGCCTCTGACAAATATATTTAAGGCAGCTGCACATCTTCTTGTGGTTCCTATTTTAGGAGGAACAACCCCAGTTCCTTAAATGAATTCGCATGTGACACGCGGCAGGGTAAGTTCCTCCATCCGCTAGTTTCACCCGTCCCCTGTCTTAAGGGGTGCGCCCCCTCTCCCCAGCGGGGGCATGCAGGATGGGGCTTCCGCATTGTTCTTTCAGTGGGAACCATGGAGCCCTTTCTCCTGGAATTCGATGCTCTCGGAAGAAAGGCAGATGATGGGTCGGTTTTCAGGAGGGCGACCATACTAAGCCTCAGGAGATGGGGGACAAGGCCAGAGTCTCTTAGGAAAGAGGACCAACTGGGGAGCTTCGAGGAGGAGGAAATTAGTCCCTTGGGTCCCCTCAAGAAGAAAGCCAGCCGGGCGTGGTGGCGCACGCTTGTAATCCCAGCATCACGGAGCCTGAGACAGGAGGATCGCGGTTCGAGGACAGCCTCAGCTACTTAGGCCCTTTGCAACTCAACTCAGTGAGACCCTGTTTCAAAATAAAGAATAAAAAAGTAGAGGTAGAATGCCCCTGGGTCCCATCCCCAGACCAGAAAAAAAAAAAAAAGGAAACGATGCCAGGGTCAGCTGAGCCGCCGCGAGTCCCGTCCACCTGCTGCGGTCAGAGCTCATTAGAATCCACTGCGCACCTTCCGTCGCGCACCTTCAGTCAGGTTCCAAAAGGCGAAAAGGCAGAGCTCCTCATTGGCTGCTTTCTCAGATAATGACAACCACAAGAGCCAATTGTAGCGCAGAGAAAACTCCCGCGCGTGTCCTCGCCACGCCTCTCACCCGGTCTGCGCGTGCGCCACCTCCCGAGCCTGCTGTAGTTCTCCAGCCCTACTCTGCGGGGCGCTCGAGGGCTTCTGGTCCCTATGGCCCTCTTTTTTTTTTTTTTTTTTTTTTTGTTATATATATCGGTGGTACTGGAGTCTCAGGGGTGTTATACTACTGAACTACGCTCCCAGTCCTTTTTATTTTTATTTTTTTGTGGTACTGAGGATTGAACTCAAGGGCATTCTACCTCCCGGCTATACCCCCTGCCCTATTTTTCTTTATTTTTATCTTTTCTTTTTATGTTATTTATATTTATTTATGTTTGCGCTATTGGGAATGGAACCCAGGGGCATTCTATTTCTGAGATACACCCCCAAGCCCTATTTATTTATTATTTATTTATTGGTGGTACTGGGGATGTTGGAACCCAGGGACATTTTACCTCAGAGTTACAACCTCAGCCCTGGGTGTTTTGTTTTGTTGTTTGTTTGTTTGTTTTCGGTACCTGGGATGGGACCCAGGGTCATTCTACCTCCAAGTGACACCCCCAGCCCTATTTATTTATTTTGAAACAGGGTCTCACTGAGTTGCAAAGGGCCTAAGTAGCTGAGGCTGTCCGCCAACCAGGATCCTCCTGTCTCAGCCTCCCAAATGCTGGGATTAGGAGCGTGCGGCACCACGCCCGGCTTGGCCTTGACTTTGCTCATCGGCAAAATGGGGGTGCTGACAGCACTGCCTTCAGGGTAGGTAGAGGGTCCCCAGATAACCCACTCAGAGGGTTTAGCGCAGTGGCACCAGGTGGCGCTCACCCGTAATCCCAGCAACTCTGGAAACTGACAAGGAAGGATTACAAGGTAAAGCCAAGCCGGCTGTGGTATTACAAGGGTGCCATCCCAGCATTATGAGGCTGAAACAGGAGGATCGCAGGTTTGAGGCCAGCCTCAGCAAGTAGTGAGAGCCTCATCAACCTAGTGAGACCTTGTTTCCAAATAAAAGAATAAAATAGGCCCGAGGGTATAGCCCAGAGGTAGAATGCCCCTGGGTTCCATCCCCAGCACCACACACACACACACACACACACACACACACACACACACACACACACATTTGAGGCCAGCCTAGTAACTTAGGGAGACCCCGTTTTCAAAAAGGTTGAGAGCTGGGCATGGTGGCCCATGCTCGTCATTTGCATACTTGGGAGGCTGAGAATGGTGTGAACCAGAGGCTCACAGCCAGCCTCAGCTACTTAGCGAGGCCCTCTGCAACTTAGGGAGACTCTGTTTCCAAATAAAAAATCGCTCAGGGGTGTAGATCAGAGGTAGAATTCTCCTGGGTTTACTCTCCAGTACTGGGGAAAAAAAAGTTGGGGTGTGGTGGTTTGTTGGGACAGCGCCAGCCAACATGGGTACTGGGGTCAGTGTGGGGAGCCATTAAGGTTTTCCCCTAAAAGAATATGTCTGACTGTCCTTTGCCCAGAGTCAATAAGGTTTGGGGTCATGCAAAGTTCAAAGTAAAAGGTCTGAGAGCTCAGGTGGTGACGGCACGAGGGATTGATTGACCTGGAACCGTATAAATAGGACAAGAGAGATAAACCCGGGGTCGGTCAGTAGAGATATCGACCCGGGAGTGGACTGGCGATCCTTCCATGTTTGAATTAAAATTCTTTGAATCAAATTCTTAGAAGTGAGTTCTTTCATCCTCACGCCTGTCTTCGGAACCTGTGCTCTTCCCGGCAGGCTCCGGCAGTTCAGTCTCCGCTGGTGGGGTGGGGTGGTGGAGTTAAGCCCAGGGCCGAGCCCTGAAAGCCAGGAGAGGGGGGGCCCTTGGTCTGAGACCCACACAGCCCTTAACTGGTTCATATCAGCTGGAGGAAATGGACCAGTTCCACCCTTCCCATTCCTCCCTCTGGCCAGCTCTGTGTGGGGAGGGACCTAATTTAAAGAGCCAGAGAGTGACCACAGGCTGGCCGTGTCCTTCGACCCACGGGCTCAGCCCCCCGCCACAGAGTCGGTTGGGACGTCACATCTGCCCTTTACACTCGGGAAACTGAGGCCTGCAGCAAGAAGAAAGGTTCCCCTGGGGCCGCCCGGCCACCCCCTGCAGCCCGGCCCTCAGCCCAGTGCCCTTTCCCCGACTCTGCCTCCCTTCAAAACTCTGTTGGGACCATGTCGGCCTCTCCTTGTTCTTGTATAAAGTCCAGATCCTCTGGTAACTTCTACCTACTGCCCCCACTGGCGTCTCCCCGAGGTCCTGGCTGGCCCCTGCACCTCTGCGACCATGGGATCTACTGGGACTATTTATTTATATTTTTCCTTGGTACTAGAGATTGAACCCAGAGGCAACTATATCCAAGCTACTGTATTCCTAGTCTATCTCTCTCTTCTCTCTGTCTCTCTCTTCTCTGTCTCTCTGTCTCTGTCTGTCTCTCTGTCTCTGTCTCTCTCTTCTCTCTGTCTCTCTGTCTGTCTTCTGTCTCTTCTCTGTCTCTGTCTCTCTCTTCTGTCTCTGTCTTCTCTGTCTCTCTCTTCTCTGTCTCTCTGTCTCTGTCTTCTCTCTCTCTCTCTGTCTCTCTCTTCTCTGTCTCTGTCTTCTCTCTGTCTCTGTCTCTGCCTCTCTCGTCTGTCTGTCTGTCTGTCTGTCTGTCTGTCTCTCTCTCTCTCTCGGAAGCTGACACAGGAGACTCACAGATTTGAGGACAGCCTCAATAACTTATCGTGGCTCTCAGCAACTGAGGCCCGCCCTGCATTTTCCTGGCATGGTGGCACACACTTGTATTCTCAGTACTTGGGAGGCTGAGACAGGACAATCACAGGTTCAAAGCCAGCCTCAGCAAGTAGTGAGACTTCCATCAACCTAGGGAGATTCTGTTTCAAAATAAAAATACAGCTGGGGATGTAGCTCAGAGCTAGGCTCCCCCCACCCCATTCAATCCCCAGTACCAATAAACAAATAGGGAGATACCCTCCTTCAAAATACAAAATAAAAAGTGCCCAGATGAGAGCCAGGGATGGTGGGCACGCTTGTCAGCCCAGCACTTGGGAGGCCGAGCCCGGAGGATTGCGGTTCTCAGCCAGCCAGCCTCAGCTACTTGGTGAGGCCCTCTGCAACTCAGTGAGACCCTGTTTCAAAATAAAGAATAAAAAAGGGCAGGGGGTATAGCTCAGAGGTCGAATGCCCCTCGGTTCCATCCCCAGTACCACACACACACACACACAAAAAGAACAAAAACTAGGGCTGGGGGTGTGAGGTAGAATGCCCCTGGGTTTCATCCCGGTATACACACACACACACACACACACACACACACACACACACACACACACACACGGATGCAGCGCGGAGGTAGAGTGTCCCTGGCTTCCATTCCTGTGTGCACAGCGCTGGGACTCCAGGAGGCTCCAGGTTAAACGCCTTTGCTCCCGTCCTCCCGTCCCTTGGTTCAGCAAACTGTGGCCAACATCATCTGGGCGCCTGGTGGCCAGATGGCGGAGCTCTGCCCTTCAAGCCTCCTTGGAGTTCTCAGAAGTGGCTGCCAGGTCCAGAGGAACCCAAGCATTGCATCCAACTTACCCTGAGAGAAATGGGGCTTACGAAGACTGCACGGGGCCGGCGTGGTGAGGCACACCTCAAATCCCAGTCCTCAGGAGACTGAGATAAGAGGATCACAGGTTCGAGATCAGCCTCAGCTACCTAGCAAGATCCTGTTTCAAAAAAAAAAAATTAAAAATTAAAAAAATAAGAGCCAGGCCAGGCGTGGTGGAGCATGCTTGTACGTCTAGTCCTTGGGAGGCTGAGCAGCATTGCAGGTTCCAGGTCAGCCTCAGCAATTTATCGAGGTCCTCTGCAACTTAGTTAGACCTTGTTTTATTTTTTTTTTTTTTTTTTTTTTTTTTTTTTTATTTTTTATTTTTTTTATTTTTTTTTATTTTTTTTAATTAATTTATTTTTTAAATTGGTGCATTGTAGTCATATATCAATCACATTGGAGTACAAGACTTGAGAGGATATACAAGCACACATCATCCAATTAGCCCTCCTCCAGCCCCCGTCCCATTCCCTCCCCCTCCCTCCATCCCACACATCTTTGGTGATTTACTTTGATACATTTGTTTATGTACCTCCTGCATTTTAAAGAGGCTCCGTCCTCCAGTATTACATACCCTCTGATTGGTCACATTAGTTGCTTCACTATAGGGCCCTTTCTATAGCTCAACCTCTTCCTGTTGCCCTTTTCCTCCTAGTTATTGCTGATTAAGAGAAGCATCTGATTTATATTTTCTGCGATATTTCTCTGTGCATGCTGCGTTGCAAGTACCAATCCCACTCTTGATGGTCCCAGTAGTGGCCTGGCTACTCAGTGGACTGATCCAGACCTCGCTGGCTCACGCAGCGGCCTTGCCTCATGGGAGGACCCAGTTCTGGTCTCGCTGGCCCCTGAACCGGTCAAACCCCTAAGCTGACTTTGGTCCCGACCTTGGAGGCCGCAGGAGTGAACTTGCCTCACGCCAGGCTCCGATGCTGGCCATTGGCCCCTGCACCGGTCTAACCCCTTGGCAGGATTCCAATCCTGGCCTCGGAGGCCCCAACACTGGTAATGCCTCACGGCAGGCTCCGATGCCGGCCTCACTGGCCCCAGCACCGGCCTAACCCCTTGACAGGCTCTTATCCTGGCCTCAGAGGCCCCAGTACGGGCCTTGCCTCACGGCAGGCTCCGATGCCGGCCTCGCTGGCCCCAGCACCGGCCTAACCCCTCGGCAGGCTCTTATCCTGGCCTCGGAGGACCAAGTACCGGCCTTGCCTCACGGCAGGTTCCGATGCCGGCCTCGCTGGCCCAGCACCGGCCTAACCCCTCGGCATGCTCCGATCCCGGCCATGGAGGCCCCAGCACTGGTCATGCCTCACGGCAGGCTCCGCTGCCGGCCTCGTTGGCCCCAGCACCGGCCTAACCTCTCGGCAAGCTCTTATCCTGGCCTCGGAGGCCCCAGTACCGGCCTTGCCTCACGGTAGGCTCCGATGCTGGCCTCGCTGGCCCCAGCACCGGCCTAACCCCTCGGCAGGCTCTTATCCTGGCCTCGAGGCCCCAGTACCGGCCTTGCCTCAAGGCAGGCTCCGATGCTGGCCTCGCTGGCCCCAGCACCGGCCTAACCCCTCAGCAGGCTCTTATCCTGGCCTCGGAGGCCCCAGTACCGGCCTTGCCTCACGGCAGGCTCCGATGCCGGCCTCACTGGCCCCAGCAGCGGCCTAACCCCTCGGCAGGCTCCGATCCCGGCCTCAGAGGCCCCAGTACCGGCCTTGCCTCAAGGCAGGCTCCGATGCCGGCCTCGCTGGCCCCAGCACCGGCCTAACCCCTCGGCAGGCTCTTGTCCTGGCCTCGGAGGCCCCGGTACCGGCCTTGCCTCACGGCAGGCTCCGATGCCGGCCTCGCTGGCCCCAGCAGCGGCCTAACCCCTCGGCAGGCTCCGATCCCGGCCTCGGAGGCCCCAGCACTGGTCATGCCTCAAGGCAGGCTCCGATGCCGGCCTCGCTGGCCCCAGCACCGGCCTAACCCCTCAGCAGGCTCTTATCCTGGCCTCGGAGGCCCCAGTACCGGCCTTGCCTCACGGCAGGTTCCGATGCCGGCCTCGCTGGCAGCAGCACCGGCCTAACCCCTCGGCATGCTCCGATCCCGGCCTCGGAGGCCCTAGACCTTGTTTTAAAATAAAAACAAAATAGGACTGAGAATGTAGCTCAGAGGTAATACATTCCTGGGTTAAATAAAAAAAGAAAGAAAGAAAGAAAGAAAGAAAGAAAGAAAGAAAGAAAGAAAGAGCGAGCTGTACCCTTGTAATTCTAGTCCTTGGGAGGCTGAGACAGGATCACAGGTTCTCGGCCAGACTCAGCTACTTAGTGTGCGGCCCTCCGCAACTTACACTCTGCTTCTAAATAGAGAATAAGATAGGGGCTGTGGGTTTAGCTCAGAGGTAGAATGCCCCTGGGTTCCATCCCCAGCATCAAATAAATAAATAACAAAGCAAATAAATAAATACATCTACACTGCACGGGCCATGCTTCCATGGTCGGGGACACCCTGACTTGAGTTCTGGTCACAGTTCCATCGATTTGCAATCCCCCTTCTGCTTGAGCCGGGGTAGGGGCTGGGCCACCCTCTCCCAAGCCCTGCAGATGCACGAGGGGCATTTGCCAACCACGGAGGCCGGAATGAAGCAGCGTGAGCCGGGACCGTCGGTGAGAGCTTGTTTATTGGTGACAAGATTAAAGGACTGATTATCGATCCACAGACCGACTGATTGATCATCAGAGTGGACACCACACGAGCTGGGGCTCTGCACCCACCCAGAGGAGCCCAGTGGGGGCCGGCCTCACCCACTGGTAGACCCCCACTCCCGGGAAGGGACCGAGGGTGGCTCTGCGCCGCTCTGGCCCCTGGGATGGAAGGGTTCCCATGAACCCGAAGTGTGATCACCCGAGACCCGGGACTATGGTACAGGTTGTATGTATAATACACCAGGATCTGGGATCTCTCCCTTGGGAGACCCTGTCCCACCCTCTGGACGGGTCAGCCAGGGGAGGGGTAAGTTTATTTTCCCTTTTTGCCTCTGTAGAATAACTTAAAACCAACCTTACAGTATGTACAAAAACAAAACAAAACAAAACAAAAAAAAGAAAAAAGAATAAAAAGAATAAAAGGAAAAAAAAAAAAAAAAGGCCCATTCGGGTCACCCGTGGGGACAGGAAGGACTTTCACTAGGACAGTGAGCCCTGTGCGGGAGGAGCAGGGTGGGGACAGACTGGGAAGCTGGCAGGGTGTGGGGTTACAGTACGTGTCTTGGAGGGGGCAGGGAGTGGCCGGCTGGACCCCTGCCGATGGCCAGGGAGGGGAGGAGGGGCGGGCTTCTCTTTCCAGTGCCCCCATGGCTTGGAGTGAGTGGCCCTGCATCTGTGTACTGCTCAGGGGACTGGCTCTGGGGAGGGGGACAATGGAGCGATTCCTTGATGTTGGGGTGGGGAGGACTGCCCAGGACGGAGGATGTGGGTACACCCCGTTATTGCTTCCTCCTAGGACAGAGTTGGGGGGCTAGGATCAGTCTGAAGGGGTCCAGAGGGCACCGGGGGAGGGTTCTTGTGGGGGGGCGCTCCGGGATGGGACCTGGCCCTGCCCCTCCCAAGGGGCAGGTGGGAGCTACAGCAACCCAGTCTGCTATGGCCACAGGAATCCTTAAGGCAGAAACAAGAGGGGAAGAGTGGGGAGAGTGCGTGCGTGCGTGCGTGCGTGTGTTCAAACCTCAGGCCGAGCCTGGGGGGGGGTGAGGACGCCACGCCCCCCAGCCTAGAGAGACCAGCCGCACCCGCCCCTCATCTGTATGGCTGGGGCTGTGCAAAATGAAGAGGAAGACTTCTGTGATGGGGGGCAGCGAGGGGCGGCCCCGCAGTGCCCCCTACCCCCGGCCCTGCCCAGGACGGCTATTCCTGTTCTGCAGACCCTCCAGAAGTCCACAGAAAAGCCCAGGAGGCGCGCTGAGCCCAGGACTAAGGGAGGAGGCCCAAAGGCCTGGGACTGGGGCAGGCCGCAGGGGAGGGGGTGGCGGAGGGGGAACTGGGAACCAGGAATGGGGGCGTCTACAGTTGCCGTGTTTCATCCTTGGGTTTTTTTTTTTCTTTTTTTTGTTCTTTTTTTTTTTCTTTTTCTAAAAACGTTATCATTAAAATTCAAAAAATAAAATCCCTTCCAAGACTTCAGCCCCTTGGACCCCGGCCCCCACCTCCAAAAAAAGGCCCCGTTGGGTGGTGGGGGCGGGGGGAAAGGGGGAAAAAAAGAAAAGAGAAAATCCCCCACTTTTCTGTTCTCTTTTTTCTCAGGAGGGCTAAGAGTCTTTGAGGCAGCGGAGGCGGTGGCCGCTGGGGAGTGGGGGACACGGGGGCGGGGGCAGGGAAGGCCACAGGATGAGGGGGCTGGGGCTCAGGTAGGGCCTCCCCCTGACCCCCACCCGCCCGGAGCTGGGGGGCAGGACAGGGCCTCCCCCGATATCCCGGAGCAGGCGCAGCAAGCTGTCTTGGCAGCCTGGTGTCTTGGGACCCCCACCTTGGCCGCCACGGAGGGGAGGCCCTGCGGGCCCGGGGCCTCCTCGGCCGCGGCCGGGGTCCTCAAGCCGGGCAGGAGGGGGCTTTCCTGCAGGGATGCTCGGCCCCTGGCTTCCTCCAGAGCCTCAGGTGTGGCGCCAGTCGAGTCTGCGCCCTGCTGGTCTTGGCCCCCTGCCAGGCTAGCATCCTCTGCCAGGGTTCGGTCCCGGGCGGAGGGTTCCGGAGCCTCCTGGGCCGAGGCCGCCTCCGCCTCCACCTCCTCCTCCTCCTCCTCCTCCAGTGTCAGCTCGAACTGGAACTTATCTGGGGGCGCCGGATGGCCCGGGCCCCCCAGCTCCTCCTCGGGCGGCGGCGAGGGGCTCTGCCGGATGGCGCTGTAGTACCAGCTCCGGTTGTCCTCCAGCGTGTCCAGGATGTCCTGCGCATCCGGGTGGACCAGGTCCGCCCACGTCTCCCACAGCGGGTGGACGATGTAGTCGATGAAGCCCACCTGGGGGAGGAAGAGGAGGTGCCGGCGGAGGCCTGCGCGTGGGGTCCGGGGAGCCAAAAGCCCTTCTCCTCTCTCTCTCTCTCTCTCTCTCTCTCTCTCTCTCTCTCTCTCTCTCTCTCTTTTTTGCTGTACTGGGATCAACCGAGCAGCGCTCTGCCCCTAACTACATGCACCCCAGGCTTGCTCTACTCCGAGCGACTCCCCTCGCCCTTTTAATTTAACTGTTTGTAATACTGGGCATTCTACCTCTGAGCTCTACCCCGGCCTGCCTTTCTCTCCCTCCCTCCCTCCCTTTCTGTCTCTCCTTCCTTCCTTCCTTCCTTCCTTCCTTCCTTCCTTCCTTCCTTCCCTCTTTCTCTTTGTGGTACTGACTGGAGATGGAATCCAGGGGCTTTTCTACCTCTGGGCTATCTTCCCAGACCTATTTTATACTTTCTTTGGAAACGGGTTCTCACTAAGTAGCTGAGGCTGGCTTCGAACCTGCGTAATCCTCCCGTGTCAGCTCCAAGCGCTGGGATTACAAGTATGCGCCGCCTTGCCCGGCTCCCAGCCCTATTTTTTATTCTTTATTTTTATTTATTTATTTATTTTGGTGGCACTGGGGTTCCTGGAAGCCCTTCTACCTCCGGGCTATACTCCCAGACCTATTTTATACTTTTTTTTTAAATTATGGAAACAGGGTCTCTTCAGCCAGCGCGGCTGGCTTTGAACCTGCGCGATCCTCCTGTCTCCGCCTCCCAAGCGCGGGAATTACGACTGTGCGCCACCACGCCCGGCTTATTCTTTATTTTGAAACAGGGTCTCACTGAGTTGGGAAGGGCCTTGCTAAATAGCTGAGCCTGTCTGCGAGCCGTGATCCTCCTGTCTCAGCCTCCCCCAGTGCTGGGATCACAAGAGTGCGCCCCCACGCCCGGCAACCCTAGCCCTTTTTATTTTGTATTTTGAAACAGGGTTTTGTTAAACTGCTGAGGCTGACCTTCAACCTCATATCCTCCCATCTCAGCCTCCCCAATGCTGGGAAGACAAGCGTGCGGCACCACACCCCGTGTCCCTGTGGTGAGGTTTAACAAGCACACCACGAAGGCAGTGTGCACCGTCTCCAAACCCCCGGCCCCCAGAGACGGCCGGAGGCCGGGTGGCAAGGAGACCGTCGGAGCCCGTACCTGCGACTTCTCCACGGAGGCGGTGTGCTTGTCACACATGGGGCTGATCTCCATACCCCGCTCTCTCTCCCTGTCTCCCTGCTGGAAGAACTCCGCCATGATGCGGTCGGTCCACTGTCGGTACAGCTCCAGCGGCTTGGTGGGGTTGCTAAGGTCCGCGCAGTGCACCATGTTTCGGAGGACCTGCATGGGGCGGGGCAAGGGACATCAGAGGTCACGCTTCAGCCCGGCTGGCGGGCCTCAGGGTTCTCCTCACCCAGCTGGAGGGGTTACTGGGTGAAGGAAGTAGGGAGGAGGGAGAGAGGAAGTAGAAGGGGAGAGAGGAGCCGGCGTGGTGGCGCACCCCTGAACCCCAGTATTTAGGAGGCTGAGACAGGAGGATCGTGGTTGGAGGACAGCCTCAGCAAGTAGTGAGGCCCTCATCCACCTAGAGAGACTCTGCTTTAAAATAAAGATAAAATAGGGCTGGGGGTGTAGCTCGGAGTAGAATGCCTCTGGGTTCAATCCCCAGCACCACAAAAAAAAAAGAAAGAAAGAAATGGAAGAGACGGGGGGGGGGGGGGGGTGATGGAGAGAGAGGAAACGAGGGCAGAGGGAAGGGGAGGCGGGGCAGAGGAAGGGGAGAGGGTAGCAACTGAGGAAAAACAGGAGGACCTGGGAGCCTGAGACGGGGCGGTCACAGTTTTGAGGCCAGTCTCAGCAACTCAGTAAGACCCTATTTCCAAAACTAAAATAAAATAAAACAAAATAGGCCTGCGGTATGTCTCTAAGGTAGAATGCCCCTATATCCAGTCCCCTGCACCCAAATAAGTAAATGAATAGATAAATAAATAAATAGCTGGGCATAGTGGTTCATATTGTAATCCCGCTCCTTGGGAGACAGGGGCATCACAGGTTCAAAGCCAGCTTTGGCAATTTAGCGAGGCTCTCAACAACTTAATGAGACCCTATTTAAGAAATAAAATCAGCCAGGCGTGGTGGCGCACGCTTGTAATCCCCGTGCTTGGGAGGCTGAGACAGGAGGATCGCGCAGGTTCGAAGCCAGCCTCAGCTACTTAGTGAGGCTCTCAGCAACTTAGCGAGACCCTGTTTCCAAATATAAAATATGTCTGGGAGTGTATCCTGGAGGTAGAAGGCCCCTGGGTTCCATCCCCAGTACCACCCAAACAAAAGATTGGAAGCCGGGCATGGTGGTGCACGCTTGTCATCCCTGTGCTTGGGAGGCTGAGACAGGATTGCACAGGTTTGAAGCCATCCTCAGCTACTGAGTGAGGCTCTCAGCAACTTAGTGAGACCTGTTTCCAAATAAAATATAAAATAGGTCTGGGAGTGTAGCCTGGAGGTAGAAAGCCCCCCTGGGTACCATCCCTGGTACCACAAAAAAAAAAAAAAAAAAAAGAAAGAAAGAAAGAAGGAAAATCTGGCTGGGGGGCAGTGCAGCTTGGAGGTGGAATACCTCTGGGTTCAATCCCCAATAAATAAATAAGCAAATTAGATAAATAAATAAATATAGGGCCAGGGTATAGATCTGAAATAGAACTGAGGGTTCAACCCCTAAGTGCCCTCCCCCCAAAAGAGAGGAATGGGACAGCTGGGAGGAGGTGAAAGGGTGGGGAGGCGGGAGGGGGTCGGAAAAGGAGACGAGGGGGCAGACAGCTGACGGCAGCTACCCAGACCTAAAGGGGTGGGGGAGGAGAAGGGGTCCAGTCTCCTGTTATGGCGGTCGTGGGGCACCTGGATGCGGTCGGAGTAGTTGTCCAGCAAGAGGACCCCTGAGCTGGTCACTTTCTTAGTCTCCACCATGGTCTTCAGGTCAGCCAGGAGGGTCATGTGCTTGGACATGTCAGTGGCCAGCACCTGTGGACGCGCGAGCGTCACCGGAGCCGAAGCCCGCCGCCTGCCCGCGCCCAGCCGGCCAGGGAAGGACCCCGCCCCGCCTCCAGGCCCCGCCCACCATGTCCATGACCATCTCCAGCCGGCCAGGGAAGGGCCCCGCCAGACCCCACCCCCGGGAGGCCCCGCCCCTCCGCCCGGCCCCGCCCACCATGTCGATGACCATCTTGCGCAGGCTCTGCCGCTGGCGTTTGCTGAGGTTCTGGAAGATGTCGCAGTTCTCCTCCTGCAGTAGCTTGAAGCCCACCGCCAGGTGGTGGTTCTCGAGCACCGACTCGTCGTTGTACATGAGTGCCAGCTCCGAATCTGCAGCCAAGACTCAGAAGTCAACTTTGGGCCACCCGCCTGGCTGGCTCCGCCCCTGAGGGTTAGGCCCCGCCCCACACCACCAGCTCCGCCTTCCAGTCAATGAACACAGGCCCCACCCACAGGCTCCGCCTCCATTCTGCCAAGCCCTGGTTCTCAGCCACTTAGGCCACGCCTCCAGCCCATCAGGCTCCGCCTCCATTCTGCCAAGCCCTGGTTCTCAGCTCCTTAGGCCACGCCCCCAGCCCACCGGGCTCCGCCTCCATTCTGCCAAGCTCTGGTTCTCAGACCTCAGGCCACGCCCCCAGCCCATCAGGCTCCGCCTCCATTCTGCCAAGCCCTGGTTCTCAGACCTCAGGCCACGCCCCCAGCCCATCAGGCTCCGCCTCCATTCTGCCAAGCCCTGGTTCTCAGACCTCAGGCCACGCCCCCAGCCCACCGGGCTCCGCCTCCATTCTGCCAAGCCCTGGTTCTCAGACCCACTTGCCACGCCCCCAGCCCACCGGGCTCCGCCTCCATTCTGCCAAGCCCTGCTCTCAAGTCAGTGAGCTTTGCCACCAGCCCACCTGGCTCTGCCCCCAGCCTGGCAAACTCTACCTCCATCCAGACAAGCCCAATTCCAGCCAATCAGGCTCCACCCTAACCTACATGACTCCACCCCCAGTCAAGCGCTGCCCCTAGGCTCCGCCTCCAACCCATTTGGCTCCTCCCCCTGCCTGGTTAGCTCCACCTCCCTTCGGTGAAGCCTGTTAGGCCCCGCCCTATTGTCCCCGCCCCCAGTACAGCCAGACTCGGCCCCCAGCCCCCGGCTCCTCCCCCAGGCCAGCGGGCAGCCGCGGGAGAGGCCACTCACTGGTGTTGATGAGGAACTGGTTGGAGACCCCAGGGTGGTCCACGTCGTGGATAGCAGCTGCAAAGAGGGCTGCGAGAATCTCCAGGTCAGTGAACACAGCCTGGGGGCAGAGAGACCGGGCCAGAGGCAGAGATTGGAGTGAAGGGGACCAGAGAGCCAGGGTGGGAGGAGGATGGGTGAGCGGGAGGCGCGGGTTAAGGAGATGCGTGAGGCCCGGTGGGCGTGGCGGCGCGTGCCTGCAATCCCAACACGCGTCACCACGTCCAGAGGGTCACAAGTTTGAGGCCAGCCCCTGCAATTTCGAGTCCATCTAAACTGGGGGTACAGCTCAGTGGCAGCGGGCCCTCGGGTGCCAACCCCAGTATTAAAAAGAGAGAGAGAGAAAGGGGGGAGGGGAGGAGAGCGAGAGAAGGGTCAGGAGAGGAAGATAGAGAGAGACGGCGAGAGGTGGGCGACGGGGCGAGGGCCGGAGGCCTGGGGCGGCGCTCACATCCAGCGCGGGCGTGGCCAGCAGCACGTGGGTGGACTGCAGGACGTCGGCCGCGTGCAGGCTGTTGTGGTAGGCCACGTCGGCGTGGTAGTGGTCCTCCAGCGTCAGCATGTACGTCACCATGGTGTCCACGGGGATGTGGAATTTCTTGAGCAGGTCCCGCTCCTGGGGGCGGGCAGGGCAGGGCGGTGACCCCTGCCGGCCCTGCGCACCTGGCCGGGGCCCCTCGCAGCCCGGCCCTCCCCGCCGGCCCCATCACCTGGAAGATGGTGTACATGATACAGCCGAGCGAGCGGCCCCCGGCGTAGTCGGACACGCAGAAGATGTTCAGGCCCCATTTGCTCAAGTTTTCCAGTTCCTGCGGGGGCAGAGGGCAGAGGTCAGGGGCCTCCAGACCCTCTTAGGGACCAGGAGTCCCGGGCGAAGGGACACACGGCGGCGGCCTGGTTCTCCACCCAGCACCTGACCGGGTGAGGCCCACCCGGCCCAGAGAAGAGACCCGGCTTCTCCGAGATCCTGTGGCCCCCAAGAAACACTGAGCCAGGTACCGAGGCACACACCCATCACCTCAGTACTTGGGGGACTGAAACAGGAGGGCCGCAGGTTCGAGGCCAGCCTCGGCAACTGAGTGAGGCCCTCTGTAACTTGGTGAGACCCTGTTTCAAAATAAATAAAGTAGGACTAGGAGGGTAGCTCAGGGGCAGAACGCTCCTGGGTTCCATCCCCAGTGCCTCAAAGACAAACAAATGCCCGCGCTTGGGAGGCGGAGACAGGAGGACCGCGCAGGTTCGAAGCCAGCCGCTCTGGCTTAAGAGACCCTGTTTCCAAATAAAAAATATAAAACAGGTCTGGGGGTGTAGCCCGGAGGTAGAAGGGCTTCCAGGAACCCCAGTACCACCAAAAACAAAAACAAAAACAAAAACAAATGAAGCCGTAAGCTAGCTCAGCCTCTAAGATCAACTGCTTGTGAGCCCTCCACCCCGGGTTACCAGGAGCAGGAGAGGAACACTGGTTTATTTTCCTTGTGTCCTTAGACTCCAGGACAGGGCCAGGACATGCAACCCAAAGGGACCGATGCTCCAGAGAAGGCCTCAGAAAATAGCTAGGAGCTGGCCATGCAATCCCAGTACCGAGGAGGCTGAGACAGGAGGATCGCACATTGGGAGACAGCCTCAGCAAGTAGTGAGGCTCTCGGCAGCCTGTGAGACCTCTCTCAAATATAAGGAAAAGCCGGCATTGGTGGCGCACACTTGTAATCCTAGTACTTGGGAGGCTGAGACAGGAGGATCGCAGGTTCACGGCCCGTCTCAGCTACTTAGTGAGGAACTCTGGAACTTAATGAGAACTTGTTGGAAAATAAAGAATAAAAAATTGGTCTGGGGTGTTGCTCGGAGATAGAATGCCCCTGGGTTCAGTCCCCAGTGCCACGCCAAAAAAAAAAAAATAATAATAATAATTAAAAGAATAGGGCTGGGGATGTAGCTCAGATGTAGAATGCCCTTGGGTTCAATTCCCAATACTACCAAAAAAAAAAAAAAAAAAAAAAAAAAAAAAAAGGGTTGGGCGTAGCTCAGAAGTAGAATGATGAAGCCTGGTGTGGTGGCACACGCTTGTAATTCCAGCATCTGGGAGGCTGAGACAGGAGGATCTGAGTTTGAGCCCGGCCTCACCACTTAACGAGGCCTTCTGCAACTTAGCCTGACCCTGTTTGAAAATAAAGAATAAAAGGACTGAGGGTGTAACTTGAAGGTAGAATGCCTCTGGGTTCAATCCTCAGCACCACCAAAAATTAAAAAAAGAGAGGGTAACGATAAAAATCGTCGGAGTGTCGCTGGGGTTTGCCTGGTCCACTCCCAGGAGGGCCTGGCAGGTCTGGATTGGAGCAGACGCTATCTGGGCCCCGTCCAGACCCGGCTCACTTCACTGGCCTGCACTCCGCCCCCAGCTGCTGGGGTGCAGCTTGCTGTGACTCACAGCTGCCCCTTCCTCCTGCCCCCTGGAAGGAGCGAGCGGGACAGGGATTAAGGGCTCCCTTCTCCTTCCTGTCCTCCGCGTCACCTCCCTCCTGAGGCCCCTCAACTTCTCAGGCTGATTCCTGGAAGCCCAGCTGAAGACGTGCCCCCCATCCTTGGGCCCCCGCTCCCAGGGCGCTGCACCCACTTGGGCCAGGAGGTCCTCTTGGTCGGTCTCCACCCCGAAGCGTGGGATGCTGGTGTTCAGAGCCTTGCTGTGTGCCAGCTTCTTCACCCCTGTGATCTGTGACATGGGCTGGAACTGTGGCCCGGGGGGCGGGGGCTGCTGGGAGGGTCTCTGTCGTGGCGGTTCGGGGGTGTCCCTCTCTTTCATCGTGGGCGATGGGATCTCCACTTCATTCTGTTTGTCTGCAGAAGATGGCGGGGCGGAGGTGACAGGCATGAACACCCTCCAGGGACGCTCCCTCCACCCTCAGCCTCCTCCGGGTGCCCGGCCAGCCTCACCCAAAGGAGCAGAACCCTTCTGGGTCTCCCACTGATGGAAGCCGGAGGGGACAGAGGAATTCTTCTGAGAGGCGGCAGGCGGAAGGGGGGGCCCTGGGGCTGGCCCCGGGGTGTGGGGTGACCCGGGGCCGATTGCCAGGCTCGGCCGAAAGGCGCTGTGGGAAGTCAGGGAGCGGGGCGGCGAGGCCTGGGACAGCCGCTGCCTACCCCTGACACCCAGGGTGCCGGGGAAAGCACCCCCATGGTGGCCAAGAGTGCTGGTGGGAAGGGGGGCGTTTGGGAGGAGGGAGGGGAGAGGGGTCTCTGGCTCCATGGCCCCCTTGGGCACCACCCTGCCTGGGGGCCAGCCCCTGGAGCCCTTCTCCGGCTTTCAAGGCCTTCCAGCGCCCAGCCAGGGCCACCCATTGTGACCTGAGGCCTCTGGTCAATGGCAAGACCGGATGGATCATTTGCATGCCAAGCCCCCATTGGCTAGATCCTCAGAACTCTAAGGCAGGCCACACCCCCAGGGGCAGAAGCATCCAAACCTGAACCGTGTGTGTGTGTGTGTGTGTGTGTGTGTGTGAGGTACCATGGATAGAACCCAGGAGCATTCTACCTCTGAGTTACACTCCCAGCCCACTTTTTAATTATTATTCTTATTTTGAAACAGAGTCTCATTAACTCACAGAGGGCCTCTCAAGTTGCTGAGGCTGGCCGCGAACCTATGACCATCCTGTCTCAGCCTCCCAAGTACCTGGATTACAAGCATCCGCCGCCACACCCAGCTTGAACCTGATTTTTACGACTGGGGAGTGAATCCAGGGATGCTCTACCTCGAAGGTACACCCCAGCCCTGTTTTATTTTTTTATTTTGAAATAACGTCTCACTGTGCTGAGGGTTCACCTGCCTCAGCCTTCTAAGTATTAGGTATACAGGTGTGTGCCATCATGGTAGGATAAACCCCATTTTTAGGCTTCTTAGGGGATCTGAATTTAAGGGGCTTTATAGTTTGGGTGAAAAAATGTATTTTTTTTTTTTCTTGGTGGTACTGGGGCTTGAACTCAGGAGCATTCTACCTCTGAGCGATACCTCCAGCCCCATTATTGCTGAGGCTGACTGCAAACTTGCGATCCTCCTGTCTCAGCCTCCCAAGTCCCGGGATTACGGGCGTGTGCCCCGCACCCGGCTTGAGGGTCATTTAATAATTTTCCATCTCTGCAGTGCCGGGGATGGAACGCAGAGCCTCATACCCACTAGGCAAGAGCTAAGCACGGAGCTTAGCTTTATTTATTTTTGGGTGCTGTGGATTGAGCCCAGGGGCATTCTACCTCCAAGCTACACCCCCAACCTCATTTTATTTATTTATTTATTTATTTATTTATTTATTTATTTTTGCGGTACTGGGGATGGAACCCAGGGGCATTCTACCTCCGAGCTCCACCCCCAGCCCTATGTTTTATTCTTTATTTTGAAACAGGGTCTCCCTGAGCAGCAAAGGGCCTCACTAAGTAGCTGTCTGCGAACCGCGATCCTCCTATTTCGGCCTCTCGAATGCTGGGGTTACAAGCCCTCGCTACCGTGCCTGGCTTTTTTATTTATTTATTTATTTTTGTGTGGAACTGGGGTTGGGACCCAGAGGCTTTCTACCTCCGGGATATACTCCCAGCCCTATTTTATATTTTATTTGGAAACAGGGTCTCACTGAGTTGCTGAGAGCCTCACTAAGTAGCTGAGGCTGGCTTCGAACCTGCGCGATCCTCCTGTCTCAGCCCCCCAAGCTCGGGGATGACAAGCGTGCGCCACCACACCCGGCTGGCTTATTTTATTTTTGAAACAGGTTAGGTTGATGAGAGTCTCACTACTTGTTGAGGGTGGCCTCCAACCTGCCATCCTCCTGTCTCAGCCTCTCAAGTACTAGGATTACAGGCACGTACCACCAGACTGACCCTGTGAAGCTCTGTAAGTTTAGAAATTTTATGTGAATTTGGCTAGGAACCCAAGTATTCTTTGGGGGTTGGGAGTCTCAGAGTTCCATTGGGTTTCTGCTGAGTTGGGGGCTTTCAGCTTGGAGATGATTTCTGGGGTTCTGAGGGTCCAACCTTGTGTGTGCCCCACTGAGCTCTGCCTTGAGCCCCAAGACGTTCTAAATGTGGGTTCTGTCCAAGCTCCGGCCCCACAGAGCCAGGGCACCACAGGGTGGGAGTCCACAGGACCCACGGGCGGGCGGCCCCTCCAGCCCACGTGCCCCACGGCTGCCCCACACTCACCCAGGAACGTGGTGGATATGTACTCTGAGACCTGGTTTCCTGACCTGCTCATTTCTGAGAGCTGTGTGAGTTCTCGGTTCAGCATCCTCTTGAACTAAAGTCAAGGGGTCGAGAAGGAGGGGTGATGGGGGGTCATCGCCGGGGTCACATGACGCCAGCCCTTCCCGCAGACTCCTGAAGCCCCCAGGAGTCCCTCCTGCTGCCCGGCTCAGAGGCTCTAAGGGCTGCCTGAGGGGAGAGGCCAGCCCCTCCTCTCCTCCAGCTCTGGATGGGGGGCCCAGGCCGCGGGGTGGGGTGTCGGGATCAGCAGATCCCTCCTCCTGAGGGAAGAGGGGCTCCCCTCCCCTAGCCCCTCCCAAAGAGGAGTCAGAGGGGCACCTGTGGAAGGGAGGGGCTCCCGCCTAACAGGGAGCCAATGGGGTGCCAGGAGAACCCCGTCGCCATGGTGATGGGAGTCTCCTTAGCAACTCCTCTTCCAACCAGCTGCTGAGCTGGGGAAAGGGGGGCAAGCCGGCGGCCCCTTAACCCTTGCCTTCCCAGTGTCACCCCCGGCCCAGGTCTCCTCAGACAAGGACCCCAATACATGGGGTTCCTGGCCCGGAGCTACAGCCCAGTGTGGAAGGAGGGAAGGGAGTACCCAATCTTGAGAGGGTTAGCCAGGACATGGGAGAGTAGCCAGTTGAGGAAACCCAGCTGGGTCCCCCAGGGGAGGGGGCGGGGGTTCCCACCACGACCCCCTCCCCCCAACCCTAGCGGGTGGGCCGATAAATGGAGTGCACCCGAGAGCCGCGGGCCCAGGCCCTCCTGGTCCTCTCCATACAGGCCTCCGCTGTGACATTGTGTACAGAGGAGAAAGGGCATCGCTCCCCGCCCCCAAGCTCTGCCGGGGCACCCTCAAAGCCGAGCCCAGGGCCAGCGAGGCGGTGGGCACCAGGCAGGAAGGGGTCCCACACTGGGACAGGGTGGCCACTTCCCTGGGCTGCCCGGAGACCCTGGGTACACGGTAATGAATGCGCACACACACACACACACACACACACACACACACACACACACAGCTGCACCCTCTCCCCAGGCTGTCCCCGACCTACCCAGTGTCACACAGCCCAGACATACACATCAAGGGGTACACCCTGTAAAGCAGCCACACTGCCATTGGGGTCATGTCCTAAAAACATGGGGGACCTAGGGGCTGAGAGACAGGGGCATCAGACAACACCATCATGCTCAGGGTGGTCTGGCTGCAGACAGGGCCACGCCAGGACCCGGCGGGACTCACACACTCCCCCACTGTCGCACCGAGAATCCCTAGCCCCGGGGAAGCCCACACGCCCTCGGCCATCCACACCCAGTCCCCTGCCAGAGTCCCAAGGCTTCACGTCCAGCCCACACATGTGCACAGCGGCCTGCCCGGGGCAGGGGCTGGAGAGTCTGAGCTGGAGGGTCTTCCCACCCCTGCCCCCCAACATCTGTCTGGCTCCCCCTACCTGGTCCCACCAGCCCACCAGCCACGGCTTGGAGCAGGTCTCACAGAAGAAATCGACCAGGGGCATCTTGGAGCCTTAGCCCCACTCGGGGTGCCGCACGCAGAGCCTGAGTCCAGGCCTGAAAGGCCACGGGGAGGGGGTGCTGGGCAGGGGGGGGGTCTGAAAGGGGAGCCGCGGAGGGGCCTGGGCCGGCCCAGCAGGGCTGGGGGCTCCCTTCCCCTCCGCGCTCCCAGCAGCAGCCCTGGTTACATGATCTGCCGGGTCCTGGCCCTGAGGGGCCCCCCAGCGGCAGGGGCTGGAGGTGGCCGGGGGCCCCTGCCCATGGGGGGTGCGGGGCGAGGGTCCCGGGAGGAGCCGCAGCGGCTCGGGGCTCTGCGTGCACCCGTGTGCGCGTGTGCCTGATTACTGCGGCGCTGCCAGGCTGTATACAAAGTCAGGTGGTGCCGGGGGTGGGGGGGCGTTAAAGGGGCATCGGAGCCCACGGGCCTCAGTCAGGACCCAGGAGTGTCCCCTCTGCAGACAGACAGACAGACACACACACACACACAGACACACACACAGACACAGACACTCCACACATGCACAGACGCGCACACGCCAGGACACACCTTCCACAGACTCATACATGCCCTGGCACTTGCCACTTGAGCACGGATAGACGAGAGCTTTTAAAAGTCCTGCGCTTACGACACAGGCCACCGGAGGCAGTCACGGCTCCCAGGCCCACATATTTACAGGTATATGGACACCACACAGGGTCAGAAGGCCAGGTCCAGACGCACACCAAACCCCACAGAGTTGAACTTTTTTTTTCCCCCAGTACTGGGGATGGAACCAGGGGCCTTCTACCTCCAATCTACACCCCAGCCCTATGTTTTATTCAGGGTCTCACTGAGTTGCAGAGGGCCTCACTAAGTAGCTGAGGCTGGGTGCTAACCGCTATCCCGTCTCAGCCTCCCGAATGCTGGGATGACAAGCGTGCGCCACCACGCCCGGCTACAGACACACATTTCAAACAGGCATATGTGTGTGTTTGGACAGAAACATCCCTCGGCTGACCCAAGAGAGGCTATTCACACTGTCACCCATCGATGTGCAAATACACGCGTGCACAGCCCTCTCCAGAGACACACACGTTCTCAGGGCCTGAGCCACCCTCAGGCACCCTCAAACGCACACTTCCCCAGACAAGCCCCGACCCACGGATGTATGCGCTCCCTGGCAAAGGTGCCCCGCCTCCACACTCATTTCCTGATAGGCATCCGCCCACAAGGGCTGCCACGGCTGCTCTGCTCGGTCCTAGGCCTGCTTTCTGAGCGGTGCCCCCTGGAGTCGTGCAGTGCACACGCGCCGCTGTGCACGGAAACCTTGCACCCGCCGGCAGCTCTGTGAAGACACTCGCGGTCACAACTGGAGATACACCTGGATCAACTTCATACCTGCACACGCACGCACCCCTCTGGCACAGCCCGCACGTGCAGAGCCTCACACAATCACCAGCACACACCCATACACCCTCCACAGGTACACACCTAAGCACCACTCCTTGCAACCCGCTGCAAACACATCAACAACCAGCTTTGCAAGTGCACCGCACAGACCTACAGCCACAGACACACGCCCGCAGACCCTACAAGTACCCAACCCAAGGGGGACCGTGACTCCCCACGGGTCGGATGGAAACCAGACACACACAGCGGAATCCTCCATCCCTGGGGAAACCAGAGTCCACAGAGGCTACAGGTCTTGAAACAGCCGCCCAAGGGGTGACCTTAGGAATTTGCCCCATCCCCAGGGTCCCACCCAGACGTTGGCCCCATCCTCGCCCGCCTCGCCCAGTGGCTAACCCTGCCCACCGGCCCCGCCTACTGGCTGGCCCCGCCCCAGCATTGGCCTAGGGTCCCACTCCATTGGCCCTACCCAGGAATTGGCCACACCCACACCGGCCGCGTGCAGTGGTTGGTTGGTCGCGCCCACAGGCCACGCCCGCTTCCCTAGGCCAGATGGAAGAATTGGCCCTGCCCATTGCCCCACCCACCACCTGGCCTATAGCTCCACCCCCAGAAGCCTCGCTCCGTGGTTGGCTGCACCCAGAGGCCCCGCCCCCGGCCCCGCCCAGGGCGCTCCCGCGCCCCAGCCCCGCTCACACCTTGTGCGAAGCCATCTCGCTGACCGAGCGGTAAGTCTGCATGGTTTCCAGCTGCTCCAGGCACCAGTCCAGTTCCTCCAGCGTCTCCCGGGCCAACTGCTGACATGTCTCCTCTGGAGAAGAGGCGGCCGCCGTGGTGACCAAGAGGGTCGGCAGGCAGACCCCCTAAAAGACCCCAGCCCGCGGTGGGCTGGTTGCCGGGGAACGGGGCGGGGGGGCGCCCGGCACCAAGGTTAAGGGATCCCCACTGGGGCGGCGAGATGGGCCCTCTCCCGCCCCTCCGCTCGGCTACCTGACAGCGTGGCCTTGCAGACGGGAGTCGGGCCTCCCAGCGGGGATCGCCTGCGAAGAAGGGGCGCCAGTGTCACCCCGCCTGCCCCCATGATAACGCCAGTCTGCCCTCACCGCATCTCCAAACTGCCGCCATACGTTCGGCCTGCAGCCTCCCAAAGACCCCAGGAGAACTCATTCTACAGACGAGGAGAGGGAGGCCCAGGGAGGCCGGCCTGGCCTCCTCAGGGCCACACAGGTGATGAGCGCGGGCGCCAGGTCCGGGGACCCACTCCCCAATTCCTCCAACCCTCTGAGGACGGCTCCGTCCTGCACCTGCTCAGCCGCGCCCCTACCCACAACGCCCTCCGCTCCTGTTTACTGAGCACGTACTGTGTGCAGGGCAATGTCCTAGCGCCTTTTACATCATCTCCTCCATGCCCCACTGCAGGTGCCAATGAAGGTGCCACTGGCTACTGTCATTCTGCGTTCCTTGCCCAGCAAACAGTGTTCCAGCCGGGGGCAGCCTCCCTACCAGGCAGCCAGCCAGCCAGCCGCTTGTTTAGGAACTTTCTGTGTCTCAGGCCTTTTTGTGTGGGAATTGAACCCAGGGGCATTCTACCTCTGAGCTACCCCGCAAACCCTATTTTTTATTCTTTATTTTGAAACAGGGTCTCACTGAGAAGCTGAGGTTGCCCTCAAACCGCGATCCTCCTGTCTCAGCCTCCCAAATGCTGGGATTACAAGCGTATGCCGCCACACCAGCTTTTTTTTTGGTGGTACTGGGGGTGGAACCCAGGTGCTTTTCTACCTCCGGCTATACTCCCGGACCTATTTTATACTTTATTTGGAAACAGGGTCTCACCGAGTTGCTGAGAGCCTCACTAGGTAACTGAGGCTGGCTTCGAACCTGTGTGATCCTCCTGTCTCAGCCTCCCAAGTGCTGGGATTACAAGTGTGCACCACCACGCCCAGCCTCTACTCTTTATTTTGAAACAAGGTCTCACTGAGTTGCAAAGGGCCTCACTAAGTAGCTGAGGCTGTCTGCAAACAAATGCCAGCTTCCCAAGTGCTGGGATTACAAGTGTGCGCCACCAAGCCTGGCTTAAACATGGTGCTCTTAGGTTGCTGAGGGCCTCAATAAATTGCTAATGGTGGCTTCAAACCTGCGATCCTCCTGTCTCAGCCTCCCGTGTCCCAGGATTACAGGCGTGCGCCACTACGCCCGGCTTGCCTTAAGCATTTAAGTACAACAGCTCTCTGGCTCAGAAGGAGCTGTGGCCTGAAGCCAGGATCAGAGAAGCCCCGTGCCTGCCTTAGGTCCCAGGGCAGGGCTGGGAACCGAACCCGCCGTGTTAACCTTGTGACCCCAGGTGCCAGGGCCCGCCCGGCTTACTTGTTGCTGGGAATGGGCACATTGGTCAGGAGAGAGAAGTTGCTTCTCACGCTGCGGAGGCTGGCCAGCACCTGGGGCGGGGAGAGAGATCGTGAGGAGAGGCAGCTGCGGCGGGGCGAGGTGGGCCCTCCCCTCCGGAGCCCCCGAGCAGGTGGTCCCACCTGTGCGAATGGCGTGACGATGAGGTCCTCAGTGTGCCTGCAGCAGAGAACAGAGGCAGGTCAGACACCCCCAAGGGAGCCCCTCTAGGGTGGACGCTGCGGACGGGGCTGGGCAGGCCGGCGGGCAGGGACAGGGAGAGGCCGCTTATATTGGCTGAGGGTGGCGCTGCTGCCAGCACTGGTCCTGAAGGACACTGTACAGGGCAATCGCTGGCCAGGAGAGCGGGGTGAAGAGGGGGAACCCCAGAGGCCGCTGTGGTGCAGGAGAGCAGGGTCGGGGGAGGGGGGTGGAGGAGGGCCGCAGGGCGGAGGGGCCCTGGATGGGAAGGGGCAGGACGAGGAACACAGCCGGACCAGGGCCAGCTGGCCTGGGGCTCGCTTCTCAGCAAGGGCTCCGGGTCAGGGGAGATAGCTTGGGGTCGACTTCGGGAGGCCAGGAGGGTGCTCAGGTCGGGACAGTCCCTTGCTAGAGGACCGTCAGGCTCAGGACAGGTCAGGGCCGGGCGGGCAGGGCTGGGCTCTCCTTTGCTACTGGGGATGGAACTCAGGAGCATTCTACCTCCAAGCCACACCCCGGCCCGTTTTTTTTTTTTTTTATTATCCTTATTTTTTTGGTGGTACTGGGGATAGAACTCAGGGGCGTTTGACCTCTGAGCCACACCCCCAGCCCTATTTTTTCTTTATGGTGGTACCGGGGTTCCTGGAAACCCTTCTACCTCCGGGCTACACTCCCAGACCTATTTTATACTTTTTATTTGGAAACAGGGTCTCTTAAATCAGCGCGGCTGGCTTCGAACCTGCGCGATCCTCCTGTCCCAGCCTCTCAAGCGCAGGGATTACAAGCGTGCGCTGCCACGCCTGCTGGCCCTATTTTTTTTTTTTTTTTTTTTTTTTTGTGGTACTGGGGATGGAACCCAGAGGCTTTCTACCTCCAGGCTACACTCCCAGACCCATTTTATATTTTATTTGGAAACAGGGTGTCACTAAGTTGCTGAGAGCCTCACTAAGTAGCTGAGGCTGGCTTCGAAACTGTGCGATCCTCCTGTCTCAGCCTCCCAAGTACTAGGATTACAACTGTGCACCACGGCACCTGGCCCTTTATTATTATTATTGTGTGTGTGTGTGTGTGTGTGTGTGTGTGTGTGTGTGTGTTACTGGGGACTGAACCCAGGAGTGTTCTACCTCTGAACTACACCCCCAGCCCTATTTTTTCTTTTTCCGGTACTGGGGATGGAACCCAGGGGCATTCTACCTCCAAACTACATCCCCAGCCCTTTTTGTTTATTCTTTATTTTGAAACGGTCTCACTGAGTTGCAAAGGGCCTCAATAAGTATTATCTGAGGCTGTCCTCAAACCGTGATCCTCCGGTCTCAGCCTCCCGAATGCTGGGATTACAAGCGTTTGCCACCGCGCCCGGCTTCTTAATTTTTCATTTTGAAGCAGGGTCTCATTAAGTTTGAGGATAGCCTTGGACCTGCCATCCTCCTGTCTCAGCCTCACAAGTACTGAGATTACAGGCGGGGACCACTGTGCCCAGCTGGCTAAGGCCTTTGCAAGAGACTGCACCCTTTATAAGGGGGGGAAGGGCTGCTCATCCTTCACCGGGAGGGAGGACAGCTATGGGGGTGGCGTCCCTGACCTTGCCGAGAAGGGCAGCTTGCCCTGGGCCCAGGGGAGCTGGCGGGTGGGGCTGGGGTGCTCACGCTTCGCTAGTGACCGACGAGTTCCGGGACATGGTCTTGGGTGACAAGTCGTAGTCGCTGTCCGAGCGGTAGAGGAAGGACTCTCTGCGCTGGCTGGTGGCCGCCCCCGCGTGCAGCACGAGCCCCGGGCTCGCCTGCGAGTCCAGGGGGCTGCGGCCGGGGGATGGCGTCGGCCCATTTTCCGCCTCGAAGCTGCAGGAGAGATGGGTGGGGACAGAGGTCAGGGAGGTCAGGAGGAGGATGGAGACAGGGAATTCTTGGCAACGAGGGGGGTGTGAGCACTAACGAGGGAACGGCCGACCGCATCGCGGCTGCGCCTGGCTGGGTACCAGGCCCCGTTGCTAGTGATGGCCACCCGCCAAGGCCACAGGTTCAAGGTCATCGTTGGCTCCACTTCGCCCTTGGCATCCTAAATCAGCCTGGCGGCTAGAATCTGTCCAAATCCGTCCGCTTCTCACCCCTTCATGGTCACGGGACTCATCCTGGGCCAGCATCGGCGCCTTGGGACCTGGGCCTTTCCATCCAGGCGATTCCCCAAACGGCCGCCAGAGGGAGCGCGTGAGCGCCTGCGTGCGGTCCAGAGCGAGGGCCCGCCTGGCCCAGAGAAGCCGGGACACCCACTGCGGCCCCAGGTCCTGCCCCGTGACCTCCCACCTTGCTTCGCATCCACTCTGCTCCACCCACAGTGGCCTCTTCAAGCCGGGCGTGGCGGCGCCCTCCAGTAACCCCAGTAAGTGGGAGGCTAAAACAGGAGGATCACAGATTTTTTTTTTGGTGGTACCGGGGGTGGATTCCAGAGGCTTTCTACCCCGGGCTATACTCCCAGACCTTTTTTGAGGCCGGCCTCTGCAACTTAGCGGGGCCCTCGGCAACTTTGCGAGACCCTGTTTCAAAACAAATTAAATAGGGGCCGGGGCGTGGCGGCGCACACTTGTAATCCCAGCATTTGGGAGGCTGAGACCGGAGGATCTGGATTTGCAGACAGCCTCAGCTACTTAGGCCATTTGAGACCCTGTTTCAAAAATTAAGAATAAAAAGTAGGGCTGGGGGCGTGGCCCTGGGCTCCATCCCCAGCACCCCACACACAGAACACTCAGAGATCATCCCCTTCTACCTCGTCCAGCACCAGCTGACCCAGGGGCCCGGCCAGGCCCCTGCAGCACAGGTTGATTCCCTTTATGATCCAGATGCACGCTGCCTTTGCTTGGAGCCAGAAATAGTTCAGATCTGGATGTTGAAGCCAGCTGTGGGGGTGCACACCTGTCACCCCAGTACTTGGGGGGGGCGCTGAGACAGGAGGATAGCAGGTTTGCAGACAAAGTAGGCAGGCTCAGCAATCTAGCGAGACCCTGTTTCCAAATAAGAAATAAACTTGGGCTGGGGGTGTGGCTTGAAGAAGGCAGAATGCCTCTGAGTTCAATCCCCAGTACCACACACACCAAAAAGTTTGGATTTTCTTATGTGTGTGTTTGTGTGTGTTACTGGGGATTAAACCCAGGGGCATTCTACCTCAGAGCTACACCCCCAGCCCTATTTCTTATTCTTTATTTTGAAACAGGGACAGTTTGTAGACCCTGAGTTGCAAAGGGCCGCACTGAGTAGCCAAGGCTGTCTGCAAAGCGCGATCCTCCTGTCTCAGCCTCTTGAGTGCTGGGATTACAAGCGTGTGCCACCATGCCCGGGTCTCTTTTTATTTTACTTTTATCTTGAAACAGGGTCTGAGTTTCAGAGGGCCTCAGTAAATTGCGGAGGCTGGCCAGGAACCTGCGATCCTCCCTGTCTCAGCCTCCCAAGTACTGGGATTACAGGCGTCCGCCACCACGCCCAGTTTATTTTTTTGTTTGGAAACAGGGTTTCATTAAATTGCAGAGGGCCTCGGTAAATTGCTGAGGCTGGCCAAGAACCTGCGATCCTCCTATCTCAGCCTCCCAAAGCCTGGGATCACCACTCCCATCTAACACCCTGTTCGGGGAGGAAAAGGAGGCAGAAGGGCTGGGTGGGTTCATTGCCTGAGAACCACATCTTGCCTCCAGGTGCAGCCTAGAGTTCTGGGGTTCAGTGAGTCTACGGGGCAGGGGGCAGGAACACACCACAGCTCCCGCCCCTCCAGCCAGGTCCCCGGAGGTCAATCAATTTGCACGGTGGTGGCAAATACGTGGGCCCCAGAGGACTCGGCTCACGCAAACAGGAGCCCGGAGGCCCAGGTGGGAAGAGGACGGTCCCCAGAGCAGAGCTGTTTATTCTTCAAGACAGCTGAGGACGGACCTGAGCTGCAGAAGGGCCGCGGGGGCGCCCGTCCCTGGGCCTCCTGCTGACACAGCTCAGCTTAGGGCGGCCCAAAGTCAGAATGGTCCAGCCATGTCACGAAGGATGCCAGAGCCACAAACCACACACTCGGGGGCCACAGTGACCAGTTGGCGACCACAGCCACGCCCCCAGACACCCCCCAGAGGCGCAGGTCCTGCTCGAGACTCCTCCGCTGCGGGCACTGTGACCCTCCTCTTCTGTGGGACACAGGCCCGTTCACATCAAGTTGAGCCTCTGCTGAGCGTGAAGCCCAGAAGCAGGGAGCCCAGTCATGGGCCGGGAGGGCGGCACGACTGGCAAAAATCATAATAAAAGTCGGGCGTGGTGGCGCACGCTTGTAATCCCCGCGCTTGGGAGGCAGAGACAGGAGGATCGCGCAGGTTCGAAGCCAGCCGCGTGCGCTGGCTTAGGAGACCCTGTTTCCAAATAAAAATGTAAAAATAGGTCTGGGAGTGTAGCCCGGAGGTAGAAGGGCTTCCAGGAACCTCAGTACCACCAAAAATAAATAAATAAATTTTAAAAATCATAATAAAAAGGACTATTGCAGCCGGGCGTGGTGGTGCATGCTTGTGATCCCAGCACTGGGGAGGCTGAGACCAGAGGATATCGTGGTTCGTGGCCAGCCTCAGCTACTTTGCGAGGCCCTTTGCAACTCAGTGAGACCCTGTTTCAGAATAAAGAATAAAATACAGGGGTGGGGGTGGAGCTTGGAGGCAGAATGCCCCTGGGTTCCATTTCTAGTATCGAAAACAAAACAAAACCTAAGTTGCAGAGGGCCTTGAACCTGTGATCCTCCTCTCTCTGTCTCCCAAGTGCACCACCATGCCTGGCTACACTTTATTATTTATTTTTGGTACTGGGGACTGAACTCAGGGACATTCAACCTCCAGGCTACAACCCCAGCCTGATTTTGTTTTTATTTTGAAACAAGGTCTCACTAGGTTGATGAGAATCTCACTACTTGCTGAGGCTGTGCTCAAACCTGCGATCCTCCAGTCTCCGCCTTTCAAGTACTGGGATTACAGGCGTGTGCCACCAGGCCCAGCTCCAAACTGCACATTAAATGACAATCAGAGGCCAGCTGTGGTGGCACAGGCCTCTAATCCCAGTACTTGGGAGGCTGGAGGATCGCAGGTTCCCAGCCAGGCTCAACAGTTTAGACCCTGTTTCAAAATAAACAACAAAGAGCCAGGCGTGATAGCACACGCTTGTAATCCCAGCATTTGGGAGACTAAGACAGGAGGATCGAGGTTCATGGCGGCCCAAGGCTGCAGGGTACCCAAGGTCTGATCCCCAGCTCCACCAAAAAATAAACAATGATCATCTAAAAAAATTGACCAACAGAGCCAGGCGTGGCGGCTCACGCCCATAATCCCCACGCTTGGGAGGCTGATGGTTCATGGACAGCCTCAGCTACTTAGACCCTCTGCAACTCAGTGAGACCCTTTTGCAAACTAAAGAATAAAAATTAGGGCTGTCGGGAGTGTAGCTCGGAGGTCGAATGCCCCTGGGTTCCATCCCCAGTACTGAAAAAAAAATAAAAAAAGAAAAAAAATATATATATACATAAAATTAAACAAATAAACAACAAAAATTGAGGAGGGGATGTAGCTCAGCTAGAATATCCCTATAAATTCAATTCCCAGTAACACACAACACACACACACACACACACACACTCCAATCAGAGCCAGCTGCAGTGGTTCACGCCTGTAATCCCAGTACTTGGGAGACTGAAACAGGAAGATCACAGGTGCAAGGCAGCCTCAGCAACTTGGTGAGGTCCTCATAACTTAGCAAGAAGCCGGGCGTGGGGGCGCACGCTCGTCATCCCAGCATTCAGGAGGCTGAGACGGGAGGATCGCGGTTCGCGGCCAGCCTCAGCTACTTAGTGAGACCCTCCATAACTCAGTGAGACCCGGTTTCAAAATAAAGAATAAAAAATAGGGCAGGGGGTGTAGCCCAGATGTCGAATACCCCTGGGTTCCATTCCCAGACCCACAAAATAAACAAACAAACAAACAAAAACTTAGCAAAACCCTGTTTCAAAGTAAAAAATAAAATAGTCCTGGGGGTGTGGAAAGCCCCTGGGTTCGATCCCAATACCTTAAAAAAAAAAAAAAAAAAAAAAAAAAGGCTAATCAGCAGGTGTGTGTCTCGGTGCCTGGCAGCTGGGAAGGCAGGTCTCCCCAGGCTCCCTGCCCCTCCCCCTGGAGGTGCCAGGCCGCCTTTATGGAAAGGTCTGGCATTTGCTCAGTGAAGGTCACATGGAGGTTGAAGGCCCGTGTCGGCCAGGCGGGTGCTTGGTGCCAGGTGATACCGCTGTTTGTAGGGCTGGGTGCACCAGGAGCGTCCGGTGCGTTTGTCTGTGTGTCTGAACAGGGATCTGTGCATACAGGTGTCTGTCTGGAACCGTGCACCCGTGGCCACGGGGCTGGCTGCCCAGGTGCCCCTGTGTGTCCGAGTCTGGGCGGCCTCACAGGAGTGCCCTGCACAGAGGCTGTGACTGCCCGTGACCCCGGGGCAACGGGCAGAAGGTGCCCGTGGGAGTCCAGCCCGCAGAAAGGCCTGTGTGGCACTCGGCAAGTGGGCCCTGTCGAGGCTGCTTTGAGTACCACCTGTGCGTGCCCGGGGGGCACTTTCGGGTTCTCTTGGTGCCCAGAGACCCGCGACCCATATTATAAACACCACATGACCCCATCCCTCTGCCGATGGCAGTGTCCACGCGCGTCCACGCCGGGGCTGTGCGTGCGTGTGCAGGTACCTGACCCGGTGGGTGCTGGGTGGCGAGGACAAGTCTGGGATAGTCAGGGAACTAACTGAAAGGCCACTTCCTGGCCCGGTGTACCCAGCCTCCTCTGAACGCCTCGCAGGCGTTCAGGAACCTGTCCCCGCCCCCACCCACCCCAGCGGGTTCCAGCGGCTGCCTGCCTGGGGGAGGGGGAGAGGCTGCCTGCCTGGGGGAGGGGGAGAGGCCGCCGCCGAGCCCAGTGGCCTTAGGGCCCTGGCTTGCGGCCAGCGGCCTGGGAGTGCAGCCCAGGTGACGCTGGACACCCATATTTGCTGCCAGGGTGAGGTGCCAGCGTCCCCGGTTTGGGGGCGCAAAGAGGACAAGCCTCCACCTGGGGTAGGTAGGACTGGGGCATGCGCCCCAGCACCCACTCTGGGAGCCCTGGGCAGCACCTTACTTTATTTAGGGAAAGGGGTGTGGCCCCTGCCGGGTCCCAGAAGCCACTTACGGGGCGCCCCCCAGGCCGACTCGGGGCTCCCTTCCCAGCACAGCCACGCGCCCTCGGGTGGCCAGGGAGGCGCCCGGCGGCGGGCCACCCACCTGACGGATCTCCGCGGCCGGTGCCGGCGAGTGTCTTCATCGCTGAAGGAGAAGTAGGTCAGGCTCTCGGGGCCGGGGGGCAGCGCCAGGCCAGGGGGCCGGGCCCGGGCCCGGGGCGCGGCACCGGAGCGCATGGGAGCCCAGCTCGGCCGTCGGGGCGCATGGGGACGGCGCGCTCGCCCGCCCGGCCCGGCCCGGGTGTCCGCGGCAGCCGCCGGCCCCGCCTCCCCGCCCCGCCCCGCGCTGACCCTCCCCAGGGCCTGCCGGCCGCCCGGTGTCCCCGCGGGCCCGGCTCCGGCGTCCCGCTCCTCCCCGCCGGCCCCTCCGCCCTGACGTCGATGGGCGCCGGCTGCAGGTCCAGATGGCCGCACGCGCCCGCCCGGGGACACCAGTGCCCAGGGGAGGGTCGACGGGCAGGGAGGAGGGGCGGCTGGAGGAGGAAGAGGCCGAAACGGAGCCGGGTGGTGGAGCACGCTGGTGAGCCCAGCATTCGGGAGCTGAGACCGGAGGACCGCGGTTCGCGGCCAGCCTCAGCTACTTGGCGAGGCCCTTAGCAACTCAGTGAGACCCGGTTTCAAAATAATAATAATAATAATAATAATAAAATAGGGCTGGGTGTGCAGCTCGGAGTTAGAATGTGCCTGGGTTCCATCCCCAGTACCAAAAAAAAAAAAAAAGGATAAAAAATAGGGCTGGGGTTGCCAGGCGTGATGGCACGTGCTTGTAATCCCGGCATCCAGGAGGCTGAGACAGGAGGATCACGGTTTGGGAACAGCCTCCTCTACTTAGTGAGGGCCCTTTGCAACGTTGTGAGACCCTGTTTCAAAATAAAAGAATAAAAAATAGGGCTGGGTGTGTAGCTCAGAGGTAGAATGCCCCTGGATCCCATCCTCAGTACCACCAAAAAAATTAAAAAGTAGTGCTGGAGGTGTAGTTTGGAGGTAGGCTGCCTCTGGGCTCCATCCTTAGTAACACACACACACACACACACACACACACACACATCCAGGCATGGCATGGCGGCTCACACTAGTACTTGGGAGGCTGAGACAGAAGGATAGCACAGCAAGCCTCACCTACTTAAGTGAGGCTCATTCTAGAACCAAATGAGACCTTGTTGCAAAATAAAAAAGAGCTGGGGGTGGAACACGGAGGCCGATGCCCCTGGGTTCCAACCCTAGTACTGGAAAAAAAGGAGAAACTGAGACCCAAGAGAGAAGCGGCCGTCGGGCCATCCCTCCTCCTCCTCCTGTCTCCCGCCTGCGCGGCCACCCAAGGCCCAGGCCTCTGGGGCTCCCGCCGGCCCCCAGCTGGCCAGGCCGTGTCCTCCATGCCCAGGGCGCCCGGGCCACCCTGGACGGCAGGCCAGCTGCAGCTGAGGTCTGCACAGGAGCGGGTGGGAGTGCTTACTGAGCGCCTACTGCATGCCTCCCCCGGGTCTCCGCAGCCACCCGACCGCCGGGGCGAGTCCTGTCCGCCTGGAGATGGAGGGAGAGGACGGCCTGGCCCGGGCCTCGAACCCGCGGCCGGCGGCGCGCTCACCCGGCGGCCCAGGTCCTGGCATCCGCGGAGGGGCCGCGGGCGATGGTGGGGAGCAGCTGGCGAGGAAGCCGGCGAGGGTGGCGGCGGGCCGCCATGGCTCACAGGCCACTTGGCTCAGCTGGGGCCGCCCTGGGGCGGGGCGAGGCAGGTGCCCTGCGGCCTCCCCGCTGACCCCAGGCCGCCAGGGGCTCCCGCAGCCCTCAGCAACGCCCCACACCTCGGGGTGCGCCCCCAGCCCACGGACCTCAGGTGTCTTCCAGTGGCCTGAGACATAGGTCCCCCCAGGCCCTGGCTCGCCTGAGAAACTCAGGGGGCCCTAGGAGGCCGTCCTCCCATGAACCTATCGTCTATTTTATGGTAATTGGGACCGAAGTGACACCCCCAGCCCTATTTATTTTTATTTGGAAACGGTCTTGCAAAGTGGGTGAGAATCTCACTAGTTGCTGAGGCTGTCCCCCAACCTACGGTCCTCCTGTCTCAGCCTCCCAAGTACTAGGATTACAGGTGTGTGCCACCACACCCGGTTTGGGGACTCCAGAATTATTATTTGTGGTACTGGGATTGAACTAGGGTCCTTCTTTTCCTGAGCTATTCCCCGAGTCTGATTGTATTTATTGTTTTTTAAGTTTTAGTGGTAATGGTGATGGAACCCAGGAGCATTCTACCTCTGAGTTACAACCCCAGCCCTATTTTTTATTATTTATTTATTTGTTTTTATTTGTGGTACTGGGTGTGGAACCCAGGGCTTTCTACCTCTGGGCTACACTCCCAGACCTATTTCATATTTTATTTGGAAACAGGGTCTCACTCAGTTGCTGAGAGCCTCACTAAGTAGCTGAGGCTGGCTTCGAACCTGCGTGATCCTCCTGTCGCAGCCTCCCAAGTGCGGGGATTACAAGTGTGCGCCACCATGCCCTGTTCTTTATTCTTTATTTTGAAACTGGGTCTCACTGAGTTGCAGAGGGCCTCACTAAGTAGCTGAAGCTGTCTGCAAACCACAATCCTCCTGTCTCAGCCTCCCGAATGCTGGGATGACAAGTGGGCGCTACTATGCCCGGCTTTACAATTATCATCGTTACTTGAAAAAGCACATTAGCCCGGCGTGGTGGCTTATTATTAATAACTGGTGTCCCCCAGTGGCCTGAGACATCGGTCCCCCCAGGCCCTGGCTCGCCTGAGAAACTCAGGGGGCCCTAGGAGGCCGTCCTCCCATGAACCTATCGTCTATTTTATGGTAATTGGGACCGAAGTGACACCCCCAGCCCTATTTATTTTTATTTGGAAACAGGGTCTTAAGTTATTATAAATAACTTAGTGAGGCTCTCAGCAACTTAGTGAGGCCCTGTTTCCAAATAAGTATAAACTAGGTCTGGGAGTATAGCCCAGAGGTAGAAGGCCCCTGGTTTCCACCCCCAGTACCACCAAAAAAAAAGCAAGAAAAAGCATTTGTTAGTGCTTGTGGTCACGAGCCTCGGTGCTACCCAGGCAGCACGGTGCTGGTGATGATCCCGCGACAGCGGCTGGCCCTTGGGGATCCTCCCCATGGGCTTACTACCTCCACACCATTTGTCCCCATTTTACAGACAGGAAAACAGAGTCCTGGAGAGAAACAGCCAGCCCCAGGCTGTTTCAAGGTCACACACAGGCACCAGCTGAGCCAAGCTCCAGCCCAGCGCCAGCCACCCCTTTTATTACTGTCCCCCATGAACTAGCCTCTGTGGACATTTCTCTGTCGTAATTGCCTCTCCATGAAATGTTAATGCCCCTTTAAGTACTGTTTGTACGCGCGGCTGCCAGTCCTGAGGCCTTAAATTGTACCCACTGCGGATCGAAAATTTTTTTTTTCAGTCCTATTTTTTATTCTTTACTTTGAAACAGAGTCTCCCTGAGTTGCAGAGGGCCCCACTAAGTAGCTGAGGCTGTCCGTGAACCGCGATCCTCCTGTCTCAGCCTCCCGAATGCTGGGATGACGAGCGTGCGCCACCGCGCCCGGCTTTGAACATATTTTTTAAAAATGCATTTGCCAAGCGCCGGGCGTGGTGGCGCACGCTTGTCATCCCCGCGCTTGGGAGGCGGAGACAGGAGGATCGCGCAGGTTCGAAGCCAGCCGCGCGCACTGGCTTAGGAGACCCTGTTTCTAAATAAAAATATAAAAATAGGTCTGGGAGTGTAGCCCAGAGGTAGAAGGGCTTCCAGGAACCCCAGTACCACCAAAAAAAAAAAAAAAAAAAAAAAATGCATTTGCCAAGCCTGGCGTTGTGGTGCATGCCTGTGAGCTTAGTACTTGGGAGGCTGAGACTGGAGGATCGCAGGTGGGAGGCCAGCCTTAGCAAGTAGTGAGACTCTCAGCCAACCTCGCCAGACTCAGTTTCAAAATAAAAATCAAGCCGGGCGTGGTGGTGCACGCCTGTAATCCCGGCGTTTGGGAGGCTGAGACCGGAGGATCGCGGTTCGCGGACAGCCTCAGCTACTTAGTAAGAACCCGTTTCAAAATAAAAAATAAAATCAGCTGAGGCTGTCTGGAGTGGTGGTGCACACCTGTCATCCCAGTGCTTGGGAGACTGAGACAGGAGGATCACAGGTTCAAGGGCAGCTTCAGCAAGTAGTGAGACCCACACCCGCCCGGTGAGACCGAGCCAGGGGTGCAGCTCGGAGGCTGACCGCCCCCAGTGGCCACCCACGAACAGCCAGTTTCTGCCCCTTCAATGCGGTAGCACTAGGCCAAGAAGGCCGCGTTTCTCAGGCCTGGCATCCTGGACGTTTGAGGTTGGGCCCTCTGATCCTGGGTTGAGCACCGCAGCCGTGTCCCTGGTCCCTATCCACTAGATGTCAGCAGCAACCTTCACGGGACAGTTAAGCTGTTCCCAGCTGTTGCCCCAGCGCCCTACGAGGCCCGGAGAGCCCCGGGGGAGCTTTCTGCCTAGTCCCTAAGCCCCCTGCGCAGCCCACGGGCCGCCATCAGGGCGCACCTGGAAGTCGGCGTGCTGGGGGCAGCATCCCTCCCCCCTCCACCTTCCTGTAATGTTTTTCTCAGCTCAGCTCTGGAGAATAAGGTGCTGGACCCACGTCAGGATGGAGAAGCCAGCATTCTGGAGGCTGAGACGGGAGGATCGCAGCGCGTGGCCAGCCGCAGCTGGCCTGGAAGTGAGCTGCCCCCACTTCCCGGCTTCCGTCCCTTCCACTCACCCCGGCCCACGTTCCCACCACAGGACCCTTGCGCTGGCCGTCCCCTGTGGCCGGGACCCTCCATCGCACACCCACGTAGGCCTCCTCCCTGGACTGATTTAGGTCTGTGCTCAAATGTCACCTCCCGAGAGGCCCCGCTTGACCTCAGGATCCTCTGTTCTGCATACCCGCTTGTCACCGTCTATAATTATCAGTCGGCCGGACTTGCTATTTCTGCTTCACCTGCTAGTCTGAAAACTCCAGCCCGGGAGGCTGGATCTGTCCGGGCCTGGGCTGGAGTGTCGGGGGAGCGTCGGCACAGCACAGGGCCCGTTAGCAGACGAGGAAACCGAGGCTGTGCAGGCCAGAGGTGCGGAGCGAACGGCCACGCCCAGCTCTTCCTTCCCCTTTCTCTTTTTTTCTTTTTTTTTGGTACATGGGATCCCTCGGCCTATTTTTTGTGGAGCCAGGATTGAACTCAGGACATTCTACCTCCGGGCTATACCTCCCTCAGCCCAATTTTTTATTCTTTTATTTTGGGGTGGGGGGATACTGGGGGTGAAATCCAGGGACTTTCTACTTCCGGGATACACCCCCAGACCTATTTTTATTTATTTGTTTGTTTATTTATCTATTGCGGTACTGGGATGGAACCCAGGGACATCCTGCCTCGGAGCTACACCCCAGCCCTATTATTATTTTTGTGTTTTTTTTTTTTTTTTTGTGGTACTGGGGTTCCTGGAAACCCTTCTACCTCCGGGCTATACTCCCAGACCTATATTTTTTTTATATTTTTATTTGGAAACAGGGTCTCTTAAGCCAGCCTCGCTGATCCTCCTGTCTCCGCCTCCCAAGTGCAGGGATTACAAGCGTGCACCACCACGCCCGGCCCAGCCCTATGTTTTATTCTTTATTTGGAGACAGGGTCTCACTGAGTTGCAAAGGGCCTCACTAAGTAGCTGAGGCTGGCCGCCAACGGTCTCCTGTCTCAGCCTCCCAAATGCTGGGATTACAAGTGTGCACCACCACGCCCGGCTCCAGACCTATTTTATATTTTATTTGGAAACAGGGTCTCACTAAGTTGCTGACGGCCTCACTAAGCTTCAAACCTGCGCCATCCTCCTGTCTCAGCCTCCCAAGTACTGGGATTACAAGCATGCGCCACAATGCCCGGCTTTGTTTTTTATTTTGAAATAGTTGTTTTGAAATAGTTATTTTGTTTGAAATAGTTATTTTGAAATAAGTTGCAGAGGGCCTGCCTACTTTATTATTTTATTGTTGGTGCTGGGAATTCAGCTAAGGTGCATGCTATCTCTGAACTACACTTGTATTTATATGTTTGCTTATTTATTTATTTAGTGGTACAGGGGATTGAACCCAGGGGAATTCTACCTCCAAGCTGCACGCCCAGACTGACTTTATTCTTTATTTTTTTATTTTATTTTTTTATTTTTTTGGTGGTACTGGGGTTCCTGGAAGCCCTTCTATCTCCGGGCTACACTCCCAGACCTATTTTTATATTTTTGAAACAGGGTCTCTTAAGCCAGCGCAGCTGGCTTCGAACCTGCGCGATCCTCCTGTTTCCGCCTCCCAAGCGCGGGGATGACAAGCGTGCGCCACCACGCCCAGCTATTCTTTATTTTGAAACAGGGTCTCACTAAGATTTTGGAGAGCCTCACTAAGTAGCTAAGGCTGGCCACGAACCTACAATCCTCCTGTCTCAGCCTTCCCAAGTACGGGGATTACAAGCGTGCGCCACCACGCCCGGCCCCAGCTCTCTTTTTTATTCTTTATTTTGAAACAGGGTCTCACTGAGTTGCAAAGGGCCTCACTGAGTAAACCGAGGCTGGCCATGAACCAAGATCCTCCTGTCTCAGCTTCCCAAGTACCAGGATTACAGGCCTGCGCCGGCACATCTGGCTACTTTATCGGAAGTAGACAGAAGGTTCTGGTGCCCCTCTTGCTCTCTCAGCCCGTGGCCCCCCAGGCCCAAAGCCCCAGTTTTCTGCAAGTCAGAGATGCCCCTAACTGAACGTTACCAGCGATGGCTGGGGCTGGGTTTGTGGTTTTGAGGGCTGCCTGCGCGGGCGCACTCTCTCTCTGTGTCTGCTGATGTCATTTGGGGAAATGCGTCCTCTGAACGGCTTTGGACGCCCAGCTCAGTCACCGAGCCTTACCACAGCTTCTTAATTCTGAGCCCAGTTTTACGGAGGAGGAAAACGATTCTCAGGGTGGCGCAGTCTCTGGCCCCAGGTCCCAGACGCCAATGGGAGGCAAGGCTGCCCTGTGTGCCTCACCCTCTGCTGGGCAGCAGAGGAGGCTGGATCTCAACCCTCATCCTGCCCTTCCTCGAGCGACCTTGGGCAGGCCGCCTCCTGGGTTTTCTTGGTGCCACAGACTGGAGGATGCTCCGTTAGTGATGGGCGGCCCTGGCCTCGGCCTGGGGCTCCGGCTCCCCGAGAGCGGGTGGAAACTGTCTGCAACTTTCCTGCCAAGTTCCTCCGGCCACCAGATGGAGGAGGGGGCAGCTGCTGGGTCCCACCCCGGGGAGGGTGAGGACCCCACCCGCAGCCTGCGGCCGGCCGACCCGGCGCCGGCTCTGCAGGGCGTTCAATAGGCATGAAATAATAATACGGCACGGCCACAGGAGCGGCCAGCTCAGCTCTGCTCTGCTCGGGGACCAGGCCCGGGAGGCAGGTGGGGACCCGGGGCGCGCGCTTTCCCCGCGGTCCAGCAGAGGGCGCGCGGAGAGACCCGCTCCCAGCCCATCCAGGCAAGAGGGATGGGGGGGGGGGCAGGGCTGCGAGGACCCGAGTGGAGACCGAGACCACCTACCAAGAGAGGGACTCGAGCTGGACGCGCTCCCGAGGCCTCGAAGCGCTCTCCCGGATGGCCAGAGTTTGGGGGTGGGTGACCCAAGGAGAGGGGCGGGTCCGTCCGCTGGCCCGCCTCCATCCACGAGCCCCCCTTCTGGGCTCAGTCCTCCTCTTCCTCCGGCTCCATCTGCCTCTTGACAGATCGCAGCGCTGCGGTGACTCAGCCCCCCAGGGCGCGCCAGGAGCGACTCGCGAATCCTGGGCCCGTGAAGGGGGATGTGGATGCCATCCCTGCAGGGGTCCCCCTGACTCAGGTCTAGGGGGCTTCCTTTCTTTCTGGACCCCCTTTCTGGCGTTTGCTAGAAGCCTTTTTCTGGCCGAAGGCCCGGCTCCAGGAGGCCTCTTGGTCCCCTTCCTCCTTCTGCCCAGGGAGAGGGCCGGGCACTGCCGTGGTCCACCTGCGGCCACAGGGGCCCACAGGAACCAGGAACCGCAGGCCCGGCTGGGATGTGGGATGTGCGGGAGCTTCCTCTTCCTTCCCACTCCAGAGGCCGTGTGTGCCCGCCTCTCTCCCCCAAGACGCGCAATCCTCGCCAGGCATGGACTGGGCTCACTCCGGCCTGAACTGCCAACAGCAGCCCCTCTCTACAGACGGAGAGGCGGCTCGAGAGGGCCGGACACTTCTGTCAGGACAACGGCACCGAGGTGGCCTCAGATCCCCGCTGGAACCCCTGCTCTGCCAGTCCCTGGCTTTATGAGTTTGGATAGGGGCAGGATTTTGTCTCTTTGACTTCAGATTCCCCATGTTTCCAACAGGGATCCGGCACAGGGAGTGCAGGGGGGCACGTGGGAAAGTCCCCAGCACGGAGTCTAGGAGCGGGCCAGTAAGAGAGATGCTAGCCGGCGTGGCGGGCACGCTTGGAATCCCAGCATTCGGGAGACTGAGACAGGAGGGTCGTGGTTCATGGACAGCCTCAGCTACTTAGGCCCTTTGCGACTTGGTGAGACTGTGTTTAAAAATAAAAAATAAAAAATAGGGCTAGGGGTGTAGCTGGGAGGTAGAATGGCCCTGGGTTTCACCTCCAGCACCGAAAAAAAAAAAAAAAAAAAGGAGCTGGACTTTGCTGAGCCAGGTATGGCGGCACATGCCTGTAATCCCAGTACTTGGGAGGCTGAGACAAGAAGATCACAGGTTTGAGGCCAGCCCCATCAACTTAGTGAGGCCCTCCACAACTTGGCAAGAGAGACCTTGTTTCAAAACAAAGAAAAAAATAAGGCTGGAGGTGTAGCTCGGAGGTAGAGTGCCCCTGAGTTACATTCCCTGGAGAGAGAGAGAGAGAGAGAGAGAGAGAGAGAGAGAGAGGGAGAGAGAGAGAGGGAGGGGCAGGATGGGAGAACACGCAGTAAAATAATGATTATTACCACTCAGCCACTGTCCCCTGAGAGTGTGCACCCCAGAGGCCTGGTAGAGAAGTCCCTAGGGCCTTAAAAGGGAACGGCCGGTTCCTGGCGCCCCACCCCCTCCTGACCCTGCAGGACAGTGACTAGCCGGCTTGGCTGGCCGCCCTGGGTCCTGGCATTTCCTGTTGATTCTTGCTGTGTTTTCTTTCAGTGTCTCTCTGATCCCCTTTGGGAAATATCAGATTTCACGTGCTAGAGCCACACTTGCTGGGGAGGGGTATGAGGTGGGGGGCCGGGGGTACCCAGAATGGAGAAGGAAGTGGCCTGGGAGCTGCAGTGGCCGGTCCAGGACCCCAGAGAGACCCAGAAAGAGCATCCCTGCCCAGAGGGACCTCACTGGCCGACTCCAGGGATGGGAAGCCCCAAATCTGACCATCTGGGCGATGTCCCAAGCAGCAGGGCACCCAGGGGTGTGTCTAGGTTGGCAGTTCCCATGTTGCTGGAGCACACAGACTGTGGGCGACCATCGGAATCAGTAGGAGCCCCGAGGATGCCCGGCGACAGCCAGGCGGGTGGCGCACACCTGTCATCCCAGGACTTGGGAGGCTGAGCCAGGAGGATCGCAGGCTCCCAGCTGGCTTCAGCTACGTCATGGGGTCCTTCACAACTTAGGGAGACCCTGCTTCAAAACAAAAAGTACCCCCGGGCATGGTGACACGCACTTGTAATCCCAGCGTTTGGGAGGCTGAGGCAGGAGGATCGCGGTTCCCGGACCGCCTCAGCTACTTAGTGAGGCCCTCCGCAACTCAAAAATAAAGAATAAGAAATAGGGCTGAGGGTGTAGCTCAGGGGTAGAATGCCCCTGTGTTCCACCCCCAGCGAGAAAGAAACAGAGAGAGAGAAAGAGAGGAAGAGTTGAGGAAGCTAGCTAGCTGGAGGGTGAGGGGATACTAGTTATTGGGTTGCCCTGGGAAGACAGAGCACAGCCTCTAAGTAAGAGCACCCACCCTCAGGCTGGAGCACCAACGACAGATAAAATCAGGCTCCCAGGCTCCCAGGAGCAGACACAATCACACTGTCCCCAGGAAGGTACACATCACAGTCTCACGGTCACACCTCTGCGGGACACCCACACCACTGCAGACACCACCTCACAATCAGTGTCCTGGGGGCACACCTGTCCCGCGGGCACAACCACCATGTCCCCCGAGGACACCCGGTCCTTGTGACCGTCACTGTCCCACGCAGCACACAGTTACAGCCACAGTCCCAAGAGCAGACGCAATCACCCCCGAAAAAGCACTGTGTCCCCCGAGCACACCCCGTCCCGGCTGTGGTCGCTGTGTCCCAGGAGGCCGCACAGTCACCCTGTGACAGGCGCAGCCTTCCTGGAAGTACAGTCACGACGTGAAAGCCACTGTCCCAGAGGACGCTGTCACCAAGTCACCATGTCCCAGCCACAGGACCCCGGGTCCGTCAGACACCAGAGGCGGGCACGCCGGCGGGGAGTCCACCAGAGCCAACCAACGCACAGGCAGACCACGCTGTCACCCCGACGGGCAGGGACCTCCACCCTCTGCGGGACCCTGAGCCCCTGGCCACTGCTCCCTGACACAGGGCCCCAGCCTCGGCTCTCCCAAAGGGACCCCTCTGGATTCCTGATCCCAGCGGCCGCGGTCACGAGTGTCCCCCTCCCACAGCCCCTCACCCCCTAAGAGGACCCTGCCAGTCCCCCAGCCTGAAGTAGAGTATGGTCCTGGCAGATGCATCCTTCGCAGTGCGCCCTAGGGTGCCCCAGACAGTGATTCTGACTTTCAGTACCTGTCCCCGGGAAGGTCCCTCCAAGTGGCGCCCAGTCTAGCTGCCGAGCCGTCCAAGAACCCAGACGCCCAAGCGGCGGCCCCTTCCCCTGCGCAGAGCGGGTTCGAGCCCCACGCGGCCCGGCGCCCCCGGAGTCCATCGGGGCGGGCCCGGCGGGGGTCGAGCTCCCGAGTGGGGCCGGGCCCCCGCCGGACGCCCCCGCCGCCCCCGCCGGACGCCCCCGCCGCGCACAGCGCCCCCTGCGGCCGGCGGCCCGAGCTGCGCCTCCCGCGCCCGGCGCAGCCCCGCGCAGCCCCGCGCAGCCCCGCGGAGCCTCACCGCCTGCAGCCGCCTCCGCCCGCGCCGCCGCCGTGCGAGGACGAGGGCCAGGACATGCGGGTGGAGCGCAGGCCGGGCCGGCCGCCGGTGTCCACGGCGTCGGCGCGCTCCATCGGCCGGTGCGGCGGCCGCTCGGGCTCCGCGCGCTCCGCGCTGTCGGAGTAGCCGCGCTGCTGGATGCGGATGGGGGTCCGCGGCTGCCGCCACAGGTGCTGGGGGGGCGGCTTCAGCGTGGCCGCGCTGTCCCGGGGCCCGGGCAGGGACAGGGACAGGCTCCTCTCCGAGGGGGCGGCCGCGGGCTCCATGGCCGGCCCCGGGCGCCCCGGCCCTGGCCAGCCGCGCCCGGCTCGGCTCAGCGGCGCGCCGGCCGTCTGGCCCCGCGCCCCGCGGGCGCGCCCGGCCTCAGCGGGGCCATGGCGCCCGGGACAGCCCCGGGGGCGCTGCGGGCGGTCGCCCCCGGGCCGGCGCCGCGGCTGGCTGCGGCTGGGCGCTCGGCGGCGAGCCCGGCTGCGCTCTCCGCGCGGCGCCCGCCCCGCGCCCGGCGGCCCCGCCCCCCGCCCGCCCGCCGCGGCTCGGCGCCGCCCCCCCCGCCCCCGAGCGGGCCGGCGGGGGGCAGCCGCCCGGGGAGGGGGCCTCCGCCCGCGCCGGCCCGCGCCCGGGGGCAGGGGGCGCTCTCGGGGCGCCCGGGCTCGCCGCCGCCGCGCGCCCGGCCCGCCGGGGGTTAATGGCTAATCCGATCGGGAGGAGACGCCCGACTGGCTGCCGGGGTGTCAGTCAGGGGCCCCTCGCGGGGGGCGGAGCCGGGGGCTGGCGTGTCCTCGCGGCCACCCCGGCCCGGAGCTTTGGGCAGGGGTCCGCGCACGTGGGCCTGCGAGGGCGCTCCGTGCTGGCGAGGTCGGCGGGGGGGCGTGCGCGCACGTGTCGGCCGCTGCCCGCCCGGGCCCCCCCCCCGGGTTTCGCGGGGCGCGGGTCCCGGCGAGGCTGCGGGGCGCCCGTGCGGGGCCGGTGCGGGCGCGGGGCCGAGGCTGCGCCCCCCACGCACTGGAGGGTGCGCGCAGCGCCTGCCCGGAGCGCCCGAGGACAGAGGTGGTGGGGGTGCGTGTGTGCGGGGGGCCCGGGGCCCCCCGGGGTGTTCCTGGGGTGTGCCCCTTGGGCTCCCATTAGGCTTGGGGGGACGGCTGCCCGCCCGCCCCGCGGACGCACGCGGCCTCTGCTCCGGCGCTTCTGCGGGAGGTAAACTGAGGCAAGCCCCCGGCAGCAGCCGCGGGGCGCTCCCCCGTGCCCTTTCCCGGAGAGTAAACAGCCGAGCCTCCTCCCCGCGGCCCCCGCCAGCAGAACCCCCCTTCCGGCACCTAAATCGGGAGGCGCCGTGACTCACGCTCCCGCCTCCCTCCGCGCCGCGCCGAGCCGCCGAGCGCACGGCGGGCGCGATCCCAGCGCCCCCTCCCCCCGGGCGCCCCTCCGCCCCCCCCCGGCCCGCGCTCACACCCCCAGCCACCCCGGCGGGGGTCTGTCCCCGGGCAGGCCCCGCCCCCGTGCGCCCCCTCTCACGGGCTCCCCGGGGCAGGCCCTGCCTTCTCCACGGTCCTCGCCCTCCCCGCCGCGCACTGTTCTCCTTCTTAAAAAAAAAAAAAAAAAAAAAAAAAATCCTTCCCGTTTCCAGCCTCCACAGCCACTTTTCTCCTCGCCAGAGGGGGCTCCGGGCGTAGGCGAACCGGAGCAAAAACTGCCCCCAGCAGCAGCCGCGGGGTATCCCCGAAGCCAGGACTGTGTCCCTCTCTCAAGGCTCCAGGGGAGGGCGGGGGTTGCAAGGGCTATGGCTCCTCCCGGAATTATCGGAGGGTCCGGAGCTGGACCGAATTCTTGGGGGGGGGGGGTTGTCTGCAGCCTGGGACCAGAGCTCTGGCTGGGGGATGGGCAGCGCGGGGGTGGGGATCGCCCGAGCTGGAGTGGAAGGCGACGGAGGCGCGAGGCAGTGGGCCAGGGCCGGCATTTGGAGCTGCGGTGACTTGAGCCCCGAGATGGACCGAGCTGGACTCGAATCACACACTGGCTGGAGGGGCGGGGGAGGGGCGTGCACCTCGGGCGGCCCCAGGAAGGAATGACAGCCGCTTCCTCCGCATCTGGAGGGAAGCCGCTGCCTCCCAGCCTAAGCAGACACCCTAGGGCTCTCTCTCCCTCAGACTGGTTTCTTTCGTCTCCCCAGAAGAAAGGAAGACGCAGGTCTGCCCTCCTCCAAGACCCCCTCCACCCCTCTAAGATGGGACAGACAGGAGCGCCCCAGCAGGGGCAACACAGGCAGGTGCCTGGCAGACTGGTCAGAGGCCCCCTCCCCAGCCTCCCTCAGTCTGTAAATGTGGGGGAATCCCAGGGCTCCGGACAACCGAACCCCTTCCCTCTGTCCAACCCCTTGCCGGCTCAAAAGGTTTGGGATATAGGGGAAGGGATTCCGGAGACTGGAAGGGGGCGCCCTCGCTCAGCCCTGACCCTCAGGGGTTCGAGTTCCAGCTAGTTCTGTTAAACGCAGGGAGCCGGGAGCTCGGGCTCAGGAAGGGCTGGTGGCTGGTCCTGTCCCCCACCTGCCTCCGGGTCTGGGCCCCCTGCTTCCTACCTGTGGTTCTCTGCCCTGGTGATGCAGATCCGAGGCAGGTGCAGCAGCGGCAGCGTGGTGGGCCGTGATGGCAAAGGGACCCCAGGGTCCGAGGGCTCAGACTGGACCCAGCCCAGGCCAGGGCCGGAGGAGAGGCGGCGGCGAGGACGACGCAGGTCAGCCCCCAGCATGTTGGCGCTGCCGGGCTCTGGGGTCTCCCCGGGCCTCTGCGGAAGGACACAGGTGGGATGGGGTGCGGCCTGGACTGCAAGATCAAGACCCTCCCCTAAGAGTACCCCCACTTACTCATCTGAGGGAGAAGCTGCTGGGGTGTAGGGTATGGTCCCTGCATCCTTTTTTTTTTTTGGAGGGGGTAACTGAGGATGGAACCCAGGGGCATTACCATTGGGTTACACCCCCAGCCGTGTGTGTGTGTGTGTGTGTGTGTGTGTGTGTGTGTGTGGTACTGGGGGTGGAACCCAGGGGTTTTCTACCTCCGGGCTATCCTCCCAGACCTATTTCATATTTTATTTGGAAACAGGGTCTCACTAAGCCGCTGAGAGCCTCACTCAGTAGCTGAGGCTGGTTTCGAACCTTTGCGATCCTTCTGTCTCAGCCTCCCGGGCACGGGGATTACAAGCGTGCGCCACCACGCTCAGGTTTATTCTTTATTTTGAAACAGGGTGCCTCTAAATTGAGGAGGGCCTCACTAAATTGCCGAGATGGTCTTCGAACCCGCAATCCTTCTGTCTCAGCCTCCCAAGTACCGGGATTACAGGCCCGCGTTCAGTTTTTGATGAGTCTCCTCTTGGGGTCCTCTGGACCGCGGGCCTCACATTAGAGACCCCTCTAACACACCATCCTCCACATCCGAGAGGTCCCCTCTGGGCCTTCAGGACCCCACCCCTACATCAGAGACCTTCAAGACCTCACCCCTGGTGCCCCTCCACCTGCTGGCCAGAACGTGCTCGGCATCTGAGAAGCTCCAGGCAAAACCCTGCCCTCTCTGTGCTAATCCAGGCCGGGGGAGGAAAGTCAAATCGGAGGAGTCAACAGGCAGGACATCAGAGCGACTCCCGGCCTCGCGGGAAACAGCCCGATTCCCCGCAGGCTCGCCCCGCCCCCAGCCCAGGCCCCGCCCCCAGCCCAGGCCCCGCCCCCAGCCCAGGCCCCGCCCCTCGCACCTCATCCCGGCTCCCCGACACGCAGAGGGAGCTGCGGCTCCTCTTCATCCCGCCAGCCTAGTGAGTCCTGGGGGCTGCGGCCATGGGAGCCCGGGTCAGGGCCACCTGCGGGACCCAAGGAGGGCGTCGCCATGAGCGCCCCCTGCCGGCCGAGCCCGGGAGCCTCTCTGGGGGCGTGACGTCAGCGGGCGCTGACGCACAGCTGGCGGTGACGTCGCCCGCCCGTTGCCAGGACGACCGCTGACGCACGGCCGGGCCCGGCGCGTCAATGCCCGGGCTGGCCGCTGGGGGGCCGGAGCGCCCGGCCCTCGCCGCCCGCCGGGCTTCCCCGCCCGGGATCCCGGCGCCGGGAGCTCCCGCTGGCCGCGTGTGCGTGGTCCGAGCCGGGGGCCGGAGGAAGCGTCTCCGAGCTGTCGGGATTTCGTGCTGGCGCCCGAAATAGCTCGGCGGTGCGGGGGCCGGCCCAGGGAGACGGCGGCGCGGGCACAGATGGGCCGCGCGGGCCGCGGAGACAGACGGGGACGGTGGAAATAGAAGCAGACGGCCCGCGCGCCCGGCTCGGCTGGGGAGGGGGGCCGCCGCCCTCTCCCTGCTCAGGCGCTCGCGGGCTTTTTGTTTGTTTTTCTTTTTTCTTTTCTTTTTTTTTTTTTTTTTTTTTACTTCCAGGCTACAATCCCAGCCCCATTTTATAATCTATTTGGAAACAGGGTCTCACTGAGTTGCTGAGAGCCTCGCTAAGTAGCCGAGGCTGGCTTCGAACCTGCGCGAGCCTCCTGTCTCGGCCCCCCCAGGCGCGGGGATGACAGGCGTGCGCCACCACGCCCGGCTGCAATGGGATTTTGTTGTTGTTGTTCAGGAGATTGACCCCAGGGGCATTGTACCTCCAAGCAACACCTCTAGCTTTTTTTTTTTTTTTCTTTTTTTTCAGTACTGGGGATCGGGGATCGAAACTAGGGGCATTCGACCTTAAGTATCAGAAGCTAGCCGGAACCGTGATCTTCCTGTTTCAGCCTCCCAAATTAGAGGATTACAAGCTTGCACCACCACGCCCGGCTCTGTTTTTTTTTTGTTGTTGTTGTTGTTTGTTTGTTTTGTTTTTTAATATTTATTTATTTTGCAGTACTGGTGATTGAACCCTAAGAGTTCGCATTCTACCTCCTAGCTTCACCCCCAGACCTATTTTTTATTCTATTTATTTATTTATTTATTTATTTATTTATTTATTTATTTATTTTGCAGTACTGGGGATGGAACCCAGGGGCATTCTACCTCCAAACTACACCCCCAGCCCTATTTCTTATTCTCTATCTCGAAGCAGGGCCTCACCGAGTGCCGAGGGCCTCACTAAGTAGCCGAGGCTGCGAACTGTGTCACATCTTGCCGTTCTGGGAAGATGCTGTCTTGGTGCTGCTGTGTCTGCGTTTGCTTTCGGCCAAGCTCTAACCCCAAGTGCCTACAACAGCCCCCAGGGAGTGTTCAAAACTGTGTGCCATGAAGGAAGGAACCCAGGGATGGACGTCAACAAAGCCCTGTGGCCCGGGGCAGAGGTAGAATCTGCACCCTGCCACCTTCTGGACTAACATGCACCTTTGCAAAAATCAGCCCTGGAGTGGGTCCGAAGGCACACGCCTGTCATCCCACCACTTGAGAGGCTGAGACAAGAGGATCACAGGTTTGAGGCCAGCCTTGGCAACTTACCGAGGCTGTCAGCAACCTAATGAGACCCTGTTTCCAAATAAAAACAAAAAACGAAAGCCGGACATGATGGTACATGCTTTGTACACCCAGTGCTTGGGAGGCTGAGACAGGAGGATCAGAGTCATGGCCAGCCTCAGCCACTTGGTGAGGCCCTCTGCAACTTCGTGACACCCTGTTTCAAAATAAAGAATTAAGGCTGGGCATGGTGGCGCACACCTGTACTCCCAGCATTTGGGAGGCTGAGACAGGAGGATCACAGTTCTCTGACAGCCTCAGCTACTTAGTGAGGCCTTTTGCAACTCAGTGAGACTCTGTTTCAAAAAATAAGAAAGATAGCCGGGCGTGGTGGCGCACGCTTGTAATCCCCGCGCTTGGGAGGCGGAGACAGGAGGATCGCGCAGGTTCGAAGCCAGCCTCGCTGGCTTAAGAGACCCTGTTTCCAAATAAAAATATAAAATAGGCCTGGGAGTGTAGCCCGGAAGTAGAAGGGCTTCCAGGAACCCCAATACTGCCAAAAAAATAAAAAATAATACTCTCAGCCGGGCGTGGTGGCGCACACTTGTAATCCCCACGCTTGGGAGGCAGAGACAGGAGGATCGCGCAGGTTCGAAACCTGCTGTGCGTGCTGGTTTAGGAGACCCTGTTTCCAAATAAAAGTGTAAAAATAGGTCTGGGAGTGTAGCCCGGAGGTAGAAGGGCTTCCAGGAACCCCAGTACCACCAAAAATAAAAAATAAAAAATAAAATAATAAACTAGGAGAGCCGGGCGTGGTGGCGCACACTTGTAATCCCCACGCTTGGGAGGCAGAGACAGGAGGATCGCGCAGGTTCGAAACCAGCTGTGCGTGCTGGTTTAGGAGACCCTGTTTCCAAATAAAAGTGTAAAAATAGGTCTGGGAGTGTGGCCCGGAGGTAGAAGGGCTTCCAGGAACCCCAGTACCACCAATAATAATAATAATAATAATAATAATAATAATAATAAGAAGAAGAAGAAGAAGAAGAAGAAGAAGAAGAAAGATAAGAAGTGGGGCTGGGGGTGTAGCTCAGAAGAACAATGGCCCTGAGTTTCATCCCCAGTACTGAGAAAAAGAAAAAAAAGAAAGAAAGAAGAAGAAATAGGGCTGGGGGTGTAGCTCAGAGGTAGAATGACTCTGGGTTCTATTCCCAGAACCACAAGTAAAAAGTAAGTAGGAACAAAGAAGGAAATGGCTTCAGTCCCCAACATGAGAGACAGACAGACAGACAGACAGACAGACAGACAGACAGACGAAAGAGGAGGAGGAGGAGGAGGGAGGGAGAGATCAGCTCTGGCAGAAACCAAGGCCAGCGAGGCGGCTCAGGAGCTGGGCGGAGGGCGCCTGTAAGCTGCCTTCTCTGGACAGCAGCCAGCTGGGGCGCAGGGTCCAGATGGCACCGCGGGGCGCTCGGCAGCGTGCACCGGGCGCGCACTGAGAGCGGCCTCTTCCGCCACCCAGCCTGTCGGTGCCCGGAGTCCCGTTCATGCCGTGGCTTTGAGGGTTTGCAGCTGCCCAGGCTCCATGCCCAGCGCTGCAGCAGGCCTGGGAAGGGTTCTCAAGGGCTCCCGAGGGCTCCAAGCGTGTGTGCATGGGTGCATGGACACACACGTGTGCACGGGACTTCATGTAGAGCCATGTGTGTGTAGTTGGACAGGTGGAACGTTCTATGACTGTAAATAGTGCCTAATGAAAAGATGGAGAGACTGCCACATTTGAGTGTGGGTATGAGGGTACGTCTCCGTGTGACTGTGGTGTGTACGCGTGTGTGTGCACGGAGTGTGAATCCACGTGGATACAGCAGGAATCAGCACTGCGCAGGGTTAAAGATGCAGGTTCTAGCTGGGCATGCTGGCGCACGCTTGTCATCCCAGCATTTGGGAGGCTGAGACAGGAGGATCATGGTTCACGGACAACCTCAGCTACTTAGTGAGGCCCTCTGCAGCTCAGTGAGACCCTCTTTCAAATAAAGAGTAAAAATAGGGCTGGGTCTGTAGCTTGGAGGTAGAATGCCCCTGGGTTCCATCCCAGTACCGCAAAATAATTCATTAATTAAAAAATTAAAAAGACTAAAAAATAGGGCTGGGGGCTCAGAGAGAGAGGTACAATGCCCCTGGGTTCCATCCCCAATATTGGAAAAAAAAATGCAGGTTCTAAAAAAACAGAAATGCAGGGCAGGGTGGCAAATGCCTATGATTCTATTGCATGGGAGGCTAAGACAGAAAATAATAAAAAAATAGAGTTGGTGGTATACCTCAGAGGTAGAATGCCTCTGGGCTCAATCCCCACTTCCACAAAGAAATAGTGTAAATAAATAAATAAACAAACAAACAAACAAACAAATAATAGGGCAGGGGGTGTAGCTCAGAGGTCGAATGGCCCTGGGTTCCATCTCAAGACACACACACACACACACACACACACACACACACACACACACACTAAACAGCTACTGTGTACCCAGTATACCATTCTCTTTGTGTGTGGGAGGGGCAACTGGTGATTAAATCCAGGGGCATTCTACCTTCTTCCAGCTACATCCCCTTCCCTATTTTACTTTTTATTTTGAAACAGGGTCTCACTAAATTGTGGAAGCTGGCCTCAAGCCTGTGATCCTCCCATGTTGGCCTCCCGAGTACTGGGATCACAGGTGTGCACCACCTCACCCGCAGGGACCCAGAGCCCTTCTGGAGGTGGTACTGCTTCCCTGGAGCTCCACGGGAAGGGAAAGGCAGGTGTCATCAGGAATCTCACGTGGACCACCTTCCCTCTTGCTACCCTCTACCTGCCCACAGGATTTCTTTTTTATTTTTATTTTTATTTTTTTCAGGTCTGGGGATGGAAGCCAGGGGCATTCGACCTCCGAGCTACACCCCCTGCCCTATTTTTTATTCTTTATTTTGAAACCGGGTCTCACTGAGTTGCAGAGGGCCTCACTAAGTAGCTGAGGCTGTCCCCGAACCGCGATCCTCCGGTCTCAGCCTCCCGAATGCTGGGATGACGAGCGTGCCCACCACGCCCACCTTCGTTGTTTTTTATTAATTCTTTTTTGTGGTACTGGGATGGAACCCAGGGCATTCTACCTTTGAGCCACATCTCTAGCCCTATTTTTTATTATTTATTTTGGAACAGGGTCCCACTGAGTTGCAAGGGCCTCCCTAAGTAGCCGAGGCTGGCCTCAAACCGCGATCCTCCTGTCTCAGCTTCCTGAATCCTGGGATTACAGGCGTGCGCCACCAGCCCGGCATGGATTTTGGGTTTCTGTCTGAACTCATCAGGGGTATTTTGTTATACTGAACTCAGCCAGGAGCAGGGCCTGGCTGAGTTGAGTTGCTTCCTTCAGGCCTGCGGTCTGGCCACAGCGTCTGGCGTACAGAGCAGGTACTCCAGAAAGAGGCTGGAAAAAGCCACGCTGGGAGCCGGGGGAGAGGACGGACATCTGCCATCTCAGTCCCTGGGAGGCTGAGACGGGGGACCGCGTGGTTCGAGGACAGCCTCATCAAGAACTGAGACTCAGCAATATAAGCCCCTGTTGCAAAATAAATATAAAACAGGGCTGAGGGTGGAGCTGGGAGGCAGAATACTCCTGGGTACTAGCCCCAACACCACAATCAACAGAGTGGGGCAGAAGTAGAACATCCTTGGGTTAAATCCACAGAAACAAACAACAGCAAATTAATTGATTAATTAATGAACGATGGGGCCAAGGTTGGCCGGGCGTTTAGGACCTCGCCGAACCCTGCGTGTTTCTACCCACTTAACGGATGGAGAAATTGGGATTCCCTCCGCAGCTGGGTGGGCCATGGAAGCGAGGGGCGTCCTCCAGAGCATCCCCAGTGCTCTGGACCCCCGCTCCCCAGGCCCCGACTGGGGAGGGCGCTGGGGGGCAGAGGAGGGGTGAGAGTAACCTGGGTCCCTCTCCCTCGGCGCCCAGCGCTGCAGGCGCAGTGCTAGAGGCAAATTAGGAAATGTTGGTGCGGATGGAGGCGGGGGGGGGGGGCAGCTTCCGGCTCCTGTGCCCAGTTCTGGCAGCCGGGGTCCCTGGGACCCCGTTTCTCTGGGATCAGGGAGCCCCAGTATCCGAAGCCGGGGAGCGATCCCCTTCTCTCGCACCTACTCGGGAATCCCCAGCCTCCGGAGTCCTCCCCACGTACCCCCCCGCCCAGCGGGGGGGGGGGCTGAAGCTCTGAAAGAGCGAAGGGGGGGCCCCGGCTTTCCTGGGGAGCCCGAGAGCCTCACCGTCTAGACTCCCTCCCTCCGAGGAGCCGGGTCCCCCTCCCCACGCCGCCAGCCGCCCAAAGCTTACCTTGCCCGGGGCTGGGGAGGGGATGCCCGGCCCTCTCCAGCCGGGGGAGGGGGCCCGAGGGGACGGGGGTGTCCGGGCCCTTTGTTTGCTGGTGTGTGAGTGTGTGTGCATGTGAGTGCGTGATTGTGAGACCCGCCGGTGTAGGTCTGCGCGCGCGCGCCCGGGCCGTGGCCGCGGCGGAGCTGGACCGCCCGGGCTGCGGGGGAGGGGAGGAGGGGACTCCCCGCCCACTGGCCGGCTCGAAGGGAGTGGGGGGGCCGCCGGAGGGCGCCTTTGTCCAGGTAGCCCCTTCCCCTCGCTGGGTGGGCGAGTTCCGCCCCCCAAATCTGGAGACCTTGACTCCTTTCTTGCCGTCCCCCCCGACACCCGCTGCACCGCAGGGCGGGAAGCGACCGCCCTCACCCCGTGCAGGAGGCTCCTCCCATCCCACCTGGCCCGAGCGGACACCCTTTAATCTGAGATAATCCTGGCCCCGGGGTGCAATCTGGTTTTTTATCCCGGTGTCAAAGCGTGGATGGGGTTGTGTAGAAGTGCGTGGCCTCGGGCTCCCAAGCTCAGAGTAATGGACTCCTGAAAGACTGCTGAGGTTGGGGACTCCCAACTCACAGGGGAGACCGGAGCAGCCCAGACTGCGACTGCAAGGAGAGCCCCCTCCGGCTGTCCGCGATCCCCTCCGCCGGGCGCGGGGCCAGCGCGGGGAGCTGTCTGGACACCGGCGACACCCAGCGGCCGTGCGGGGAGCCGCGGCGGACCGGAGGCCCGGCACCCGGCCGGAGGGGGCGCGTGCAAGCAGGTGGCCGCCCGCGAGCGGACGGAGATGGGGGCGGGGGAGCACCACTCCCCAAGGCAGGGTCACCATCGCCCCCTACCCCGACCTCTTCCAAGTGTAGAGCCCCCCGACTCAGACACTCCCAGGACCTCAGCCTGAGCAGGTCCCTGCAGACCCGGCACGCCTCCCCTACACCCGAAGGAGGGGACGGGGCTCCAGGCCGAGGCCCGCCCCCTGCATGGGCCCGGGCTGACGCCACTGCGGCGTCGCCAAGGGATCGCCAAGGGAACGAACCTCTCCTAGTGTCGTCCACTCCTCCCACCCCGAGGCCACCGCCCGGCGGTGGGAGATGAAGAGGGCTCGTAGTTGGGGCGACCACCCGGATGCCCCCCGGAGGTGCCGAGCAGAACTCCCGAGCCCCAGAAGGCCGGGACTCGGAGGGAACCCCTGGGCTCGGGAACACGTGCGCCGGGCCCTTTAAGGCGGGCCTGGTTGCCAGGGCCGCCACCGGGGTTGCTAAGGACGTGACGTCACTGGGCGGCCCTGCGCGGGCGGGCGGAAGCGGAAGGGGCGGGCCTCTGCGCCCGAGTGTCCAGCGCCGCCGCCGCCGCCGCCGCCGCCGGAGCCGGAGCGGGCTGGGCCGCCGAGGCAAGATGGTGGACTACAGCGTGTGGGACCACATCGAGGTGTCCGATGATGAGGACGAGACGCACCCCAACATCGACACGGCCAGCCTCTTCCGCTGGCGGCACCAGGTAGAGCGCGCGCGCCATCGCCTGCCCCCGTCCCGGGGTCCTGCTCGGTCCTGACCCCTGGGACTGCCCGGCTGCCCCGCTGGTGACCTGGGCTTCCTGGCGCGGTCCGGCCTCTCGATTCTCCTCCGGGACCCCAGGGCCACCGGGACCCCGAGTCCTGCCCGCCGTCTCCGGCCCCTCCGCTTTCTGCGTGGGACTTCCTACTGACCTGCCAGGAAGGCTTCCTCCTGGCTCAGACTCCCAAGCAGCGCCTTGGGAGGGGTCCCCTTAATCCTGCCCGGGGCCTTTCATTTTACCTAGAACTTAGCCTCGATCGGACCCCCGGATTTTGCTAGATGGTCCCTGATCCTGTTCACGGACCCACTTTTGATTTGGGATGGACCCTCCATACCGCCATTCCCCTCCTGGGTCTGTTTGCCGGGGTCTCGATCGGGGATTCCGGTTGTGTGAGCTGCTGAGGAGTAAACCCAGAGCATTCTGCTTCCGAGCCACAGCCCCAGACCTATTTTAATTTTTCTCTGTGAACAGGGTCTCGCTAAGTTCCTGATAGCCTCAGTTAAGTTGCTGAGGCTGTCCTCGAACCTGCGATCCTCCCGTCTCTGGCTCCCAAGTACTGAGATTAGAGGCGTACGTCCCCACGCCGGGCGTTGATCAAGGATTTCCTTCCAGAGACAGAGAAACCCCGCTCCTTTTCAAAACTGAACTAGGAACTCTGTCCAGTCCTGCAATTCAGGATTCCCTTTCTAGAGAATAGACCCGTGTCCCACGGGGTCATCAGGCCCACCCAGGATTGGAGTGTCGCAGCCCGGTTCCCCTCCACATTCGGTCGCCAGCTCCACCCTCATGAGCATCCCGTTCAGCCATTCTCCTTTGGCCTCAGCCCCTGTGGACCGGGTTCCCATTACACCAGGAAGCCCCGCCCACTCGGCTTCCGGCCGGCCGGCCGGGCCCCTGCCTCTTTGTGGTCTTGAAGATCCCACCGGTGCCCACCCCAGGACTGGCTTCCTGTGTTAGCCTGCCAGATTGGAAGCCCACGCAGCCAAGCCCAGAACCCCGCACCTGCCTGTCCCGCGTCTGTGCTGTACCTGGTCTGCTGCGTTCCGGCGCCTGGATTGTCCCTGCTGTCACCCAGGGCCCCTTGGGCTGCTTCTGCATGCACTGCCTTTTGTGTCTGCCCACAAGAGGCCCTTAGCTCCCAAGCTTGGGCGACCCCTGCCCTGCCAGGCTCTTGCTGCCCAGCAGTGCAAAGGGTGGGGAGAGTGGTTCTAAGGCCAGGCAGCCTCCCCTGGTTCTCCCAAATTAGGGCACCGCGCCTGTTGTACTTGCGAAATGAGGGTGTCCCCCCTCCCAGAAGTTTCCCCTTAGGGAACCCTCACTTGACTCTCAGGGCAACCCCAGGTCCTTTACCAGAGTCTCCTAGGAGGCCCTGGAGTGGACCCGCGGCCCACCTCCAAACTTCTTCCTGAGAGCTGCGGCTTCCTGGATAGCGTACCTGCCTGGCAGGCCACCCGAGTGTGGGGAGAAAGTTCTAGCACGTCTGTTTCTTGCCATGTGTAACATTTTATTATGAAATATTTAAGACCTCCGCAAAGCTCTGAAGACTATTCTCGGGAACACCTATTTCTGTCGCATAAAGAGGTTAATTTTACTACTGCGGAGAGAACAGTTTGGGCCTGCCGGGTGGGAGGCCTCCTCTCGCCTGGCACACAGCCATTGGCTGGCGGAGAGGAAGGGAGGCAGGGGCTGAGCCTCTCCAGCGCGGGCTCCAGCACGGGCACGGGTTCCAATCCCGGCCCTGCCCCGTCCCGCTTTAGGCTCTGATGCAGGAAGACCCGTCACTTCTCAGAACCCCTTTGAAACCCGCACAGTATGGCCCTGCTGTTCCCATAAGACCCTTTTAAGAGTGAAACAAAACTAGCTCAGAAAGGAACTTGGGCTGTACTCCCCACATCCGGGAGGCCGAGACAGGAGGATCACAGTTCGCGGCCAGCCCCAGCTACTTAGTGAGGCCCTTTGCAACTCAGTGAGACCCTGTTTTGAGAGAAAAAGTAAAAAATAGGGCTGGGGGTGTAGCCTAGAGGTAAAATGCCACCGGGTTCAATCCCCAGTACCACAAAAAATAGGAAGAGAGGCTGGGTGTTGCCACACCCAGGACATGCCTGGGATCCCAGTACTTGGGAGGCCGAGATGGGAAGATAGCAAGTTCCAGACCAGTCTCACCAATTTAGCAAGACTCTGTTTCAGAATAAACAATCCAGGCGTGGTGGCTCAGGCTTGTAATCCCAGGATTTGGGAGGCTGAGATGAGAGGAGGCTTCTGAGACGGCCTCAGCTACTTAGTGAGGCCTCCTGTAACTTAGTGAGACTTTGTTTCAAAATAAAAAGTAAACCGGGTGTGCAAATTTGTAATCCTGACAGTTGGGAGGTTGAGACAAGAGGACTGTAGTTGGAGGCCAGCCTCAGCTATTTAGTGAGCCCCTTTGCAACTCAGTGAGACCCTGTTTCAAATAAAGAATGGAAAATAGGGCTGGGGGTGGAGCTCGGAAGTAGAATGCCCCTGGGTTCTGTCGCCAGTACTGCAAAAAAAAAAAAATTTTTTTTAATAAGAAAAAATAAAAAATAGGACTGGGGGTACAGCTCAGAGGTAGGATGTCCCTGGGTTCCGTCCCCAGTTCCACAATAAATAAAATAAATAAATAAAGCCGGGCGTAGTGGCGCACGCTTGTAATCCCAGCATTCGGGAGGCTGCCTCAGCTACTTAGTGAGGCCCTCTGCAACTTAGTGAGACCCTGTTACAAAATAAAGAATAAAAAATAGGGCAGGAGGTGTAACTTGGAGGTAGAATGCCGCTGGGTTCCATCCCCAAACCCGCACAAAAATAAATAAATAGATAAGTAGATAACAAATTAGGGCTGGCAGTGTAGCTCAGAGGTCATTGCCTCTGGCTTCAATCCTTGGTACCAAATAAAATAAATAAATAAAAAAGAGGGTAGCACAGGAGGTGGTAGTTCCCAGAACAGACCTGACCACCTGGCGTCAAATTTTGACTTATTGAAGCCAGCCTCAGCAACTTGTTAGTGAGGTTCTCAGCAACTTAGTGATACTTTGTTTCCAAATAAAATATAAAATTGGTCTGGGAGAATAGCCCAGAGGTAGAAAAGCCCCTGGGTTCTACCCCCAGTACCCCCCCCCAAAAAAAAAATCTGACTTATTTTTACTTAAAACAGGGCCTCACTAAATTGCTAAGGCTAGCCTCGAACCTGAAATTCTCCTGTCTCCGACTCCCAACTCTCAAGTACCAGGGTTACAGGTGTGTGCCAGTGTCTGGCTGCTTGTGTTTGGGGGCGAGGCGGGCGGGGGGGGCAGTATTGAAGATTGAACCTGGGGCATTCTGCCTCTGAGATAGACGCCCAGCCTTTCTTTTTCTTTTTCTTTTTCTTTTCTTTTTTTGTGGGGCTTGGGATTGCACCCGAGGCATTCTTCGTTCAAGAAGCTACACTCCCAGCCCATTTTATTTTTCATTTGAAAACAGGGCCTCACCAAGTTGCTAAGGCTGGCTTTGAACTGGTGCTCCTCCTGCCTCAGCCTCCCCGGTGCTGGGACGACAGGTGCCACCGCCACCGCTGGCTGTCGTATTTCTTTAACGTCTCTAGTGCTCTGAGCTCAGTAGCTCCTGCCGTCATCATTTAGGTAATTCTTGCTGGTGGTTATAAAAACAAACCCAAGCCCGGCCCGGTGGGCACGCTTGCCATCCCAGCATTCGGGAGGCTGAGACGGGAGGTTCGCAGTTCGCGGCCAGCCTCAGCTGCTTAAGTGAGGCCCTTTGCAACCCACTGAGACCCTGTTTCAAAATAAAAAATAAAAAAGTAGGGCTGGAGGTGTAGCTTGGAGGTAGAATGCCCCTGGGTTCCATCCCCAGTATTGCAAAAAAAAAAATGTGTGTGTGTAATAAACAAAATGAGCCCAAAGGTTTGGGAAGGCTGGGGTGTCTCTTCCAGCCGCAGCCCCCCACCCCCTTGCCCAGAGACAGCCGCCTTTAGTGGCTTCTTCTGGTTCCCTCAGTGAGCTGTCTGACCTACAGACTCAGCCTCAGTTTCCCTGTCTGTAAGGCAGGAGGGCAGCGACCTCTGTGGCTCCTCCTGACCCTGTGCCCCCCACAGCCTGCTGCAGCCCCTCCCACATGGGAGGCAAGCCCAGGCAGCGGGCCACCGTTCCACCGGCTTGGGCGGCCATTTTTAGCTTTGGCCTCCCTGGCAGGCACTCAGAGGGTGCTGGGGAGAGCCGTGGCAGCTTAGCAGAAGCCAGTGGGGTGGCAAGCTCCTGCAGCCTCATGGTGGCAGCCCCAGGAGAGGACAGAGCCGGGCTGGTTTTGGTTACTTCTGCACAGAACGGGAGCCTTTTCTGGGCAAAGTGAGCCTTGGGGTTGGCCGAGGCAGAGGCAGTCCCACCCCTGTTGGGCATTAGAATAGGCGCCAGGTGCCGGGCACAGTGGCACGCGCCTTCATCCTAGTACTTAGGAGTGTGAGACGGGAGGATCGCAGGTTCAAGGCTAGCAGTGCGTGGTGACTTAGCAAGACCCTGTTTCAAAATAAAGAGTAAACCGATCCGGGCGTGGGGCGCGCTTGTAATCCAGCACTGGGGAGGCTGAGACCGGAGGACCGCGGTTCCAGGCCAGCCGCAGCTACTTAGTGAGGCCCTCCGCAACTCAGTGAGACTGTTTCAAAGTAAAGAACAAAAACTAGGGCTGGGGGTGTAGCTTGGAGGTAGAACGCTCCTGAATTCACTCTCCAGCATGGCACTTGCGCGCACACACACACACACACACACACACACACACACACACTCACAGTGGTCTTCAAGTGTCCCGCGCACCATGGCGCGGCGCTCGGCCTCAGAAGGGACAGCAGAGTGCAGTGGTGACTAATGAGTGACCAGAGACGGCATGTGCGGTCACTCACCGCCCTCACGCCGACCCCCGGCTCCACGCCACAGAACAAACCACAGCCGAGGCCTGGCGACCGCCGAGGCGCCAGCTGGACGCCACCATGTCTCGGCAGCCGCCCGTGGTCAGCCAGCAGTCCAGTTACACACCGGGCTCCGTGTCCCAGCTAAGCCTGAACAGCCCCCAGGGAAAGGCTGCCCTGGACTGTGCTGCGGGCGCCGGCGCAGCCCTGGACCTCACTGCCGCCGCCGCTGCTACTACTGCTGTCACCACTGCCACGATTGCCCTGAGCTCCACCCCACGGCCTCCCGCGCCTGCCTGCGTCGCTGCAGAGCCCAGTGCAGGCCCGCCACACCTTTGACCTTTGTTTTGTTTTGTTTTGTTTTGTTTTTCCCCAGTAGTGGGGATGGAACCCAGGGGCATTCTACCTCTGAGCGACACCTCCAGCCTGATTTTATTCTTTTTCATTTATTTATTTATTTTTTCAGTACTGACTGAAGATGGAGCCCAGGGACATTCTACCTCTGAGCTACACCCCCAGCCAGCCCTATTTTTAACTTTTTTTTTTTTTTTTGGTAGTACTGGGGATGGAACCCAGGGGCCTTCTACCTCTGGGCTACACTCCCAGACCTATTTTATATTTTATTTGGAAACAGGGTCTCTTGAGCCAGCTGAGGCTGGCTTCGAACCTGCGTGATCCTCCTGTTTCAGCCTCCCAAGAGCGGAGATTACAAGTGTGCGCCACCGCACCCGGCTTTAACTCTTTATTTTAAACAGGGTCTCACTGGGGGCACTAGGCAGGGAGGCAGGCAGGCCGGCTGGGCAAGGTGGCGCCCGCCTGAGACCCCAGGACTTGGGAGGCTGGGACAGGAGGGTTGCGGGTTTCAGGCCAGCATTAGCAATGTAGCCAGACTCTTGCCAACATGAAAATTTAAGAAAAGAAAAAGGACTGGGGGTGTACCTTGGAGGTAGACTGGCCCTGGGTTCCATCCCTACTACCGAAAAGAGATTAAAAAAAAAAAAACCAGACACTGGGAACTGGGTGGGTGAACAAACACCCCGGCACCCCTGGCTGGAGGGAGGAGGCGGGCCCTGGGCGCTGCTGGTTGGAGTGGGAGCCGCACAGGTTCGGAGTGGGGCCCCGGCTATGCACCGACGCCCGTGCCGGCCCAGGCCGCAGCCCGGCGGCTCACTGGCCACCCTGCCCGCAGGCCCGCGTGGAGCGCATGGAACAGTTCCAGAAGGAGAAGGAGGAGCTGGACCGCGGCTGCCGGGAGTGCAAGCGCAAGGTGGCCGAGTGCCAGCGGAGGCTGAGGGAGCTGGACGTGGCCGAGGGCGGCCAGGCGGAGCGCGAGCGGCTGCAGGCCGAGGCGCAGCAGCTGCGCAGGGAGGAGCGCGGCTGGGAGCAGAAGCTGGAGGAGCTGCGCAAGAAGGAGAAGGGCATGCCGTGGAACGTGGACACACTCAGCAAGGACGGCTTCAGCAAGGTGCGCGCGGGGCTGGGCGCGGGCAGGGGCCCGGAGGCCGAGACAGGGGGGTGCCAGCCTCCGCAGCTTAGTGAGGCCCTGCTTCTAAATAAGTAAATGAGCTGGGGGGGGTAGCTCAGAGGTACAAAGTCCCTGGGCTCCATGACTAGTATCCCCCACCCCCCAAAAAAAATCAGCCGGGCGTGGTGGCGCACGCTTGTCATCCCAGCCTTCGGGAGGCTGAGACAGGAGAATCGCGGTTCGCGGCCAGCCCGGGCTACATAGTGAGGCTCTCCGCAACTCAGTGAGACCTGGTTCAAAATAAAGAATGAAGCCGGGCGTGGTGGCACACGCTTGTCATCCCAGCATTCGGGAGGCTGAGACCGGAGGATCGCGGTTCACGGACAGCCTCAGCTACTTAGTGAGGCCCTCCGCAACTCAGTGAGACCCGGTTTCAAAATAAAGAATAAAAAAAAAATAGGGCAGGGGGTGTAGCTCGGAGGTTGAATGCCCCTGGCTTCCATCCCCAGACCCACAAAAAAGTAAAGAAAGAAAGAAAGAAAGAAAGAAAGAAAGAACGAACGAACAATAGGGCGGTGGGGGGGGTGCAGCTCAGAGGTAGAAAGCTCCTGGGTCCCATCCCCAGCACCGGAAAAAAAAAAAAAATCAGGCACTGGGGGATGGGGAGGACGATTCGGGGGACTGGGTGTGTGAAGCCCACCGGTCCCCTCTGATCTGCCCGAAGGCCCTCGCCCTCGCTCCGGCCACCTCGATGCAGCGTCCGGCGTGGAGGGGATGGGCGCGGCGGCCCCGGCCCCCACGGCCCCCGCGCCCCGCCGCCGCGCCCGCGCCCACTTGCCCTGTCGCCCTGTCACAGAGCATGGTCAACACCAAGCCCGAGAAGGCCGAGGAGGACTCGGAGGAGGTGCGGGAGCAGAAGCACAAGACGTTCGTGGAGAAGTACGAGAAGCAGGTCAAGCACTTCGGTGAGCCGGCGGCAGGTGGCGGGCGGGTCCGGGGCTGCTGGGCCATCTCAGCCACCTCACCACCTCGCCACCTCGCCACCTTCCTGCAGGCATGCTCCGCCGCTGGGACGACAGCCAGAAGTACCTGTCCGACAACGTGCACCTGGTGTGCGAGGAGACGGCCAACTACCTGGTCATCTGGTGCATCGACCTGGAGGTGGAGGAGGTGAGCTGTGCGGGGTCGGGGGTCCGGGCGGGGGGCCCGGCCCGCCTCGCACTCACCTGCCGCCGCCCCGCAGAAATGTGCGCTCATGGAGCAGGTGGCCCACCAGACCATCGTCATGCAGTTCATCCTGGAGCTCGCCAAGAGCCTCAAGGTGGACCCCCGGGCCTGCTTCCGCCAGTTCTTCACCAAGATTAAGGTAGGGCCAGGGGCCAGGGTGGCCCGCATCACCAGGCCCGGTGGTAGCGCGCTTGCAATCCCAGTACCTGGGAGGGTCGCGGTTCGCGGACAGCCTCAGCTACTTAGGCCCTCCGCCTAAGTAGCTTCGTGAGACCCTGTTTCAAAATAAAGAATAAAAAATAATGCCGGGTGTGGTGGCGCACGCTTGTAATCCCCGCGCTTGGGAGGCTGAGATAGGAGGATCGCACGGGTTCGAAGCCAGCCTCAGCTACTTAGTGAGGCTCTCAGCAACTTAGTGAGACCCTGTTTCCAAATAAAATATAAAAAAGATCTGGGAGGATAGCCCGGAGGTAGAAAGCCTCTGGGTTCCACCCCCAGTGCCACCAAAAAAAAAAAAAAAATGGCGCTGGGGGTGTAGGGATCTAGCTCAGAGGTAGAATGCCCTGGCTTCCATTGTCAGCGCCGCAAAAAAGAAATAAAAAGGAAAAGAAAAATAGGACTGGGGTGTAGCTCGGAGGCAGAATGCCCCTGGGTTCCATCCCAGTACCGCCAAACTGAAATAAATAAAATAAATGAAAAAGGTCCCCATGCGGGGCGGTAGCCGGGAGGAGCGGCCGGACCGGGCCGGGCGGGAGGGGACGGGGGCCGAGGCCGGCCGCGAGTGACCCGCCCGCGCAGACGGCGGACCGCCAGTACATGGAGGGCTTCAACGACGAGCTGGACGCCTTCAAGGAGCGCGTGCGCGGCCGCGCCAAGCTGCGCATCGAGAAGGCCATGAAGGAGTACGAGGCGGAGGAGCGCAGGAAGCGGCTGGGGCCCGGCGGCCTGGACCCCGTGGAGGTCTACGAGTCCCTCCCCGAGGTGGGCGCCGTGGGGCGGGCTGGGGGCGCGGGGACGCGCTGGCCGCCCTGCCCGCGCTGACCGGCCCTCCGTGCGCAGGAGCTGCAGAAGTGCTTCGACGTGAAGGACGTGCAGATGCTGCAGGACGCCATCAGCAAGATGGACCCCACCGTGAGTGGTGCGGGGAGGGAGGGCGGCGGGCGGCGGGCAGGGGCGGCCGGCCTCACCTGCGCCCTCTCCGCAGGACGCCAAGTACCACATGCAGCGCTGCGTCGACTCCGGCCTCTGGGTCCCCAACTCCAAGTCCGGCGAGGTCAAGGAGGGGGAAGAGGCGGGCCCCGGGGACCCACTGCTGGACGCCGGCCCCAAGGCGGGCGACGGGGAGGACGGCAGCGCGTGAGGGCTGCCCGCCGGCCTCCGCCTCGACAGAACGCGGAAAACAGACACGTCTCCCCAGCCCGGCGTCCTCTGCACCCCCTGCCCGCTCCCCAGCGCTCATCCCAGTCTCTGCTTTGAGTCTAGGGGCTTCACTGCCTGCAGCCCCCGTCAGCATTATGCCAAAGGCCGGGGGCCCAGGGGCAGGGCCGGGCCTGTCGTCCAGGTGGGGTAGGGTCCCCGCCCAGGCCGGTCACTGTGGGTCTGTCTGTCCAGTCCTCTGTGTGGTAAACAGCAGTGACCTAACAATAAAGGGTTTCAGATGCTCGCGGGCACGTTCTCTGGGGGGACCGCACGGCCGACTCCCCAGGCTGGGCCTCCCGCCATCTCTGGCCCGCTGGGCCCTTTGGTCTGAGGTTCCCGGAACCGCCTTCAGGTGTCTCTGCATCACAAGTCCTCGAGCCGGAGGTGCTGGCACCGCTCGGGAGGCTGAGGCAGGAGGACCTTAGGTTGGAGGCCCACCTGGGCAAGCGAGCCCGTTTCAGAATAGAAAGTCGGGGGGTGGGAGCCTGGCACCCGTGGCGCTTGCCTGTGATCGCAGTGTTTGGGAGGCTGAGGCAGGAGGGTCACAAGTTGGAGGTCAGCCTTTGGTAAGCCCTAACCACTGAGCACAGCCCCTGCCCTGGAAGCATCTCCTCCTCCGTTGGGTGCGGGGCCCACGCCTGCAATCCCCCTGCCTGGGAGGCTGAGACAGGAGAGGCGCAGGCTGGAGGCCAGCCTCAGCAACTCGCACTCTGCAGCTGGCGACACCCCGTTCCAAAGTGGAGGAGGCCTGGGGGTGAGGCTCGGGGGAGCCTCTTGGTCAGTCCCAGTGCCACCGCACACACACGGACACTCTCCTGTCGGTGTGGCCGTGGACAGCTTAGACAGCGTGTTCTTCGCGTGTGTGGTTCTAGAGATGGAACCAAAGGCGCGCTACCTCCGAGCCACGCCCCAGCCCTGTTGTGAGCGCTTTATTTTGAACCGGTCTCCCTAAGCTGTGGAGGGCCTCCCTAAGCTGCTGAGGCTGGCGCGAACCTGCGCTCTTCCTGTCTCAGCCTCCCAGGTACCGGGATTACACATGCCACCACGCCTGGCTTTTTCTTTTACTTTATTTCTAGTTGTTTCTGAGGTACTGGCGATGAAGCCCAGGGGCATTCTACCTCCGAGCAACACCCCCAGCCCTGATTTTTAGTCTTTATTTTGAAACGGGGTCTCACTGAGTGGCGGTCCTCCTGTCTCGGCCTCCCAAGTGCTGGGGTTCCGAGCGTGCAGGGTTCCTGAGGGACCCCTTTCCCCCTGTTACCTCCCTGCTGGTGCACAGCGGGTCCTCAGGAAACAGTCAAAGCAGTGAGTGGAGGGAGGCCAGACTGCGGCAGTGCCTGACTGCGCCGCCAGGGGGCGGCAGTGAGCTAAGCGAGCGCGGCGGCCGGCAAAGGGCTTCTGGGTTCCTGGGAGCGCCTGCCCCTGAGCCAGGGGCCCCACTGATTTTTTTTTTTTTTTTTTACTCTTTTTTTATTTTTAAAAACAGGGTCTCACAGAGTTGCTAAGTAGCTGAGGCTGTCCACGAACTGCGATCCTCTGGTCTCAGCCTCCCGAATGCTGGGGTTACAAGCGTGTGCCACCACGCCCGGCCTTCCGGATACTTTATATAATTTATTTCTTTCTCTTTCTATTCTGGGAATTGAATCCAGAATACCTCTAAGCTGTTTTTATTTTTATTCGTGCGTGTGTGTGGGTGTTACTGGGGATGGAGCCCAGGGGCTACACCCTCAGCCCTGTTTTTTTTTTTTTTTTTTTTTTTTTTTTTGGTGGTACTGGGGTTCCTGGAAGCCCTTCTACCTCCGGGCTACACTCCCAGACCTATTTTATTTTTGGAAACAGGGTCTCTTAAGCCAGCGCGGCTGGCTTCGAACCTGCGCGATCCTCCTGTCTCCGCCTCCCAAGCTCGGGGATGACAAGCGTGCCCACCACGCACGGCCTATTCTTTATTTTGAGACAGCGACTAAGTAGCTGAAGCTGACCGTGAACCTGTGTCCTGCTGTCTCAGCCTCCCAGGTCCCAGGTTCAAGCACACACTGCGGGGTTTTGTTAGTTCACCAACTTGACTTTCCCAGGCCCCGGCAGCTCTGGGGAGCCCCTCCCTCAGGCCCGACAGGTCAGGGGAAACCCCAGTTCAAGTTTCTTCCTGAAAAGTGGTCAGTCTGGGTTTGCCCAGGACTGTCTCCATTTTAGCGTGGAAAGTCCCTTGTTGGGGAACTCCCACAGGTCCTAGCAAGTCCTGGGCCCTCCTGGGGTCTCAGGCCCCTGGGGACAATACAGGACCCTTTCCAGTGCGCCCCCCCCCCAGCCTCATTCCTTACTGTCAAGGGGGGACATTGTGCTGGTTTTGATGACAGATGCCTGTGGTCCCAGTACTTGGGAGGCAGAGACGGGAGGGTCACAGGTTCAAGGCCAGACTCAGCTACTTAGCAAAACTCAGCAATGTCAGGAGACCTCTTTTTAAAACACAAATAGGAGTTAGGCGTGGTGGCGCACACCTGTAATCTCAGTACTCGTGGCCAGCCTCAACTACTTAGTAAGGCCCTCTGCAACTTAATAAGACCCTGTTTCAAAATAAAAACAGGACCGGGGGTGTAGCTCAGAGGTAGAAATGGCTCTGGGTTCAATCCCCAATATTGAAAAAAAAAAAGGGGGGGGGCTGGGAGCAAGCCAGGAATGGTGTGCATGACTGTAATCCCAGTACTCGGGAGGCTGAGACAGGAGGGTCGCAGGTTCATGGCCAGCCTCAGCTACTTAGGCCCTCCGCAACTTAGACCTGTTTCCACATAAAAAATAGTACTAGGGGTGTATCTCAGATGGCCCTGGGTTCAATCCCCAGTACTCAAAAAAAATTAAAAATAGAGGGCTGGGAGTGCAGCTCAAAGGTAGAACCCCCTTGGGTACAATCCTGAGGTCCAAAATCAAAAGAAAACAAAACACCCACTGGGGGTGTCAGTCCCTCTTTGAAAGAACCTGGGAAGGGGGGGGCAGCATGGTAGACGCCCACCAATGCTTCCCATCCTGGCTGGGAATGTGGGAGCTATTGCCCGCGGGTATGACTGGGATTGCCACCTCACTGCTGTCATCAGCCAGCCCATCGCCCAGGTGCCGGGTACCAAGCCCACTCTAGCCCTGTCCAGAACCCGGGGAGGCCCCTGGGGCTCGCCCTGTCCAGTTAGCTGAAGAATTCGGCACCACTGGTTTCCTGCCACTGAACCCCCAGTGGTGGGCGGCGACCTAAGAGGAAGCAGAGCCAGGGGCCCGCCAGCCCTCCATTACACAAGGGAGCCGCCGGCCGCCCCACGCCGCGGCTGGCTTCCTTAAGGCCTAATGGGGCAGGCAGGATTCCAGGTTTGCAGCAGACAGACCCCTCCCTCCTCCGTGGGGCTGGTTCTAGGCAGGAAGGTCCAGCAATCAAAGAAAATTCCAGTTAAATGTCAGGTTGTGATAAGGCCTAAGAAAAACACAGCAAGGAAAGGACACAGAGTCAAATTTGCTGATTCAAAACAGGAAGCTGATGGGAAGCCATAAAGTTTTATTTCTTGGGCTAGGAGCTTGGTTTATCTTTTTTTTTTTTTTTTTTTTTCCTGTGTTGCACTGGGATTGCGTCCAGGGGCTGACGCGGAATTATATCCCCAGACACCCCCCCTTTTTGTGTGAGGTACTGAGATTAAACTCAGAGCAGTCCTACCTCTGAGCTTTGCCTCTATCCTTATTTTATTTTTTGCCTTACTGGGAATGGAACCCAGGGGCATTCTACCTCTGCGCTACACCCCCAGCCCTACTTTTTATTATTTATTTATTTATTTATTTATTTGCAGGTCTGGGAATAGAACCCAGGGGTATCCTACTTCCAAGCTACACCCCCAGCCCTATTTTTAATTCTTTATTTTGAAAGAGGGTCTCACTGAGTTGCAAAGGGCCTCACCGAGTTGCTGACAGCCTCACTCAGTAGCTGAACCTGTGCGATCCTCTTGTCTCAGCCTCCCAAGCGCTGGAATTACAAGCATGCGCCACCACGCCTGGCTTACTGGGCATTCTACTTCTGAATTACACTCCCCAGCCCTGTTTATTTATTTGTGGTACTTGGGATAAAGCCAGACTACCTCCGAGCTACACCCCAGCCCTATTTTTTATTCTTTATTTGGGAACAGGGTTTCACCGAGTTCTGAAAAGCCTTGCTAAGTAACTGAGGCTGTCCACGAACCGCGATTTTCCTGTATCTGTCTCTCAAATGTTTGGGTTACAAGTGTGCGCCACCCCGCTCAGCCCTGTTTATTTTTTCATTTGGAAACAGATCTCCTGTTTGAATCCCCTGGTTCAATCCCCAACACCACTAAATAAGATAAACAAAGTAATAAACCACTTGGGTGTGGTGGGTGTGGTACTTGGGGGAGGCTGAGAGAGGAGGACTGCAGGTTCAAGGTCAGCCTCAGCAATTTAGCTACGTCCTCAGATTTAGTGAGACCCCCGTTTCAAAGTAAATAAGACAGGGGTGGGCTACAGCTCGGAGGTAGAGCACTCCTGCGTTCAATCCCCAGAACCACCAAAAAAGAGAGGGAAAAAAAAATACGTTTGAATGACGTGCGGTCAAGGAGAGTTATCTTCAACTCAGTTTCTTCCTCTACAAAATGGGGGTAAGTAGCCCCCCTTCGGAGGATCGCTTGCAGGACGCCATGCGTGCCCCGAGCTCAGCGAGCGACAGCGATTGCCACGCGGGGCCTGGACGGCCATCCACCGCGACCGCAGGGGGACCTCGGAGGGCCGGGCGGCCGTGGGCCAGGAGGGCAGACCAGAGAAGCGGGGTGGGTGGGGTCGGCCGGGCACGGACAAGGGGGGACCGGAAGGCAGGGAATGGACAGGCCCGCGGCCGCACTGGACTGCTGAAGGGCGGCCACTGCGGCCTCGGACGCCTAGGAGAGGCCAAGAAGCTGTGCCCGGGCGCGTGACCCCAACACCCGGACAGGCCCCACCGCCGGCCTCCACCGCAGACCACGCTCTTCCGCTAGTCCTAGGGGCCGCTCGCTTCCGCGTCCACGCCCACCCGGGGACAGCCAATCGCAGTTGCCGTAGCAAAACCGGAGCCAGCGCAACCAATCGCTGAGCCACAAAGGGCGGCCATAGGCCAATCGGAGCGGCCTGGCACCCTCCGAAGCCACCAATGGCTACGCGCGGCGGGGGGCGGAGCTGGGCCACGGGCATGCGTGTGTCGGGTGGCCAATGGGAAGCGGCGTCTCGGAGGCGCGGAGGCAGCGGCTCCCCGCGGCGGCGGGGCGGAGGCCCGGGTTCGAGCCCAGGCCCCGGGAAGGGGTGAGTCCGGAGCGGAGGGCGCGGGGAGGGCGCGCTTGCGGCCGTCGGGGAGGCGCCCCGGCCAGGAGGTGGGCGTCCCCCGGCCGGCCCGGCGTCCGGCGGGTGCGCAGCTCGATGGCCGCCCAGACCAGCCGGTCTGAAAGTTTTGGGGGGACGAGGGGTGTCGCCTTCCCAAGTGCAGACCTCACCCGACTCCATCTTCAGAGCTGGGCGTGGGTGGGATGGGGATGAGGAAGGAGGAAGTGGTCACCCCAAAAATCGCACCACCAGGGTGTCATCCGAGACGAATGGGCCATAGGAGCGCCCACTGTGTGTCCAGCCCCGTGCCGAGCCCTGACGCCCCCTTTTATTTATTTATTTATTTATTTATTTATTTAATTTTATTTTTTTTGGTGGTACTGGGGGTGGAACCCAGAGGCTTTCTACCTCCGGGCTATACTCCCAGACCTATTTTTTATATTTTTATTTGGAAACGGGGTCTCACTAAGTTGCTGAGAGCCTCACTAAGTAGCTGAGGCTGGCTTCGAACCTGCGCGATCCTCCTGTCTCCGCCTCCCAAGCGCGGGGATGACAAGCGTGCGCCACCACGCCCGGTGAGAATGGTAGTGTTTAAAGGCCAGCATGCGCCGGGCGTGGTGGCGCACGCTTGTCATCCCCGCGCTTGGGAGGCTGAGACAGGAGGATCGCACAGGTTCGAAGCCAGCCTCAGCTACTTAGTGAGGCTCTCAGCAACTTAGTGAGACCCTGTTTCCAAATAAAATATAAAAATAGGTCTGGGAGTGTAGCCCGGAGGTAGAAAGCCTCTGGATTCCACCCCCAGTACCACAAATAAATAAACAAACAAACAAACAAACACTCTTCCATTCTGCACCCCAGCACCAGTGAGGATTTTGTACCAACATCAAGGTCCGTGCTGAACGTGTAACGGGCAGAGCCTGGTTGGACCCCACAGTCCTCGATAGACGCCATTTTCAGGACCCTCCCTTTCCAGATGAGAAGATGGAGGCCCCCAGTGGCCAGGTGAATTGCTCGAGCTGACAGAGACGAGTGCCCAGGTCTGTTTGTGCACAAGGGCCCGCTGCCTGGTTATTTGGGGGAGGTGGGTTCAGGGTGGACTTTGTGTGGCACTGAGGACTGAACCTGGGAGTGCGCTACGCCTGAGCTCCAGCCTCCACCCTTTTTATTTTGAGGCTCAGTCTCTGCCATCGTACCTGGCTCAGAGTGGGTTTTTATATTGGTGCAGACTTTTCCAGAAGAAAGAGTTCACGTTGGATGTAGTGGCACGACTTTAGCCCCCACTACTCCAGAGGCTGAGGCGGGAGGACCACCTGAGCCTGGGCGTTCAAGACAGGACCAGGCTGGGCACCGCAGCAGAACCCCGGCTAACAAAAACAGAAGGAAAAGAAAGAGCCGGGCGTGGTGGTGCACGCCTGTAATCCCAGCATTCGGAGGCTGAGACAGGAGGATCACATTTGTGGCCAGCCTCCTCAGCTACTACTTAGTGAGGCCCTTTGCAACTCAATGAGACCCTGTTTCAAAATAAAGAATACAAAATAGGGCTGAGGGTGTAGCTTGGAGGTAGAATGCCCCTGGGTTCCATCCCCAGTACCAAAAAAAAGAAAGGAAGAAAGAAAGAAAGAGAGAAAGAAAGAAAGAAAGAAAGAAAGAAAGAAAGAAAGAAAGAAAAAAAGTCGTGGCATGTTCAGCATTATTTGTGAGAAGGGCTGATTGGTGGGACACATAACACCCTGCCAAACAAACGTGGAAACTGAGGCTGAGGGAAAGGAAGTGGGGGCCTAAAGATGCTTAGCCAAGCCAGGCGTATGGCCCACACCTGTAATCCCAGTGCTTAGGAGGCTGAGACAGGAGGATCACCTCTGTAAGTAATGAGACCTTTATCAACTTAGGGAGACCCTGTTTCCAAATTAAAATAAAATAGTGCTGGGGGTATAGCTCGGAAGTAGAATGCCCCTGGGTCCAATCCTTAGCCTCCTCCACACACAGAGATGATTAGTGTGTGGGGGGGGTCCCATCTTCCCGGGGCTCAGCCTGGGTGGGGGCAAGGTTAAGCAGGGGCTGACGGAGCCGTCCTTTCCAGCCCAGCCAGCTGCACAGAGGATGTCCCTGTGGAGAGGAGCTGCCAGGCGCCGCCAGCCCCCTGCAGACGCGGCTCGGCCAGTGGCTGCCAGCGGGGGCCTGAAGGTGCTCCTGCACTGGGCCGGGCCTGCGGGCGGGGAGCCCTGGGTCACCTTCAGTGAGTCCCCGCTGACCGCCGAGGAGGTCTGCATCCGCGTGGCACACAAAGTCGGTGAGTCCGGGCCTGGGCACCACGGCAGGTGTGGGGTGAGGAGAGACGGGGCCCGTCCATCCACCGGCAGGCTCACACGGCACACATTAAGTAAGCACCAACTGTATGCCAGCCCCGATGTTCCGGGGGAAGATGGCAGGATTTACGTAAAGGAGGAAACTGTGACAGAGGTGGCGATAAAATTTAAGCGGCAGCTGGGGGTGATGGCACACACCTGGCACCCCAGTCCTTGGGAGGCTGGGACAGGAGGCTCGCAGGTTCGAGGCCAGTCTCAGCAATTTAGCGAGACTCTTAGCAACATAGTAAGACCTGGATTCAAAACTTAAAAAAAATAAAGTTTAAGCCAGGCATGATGGCTCACACTTGTCATCCCAGCTTTCAGGAGGCAGAGACAGGAGGATCTCGGGTTCGTGGACAGCCTCAGTCACTTAGTGAGGCCCTCTGCAACTCAGTGAGACCCGGTTCCAAAATAAAGACTAAAAATTGGGCTTGGGGTGTAGCAGCTCCAGTAAAAGAAAGAAAGGAAGAAAGAAAGAAAGAGAAATTTACAAAGAAGGGTTAAAGGTAGAATGCCCTTGGGTTCAATCCCCAGCACCCAAAAAAGAAAAGTTAAAAGGGGTGCAGGACGAGAAGGTTGCTCCGAGAAGCTGCTGTTTGAGCCAGAAGCTGAGGAGGTGGGGAGGGGGCCGTGGGAAGGGCGGGCAGCGCATGCGCAGAGGCCCGAGCCGGGAGTGGGGGGAGAGGGCGTGGGCAGGAGGGCCTGGCCTGTGCCCCGATGCAGAGCTGGCCTCTCCCCTGCCGCAGGCATCACCCCACCCTGCTTCGATCTCTTCGCCCTCTTCGATGCCCAGTCCCAAGTCTGGCTGCCCCCCAGCCACGTCCTGGAGGTCTGCGGAGACACGAGCCTGGTTCTGTATTTCCGCATGCGGTGGGTGACGGCCCCCCGAAGCTTCCCCCGGAGCTGGAGCTGGTCAGCTCCCCGCGAGGGCTCAGCCGCGGCCCCTCCCGTCTTGCAGGTTTTATTTCCGGAACTGGCACGGCCTGCGACCCCAGGAGCCGGCCGTGTACCGCTGCGGGCTCCCGGGGCCCGAGGAGGAGGGGGCGCAGCTCCTGGACCCAGCCTCCTTCGAGTACCTCTTTGAGCAGGTGTGAGCAGGTCTGGGGAGGCCCGACTGTTTGTCAAGGACTCAGAGACAGGAGCCCCACTTCCCTTTCTAATTTGATACACCTGATATGTTTCAACTTAAGTCAGCTTGGTTCTTTTTTTTTTTTTTGGTGGTACTGGGGTTCCTGGAAGCCCTTCTACCTCCGGGCTACACTCCCAGCCCTATTTTTATATTTTTGAAACAGGGTCTCTTACGCCAGCACGGCCGGCTTCGAACCTGCATGATCCTCCTGTCTCTGCCTCCCAAGCGCGGGGATGACAAGCGTGCGCCACCACGCCCGGCAATATAGCCCAATTTTTTATTCTTTATTTTGAAACCGGGTCTCGCTGAGTTGCGGAGGGGCTCACTAAGTAGCTGAGGCCGTCCGCGAACCGCGATCCTCCTGCCTCGGCCTCCCGAATGCTGGGATGACAAGCGTGCGCCGCCACACCCGGCATAGCTTGGTTCTTATGGCAGCTGGACCAAAAAAGTTCAGCCTGAATGAGAATGAAGGCTGGGCCGGGCACGGTGGCGCACGCTTGTAATCCCCACGCTTGGGAGGCTGAGACGGGAGGATTGCACAGGTTCAAAGCCAGCCTCAGCTACTCAGCGAGGCCCTTTGCAACTCAGGGAGACCCTGTTTCAAAAAATAAAGAATAAGCCGGGCGTGGTGGCGCACGCTTGTCATCCCCGCGCTTGGGAGGCTGAGACAGGAGGATCACGCAGGTTCAAAGCCAGCCTCAGCAGCTTAGTGAGGCTCTCAGCAACTTACTGAGACCCTGTTTCCAAATAAAATACAAAATCGGTCAGGGGTATCGCCCAGAGGTAGAGGCCTCTGGGTTTCATCCCCAGGACCACACACACACACACAAAAAAAAAAAAAAAAAAAAAAGAATAAAAGATAGGGCTAGGGGTGTAGCTTGGAGGTAGAATGCCCCTGGTTTCTATCCCCAGTACCAAGGAGAGGGGGGAGGATATGAGTGCTGGGATCAATGAGTGCTAGGACTGATTAGTGATGTCTGCCATAGGCACAGAATTTGAGGCGTGCTGGGATTGGTGAGTGCTAGGACTGATTAGTGATGTCTGCCTTAGGTACAGAATTTGACGGAGGAGTTGTGTATGCTGTTTATTGAGCCTTTCCAGGAAACCGTGGTCCCGCCCTCTCCAAGGTGCTGAGAAGCAGAGCTAGCTTTTGTTTTTCTGGTAGAGTGATGGCTCCTCACGTTGCCCTCTGCCTGCTTCCCCTCTCCAAGGGCAAGCATGAATTTGTGAACGACGTGGTGTCGCTGTGGGAACTTTCGAGCGAGGAGGAGATTCACCACTTTAAGAACGAGAGCCTGGGCATGGCCTTTCTGCACCTCTGCCACCTCGCCCTCTGCCGCGGCGTTCCCCTGGAGGAGGTGGCCAGGGAGATCAGGTTTCTGGGAAGGGATGGGGGTCCCTGAGTAGGTGGGGGAAATGCCCTGGTCATCGGGGGGCTGCGGTGGCCCTTGCATATTGCCAAGCCTTCATTCATCCATTCAACAAACACTTCACAGACGCCTACTGTGTGCTGGTACTAGTTCAAGGTGTCTTAGACACAAAAGAGAACAACTCAGACAAAAATCCCCCGCCGTGTAGGAGCTCACATTTCATGAAACCGGCAGGCCCTGAACAAAGTGGGAAAATGCAGGCAGGGGCTGAGGCACAGGCCTGTCATCCCAGTACTGGGAGGCTAAGACAGGAGGATTGCAGGTTCGAGGCCAGTCTCAGCAATGTAGACCCTGTTTCAGAATTTAAAAAAAAAAAAAATAAGCTGGGTGTGGTGGTGCACGCTTGTCATCCCTGCACTTGGGAGGCTGAGACAGGAGGATCGCACAGGTTCGAAGCCAGTCTCAGCTACTTAGTGAGGCGCTCGGCTACTTAGTGAGACCCTGTTTCCAAATAAAATATAAAATAGGTCTGGGAGTGTAGTTGGAGGTAGAAAGCCTCGGATTCCACCCCCAGTACTACCAAAAAAAAAAAAAAAAAGTACCCGGGGCATGGTGGTGCACACTTGTAATCCCAGCATTTGGCCTTTGGGAGGCTGAGACAGGAGGATCACAGTTCTCGGACAGCCCCATCTACCTAGTGAAGCCCTCTGCAACTTAGTGAGACCCTGTTTCAAAATAAAGAATACAAAATAGGGCTGGGGGTGTAGCTCGGAGGTCGAATGCCCCTGGGTTCTATCCCCAGACCCACAAAAAAAGGGGAAAAAAAGGGGGGGGTGCTGGGAATGTAGTTGAGAAGTACAATAGCCGGAGCTGGGTATGGTGACCTGGTGACATATGCTAATAATCCCTGTACTTGGGAGGCTAAGACAGGAGGATCACGGTTCGTGGCCAGCCTCAGCTACTTAGTGAGGCCCTCTGCAACTCAGTGAGACCCTGTTTCAAAATAAAGAATAAAAATGATAGGGCTGGGGGAGTCGCTCGGGGGTAAGAATGCCCCTGGATTCCATTCCCAGTAGCGCAGACAAATAAACAAACAGGAATGGGGGTAGAATTCACTGGTAAAATGCCCATGGGTTCAATCTCCGTATTAAGAAGAGGAGAAAGAGAAAAGAAGAAAGGCAGGCAGGCAGGAAAGGCCCTTTGGAGGTTACAGGCGTTGCAGGAGCCTGGGTTTCAGCCCCGCGGCCACCAGGACCCTGCCTTGGGCCTCCACAGCACCCTCCCCGGGCGGCCAGCTCCTTCCTTCCCAGGCCACGCCAGCGTGCCCGGCTTCTAGCCGAGGCTCGGGGGGGGGCGCTGCGCTGGCCCGGGCCTGACCGCAGCCTGTCGCCCGCAGCTTCAAGGATTGCATCCCGCGCTCCTTCCGCCAGCAGATCCGCCGGCACAACGCGCTGACCCGCCTGCGCCTGCGCAGGGCCTTCCGCAGGTTCCTGCGCGCCTTCCAGCCCGGCCAGCTGTCCCCGCAGGTCGTCATGGTCAAGTACCTGGCCACGCTGGAGCTGCTGGCGCCCCGCTTCGGGGCCGAGCGCGTCCCCGTGTGCCACCTCAAGCTGCTCTCCCAGGCCGAGGGGGGGCCCTGCTACCTCCAAGACCGTGGGGTGGACCCCGGCCCGGAGCCCCCCGCTGACCCCCCGACGCACGAAGTGCTGGTGACCGGCACCGGCGGCGTCCAGTGGCGGCCGGTGCAGGCCGCGGTGAGCAAGGGCGCCCCCCATCTGCATGCGGTGGGCCTGGGCAGGGTCGCCCCTTCCCCACCTGGCTCTGGGGTGCGCCTCCCCGAGCTTTTTTTTTTTTTTTTTTCAATACTGGGAATTGAAGCCAGGGGCATTCTGCCTTCGAGCTACACCCCCATCCCTATTTTATCTATCTATCTATTTTTTTATTCTTTATTTGGAAACAGGGTCTCCTGAGCTGCAAAGGGCCTCCCTAAGTAGCTGAGACTGGCCGCGAACCGCGATCCTCCTGTCTCAGCCTCCCGAATGCTGGGGTGACAAGCCTGCACCCCCACGCTCGACTCCGAGTCTATTTCTTGGAGAGTGCCCTCTGTCCACCTGTCCCTTCTGGACCCCATTCCTGTGGTCTGCACCCCTGGGGAGCCTCTCTGTCGCTCACCTAACCCCTTCCCGTTCCGCCTCCTGGCCTGCATGTCTTCCCTGGGCTCTGCCTGTACCATCCGGACTCCTGAGCGGGGCACATTAGGGGTGTCTGGCCCCCAGGCCCCTGTCCAGGGAGGGTGCGTGGGAATAAATCGCTATTGTCTCCCTCTGTCCCCCGCCCGCCCTGCCGGGATTTTAGGCTTCCAGGGGCAGTGGCAGCAGGAGCCCCGCGGCCAGCCCGTCTCAGACAGAAGCCAAGGCCCCGGCAGGGGGTGGGCAGCCGGTGGGCAGCCCGAGGGAGCCGCCCTGGACCACCTTCTGCGACTTCCAGGACATCACCCACGTGGTCCTGAAGGAGCGCCGCGTCACTGTCCATCAGCAGGACAACCAGTGCCTGGTGGGGCCCGGGCCCGCGGGGGGACGGCCCATGCCCCCCAGCCCTCCTGATGCGCACCTGCCCGCCCGCAGGAGCTCGGCCTGCCATCCCGCGCCGCCGCCCTGTCCTTCGTGGCCCTGCTGGACGGCTACTTCCGCCTGACCTCCGACTCCAGCCACTACCTGTGCCGGGAGGTGGCCCCTCCGCGCCTGCTGAGGAGCATCCGGGATGGCGTGCACGGGCCGCTGCTGTGAGTGGGGCCGCCAGGTGTGGGCCATCGGCATGCTGGGCCTCTGAGCTGCACCCCCAGCCCCCCCCTTTTTTTTTCTGGTGCTGGGGTCTACCTCCGGGCTATACTCCCAGACCTATTTTATATTTTATTTGGAAACAGGGTCTCACTAGGTTGCTGAGAGCCTCACTAAGAAGCTGAGGCTGGCTTCGAACCTGCGCGATCCTCCTGTCTCAGCCTCCCAAGCGCGGGGATTACAAACGTGCGCCCCCACGCCCGGCTCTCCAGTCCTACTTTATTTTTTATTTTTATTTATTTATTTTGGTGGTACTGGGGTTCCTGGAAACCCTTCTACCTCCAGGCTACTCTCCCAGACCATTTTATATATTTTTTTGGAAACAGGGTCTCTTAAGCCAGCAAAACTGGCTTCGAACCTACATAATCCTCTTGTCTCCACCTCCCAAGCTGGGGGGCAGGGGTGTGTATTACAAGCGTGCGGTCACCACTGCTGGCTCATTCTTTGTTTTGAAGCAGGGTCTCACTAAGGGCCTCACTAAGCAGCTGAGGCTGGCTGAGAACCTGTGATCCTCCAGGCTCAGCCTCCCAAGTGCTGGGATTCCAGGTGTGGGCTTGAGTCTGACTTCTGCCCCAGCAGTTTGCTTCCCTCCTGGCAGGTCTTGGGGCACCCTTGCCAGCCATGGGTCCAGCAGCCATGCCTGGTGGCCCTATGGCACCCTTTTGTCCACCTAGGGAGCCATTTGTACAGGCCAAGCTGCGACCGGAGGACGGCCTCTACCTCATCCACTGGAGCGCCAGCCATCTGTCGCGCCTCATCCTCACGGTGGCCCAGCGTGAGCCGGTGGGCCTGGGCCCGGGGGTCCTGGGCTGGGGCTGGATGTGTGACTGTGCTCCGGGCGCAGACCCCTGCTCACCGCCCTCCGCCCTCCCAGGCCCTGAGCGCCAAGGGTGTGCGGCTCCGGAAGTTCCCCATCGAGCAGAAGGACGGGGCCTTCGTGCTGGAGGGCTGGGCCCGCACCTTTGCCAGCCTGCGGGAGCTGCGCGACGCCCTGCATGGCTGCTCCCTGCGCGCGGGGGACGACTGCTTCCCCCTGCGCCGCTGCTGCCTGCCCCAGCCAGGAGGTCTGTGTTGGCGGGGTGGCCCCCAGGCAGGTGCGCGGTGGCCCCTGCCTCTCACATCAGCCTCTGCCCGCAGAGCTGTCCAACCTGATCATCAAGCGGGGCTCCCGGGCCGGCACCCGGCCGCCCAACCTCAGCCAGCTCAGCTTCCACCGCATCCGCCTGGACGACATCACCCAGGTGGCAGTGTGGCGGGCAGGGCGGGGCACAGTGGGCGCCCGAGACGCGCAGCTCAGTGACCCTCTGCGGTTTGCCACAGCTCTCCCACTTGGGCCAGGGCACCAAGACCAACGTGTACGAGGGCCGCCTGCGCGTGGGGGGGGCTGAGGAGGGCACGGAGGACGGCAGGGACTCCCCCGAGCCTGGCGGGGGCTGCATGCAGGAGCTCCGAGTGGTCCTGAAAATCCTGGACCCGAGTCACCATGACATCGCCCTGGTGAGCATATGTGGGGTGTGTGTGTGTGTGTGTGTGTGTGGAGTGGGGGCCCACTGTGAGGGTGACCTTTGCAGCCCCCCACCTACCCGCCTTCTGCAGGCCTTCTACGAGACCGCCAGCCTGATGAGCCAGGTCTCCCACGCGCACCTGGCCTTCGTGCACGGAGTCTGCGTGCGTGGCTCCGAGAGTGAGTAGGCCTGGCGCCTGACCCCCACTTGCAGAAAATCCCCCAGCTTCCATCCAGCCCCAGCCGCACCCCGGCCCCTCCCCGGAAGACACCCAATGGCAGGCTACCTCTCAGCTCACATCTGTAGCCTCCCTGCGGGCTGGACCTCAACCTTGACGATCCACCGCCCCTGTCCGCCAACCTGCAGCTGGCATCTGACCCCAGATTACACCCCGACCGCCCCCTGCACCCCACCCCCGACCCAGCCGGGTCACATCCCTGGCTCCATCTCCCACCCACATCCCAGCCCTGCCGCCCTTCCTGAGCCCAGGCCGACCCAGCCCTCAACCCTTGTGCATCCAGCCCTACAGCAGGTCACTGACACCCTCCCCCCCCCCCGCATGTCCCTCAAAGCCGCTTGTACAGCGACCCCTGCCCCCGCAGTCCGCCCTGGCCAAGCCACCTCCCGACCCGGCTCCTGCCTGCAGCGCTCACGTGCGCATGCGCACTCCATGGCTCCCCTCGGTCTCCTGCACCCCGGCCTCCTCCGCGTCCCTTCCCGCCTGGACCCCTGTCCCCACCCCCACTCTTCCCCTGAGCTCCATCCCACGCTCTCCACAAGCCCTTCCCAGCGGCCATCCGACCCCAGGCCCCTGGGGGCGGGAGGCGGGGCGGCCCCTACAGCGGCTGGGTCCTTCCAGACATCATGGTGACCGAGTTCGTGGAGCACGGCCCCCTGGACGTGAGGCTGCGGCGGGAGAGGGGCCGCGTGCCCCTGGCCTGGAAGGTGGCCGTGGCCCAGCAGCTGGCCAGCGCCCTCAGCTACCTGGTGCGTGGGGGGCGCGCCTGGGCCCTGGGGCGTTCACCCCACCCTCCTCCGCTGGTCTGATCTCGGCTCGCTCATTTCCTAGCCCTTCCCGGATCTCGTCCGGTGTCTAGAGCTCCCTCTTCCTGCACTCTCAGTATTTGCTGCGCGTCCTCCATGCCAAGCCATGTCCTAGACCCCGGGACACAACTGAGCGCAAGACGGTCAAACTCCTATGCTCAGGGAGCCGGCCGTTTCACTGGGGAGGTCGAGTCAGGGAATAGTACCTTGCCTCCCGGCTGTATCCTTGGGGGACGCCAGGCTCCAGAGCCCCTGAATTGGCTTTTTTGTTGCTGTGACTTAAATACCAGATGAAGCCGGGCATGGTGGCGAGCGCTTGCCACCCCAGCATTGGGGAGGCTGAGACAGGAGGGTCACGGTTCGCAGACAGCCTCAGCTACTCCTTAGCGAGGCCCTCTGCAACTCAATGAGACCCTGTTTCAAAAGAAAGAATAAAAAAATAGGACTGGGGGTGTAGCTCAGAGGTAGAAGGCCCCTGGGTTCCATCCCCAGTACCGCCAAAAAAAGAAAGAAAAAAAAAATACTACAGGAGGGAAGGATTATTTGACTCACGTTTCAAAAGTTCAGTCCTTAGCAAAGTCCAAGTCAGAAATCCGTGGCTGCTGAGCATGTTGGAGGAGAGCTGCTCGGCTCTGGGCAGCTGGGAAGTAGAGGAAGAAGCCAGGGAGAGATAGTACCCCGGGCCACGCCCACCTCTAGCCACGCCCTCTGCCTACAGGGATAGTATCCCAGGCCACGCCCTCTGCCTGCAGGGATCGTATCCCAGGCCACGCCCACCTCTAGCCACGCCCTCTGCCTGCAGTTACCGCCCAGTCAGTTGCTAAGGCTGGTGTTAATCCTCCGATTTTCCTGTCTCAGAAAGGGAGCAAGTGCTGGGATTACTGACATACCACCCTACCTGGATCCAGACAGTTATTCCATTCAAATTATTACCGTGTGTGTGTGTGTGTGTGTGTGTGTGTGTGTGTGTGTGTGTGTGTTACAGCAATTCCACCCAGGGGTATTCTACCTCTGAGCTATACCCTTGGCCCTATTTTGTTTTAATTTTGAGACAGGGTCTCACTAAGTTATTGGGAGTCTCACTAAATTGCTGAGGCTGTGCTCAAACTTTCCTTTTTTTTTTTTTTTTTTTTTTCTAACCAGGAACAGAACCCAGGGCCTTTCTACCTCCAGGCTACACTCCCAGACCTATTTTATATTTTATTAGGAAACAGGGTCTCACTGAGTTGCTGAGAGCCTAAGTAGCCGAGGCTGGCTTCGAACCTGCGCGATCCTCCTGTCTCCGCCTCCCAAGCGCAGGGATGACAAGCGTGCGCCACCACACCCGGCCATTCAGATTATTAACCCATGGATGGGTTTATCCACCAGTGACCATTAGAGCCCCGACTCAATGATTTCATCTCTGAAATTTTGCAGGGCTAACCCATGCGCTTTTCAGGACACACCCATCTCCAAAGCCTAACACCCCCAAGGACGCGGTCCACAGATCTTCCTCAAGTGCCTTCTCTAAAACGGTGTAGAGTTTGCACAGAACCTCTGTGGACCTTAAGTCATCGGTGGACCCATAATGCCGATACACTGCTCAGGACACAAGTAGTTGTTCTTGTATCCTTTAGGGAAGGGCAAGGGACAAGGGAAGTCTGTACAGTTAGTACAGGTACAGCTCTTGCAGGTTTAGCTATATTTCTCATCTGTGGTTGGTTCAATCTCAGCATGTAGAACCCACCTGCAGACACAGAGGGCCTGCGTTATTAACATATCAAAAGGCAAAGCCGGGCCGGGATGGTGGCGCACACTTACAATCACAGCATCAGGGAGGCTGAGACAGGAGGATCGCAGTGCACGGCCAGCCTCAGTTACTACTTAGAGAGGCCCTTTGCAACCCAGTGAGATCCTGTTTCAAAATAAAGAGTAAAAAAAAAAAAAATAGGGCTGGGGGTGTAGCTGTCCCTGGGGGTTCCATCCCCAGTACCACAAAAAAAAAAAAAAAAAAAAAAAGGGCAGCAGCCAGGCACAGTGGCAGCTTCTGGGATTCTACTGCTTGGGAGGCTGAGACAGGAGGATCACAGATTCAAGGACAGCCTCAACAAGTAGCAAGACTCATCAACCTAGCAAGACCCTGTTTCAAAATTAAAAAGACAACGAGGTATGGTGGCCCACGCCTGTCATCCCTGCACTTGGGAGGCCGAGACGGGAAGATCTCAGATCGGAAGACAGGCTCAGCAAGTAGTGAGACTCTCACCAACCTAGCCAGACCCTGTGTCCAAATAAGAAACTGGGGGTGGGGTGTAGCTCAGGTAAAATGCCCTGAGTTCAGTCCCCAGTACAACACATGCAAAAACTAAATAGGGCTGAAGTGTAGCTCGGAGGTGGAATGCCCCTGGGTCCATTCCCCAGTACCATACACACAATAAATAAATAAATACTCTCAGCACGTGGGAGGCTGAGACAGGAGGATCGCGGTTCCCAGCCAGTCTCAACTATTCAGGCCCTCTGCAACTCAGTGAGACCCTGTTTTGAAATAAATAAAAAAGTAGGGCTTGGGGTGAAGCTCGGAGGCAGATTGCCCCTGGGTTCCCTCCCCAGTACCATAAAAAAAAAAGAATAAAAAATAGGGCTGGGGGTGTAGCTCAGGGATAGAATGCTCCTGGGTTCCATCCCCAGCTTTGTAAAAGAAATAATAATATAATAACTAAATAAAAATAAGAAGATCTAGGTTGTAGCTCAGATGTTGAACACACCTGGTCTAATCCTCAGTACCAAAATCAAAATAGAAACCAAACAAACTAAAGACGCTGAAGGCCCCGCGGGGCTTCCCAGCCTCGAAGATGCTCTGGCCTCTTTCCAGCGGGTCGGGTCAAGCTCCGAGTGGACCCGGCTGAGGGTGGGCGCGGCCTCACGCCCCTCATCATCTGCCCCTCCCAGGAGGACAAGAACCTGGTCCACGGCAATGTGTGCGGCCGGAACATCCTGCTGGCCAGGCTGGGGCTGGCGGAGGGCACCGGCCCCTTCATCAAGCTCAGCGACCCCGGCGTGGGCCTGGCCGCGCTCTCCAGGGATGGTGAGTACAGGGACCCGGAGCTGCGGGTGCTGGGCCCCGGCTTCCCCTCCACCCTCTGCCCTGCCCTCTGCCCTCTGCCCTCTGCCCCCAGAGCGGGTGGAGCGCATCCCGTGGACCGCTCCAGAGTGCCTGCAGGGCGGGGCTGCCAGCCTGAGCACCGCCGCCGACAAGTGGGGCTTTGGTGCCACGCTCCTGGAGATCTGCTTTGATGGGGAGGCCCCCCTGCAGGGCCGTGGCCCCTCCGAGGTACGCCCGGGGATCCCTGGGCCTCTGTCGGTGGGGGCTGTCCTTGAGGAAAGCCTCCCGCACACTTCAGATAAGCAACATTGCTAGGCGTCGCCTCTCATCCCGGTACTTGGGAGGCTGAGACGGGAGGATGGCAGATTTGAGGACAGCTTCAACAAGTAGTGCGACTCTCGGCAACCTAGTGAGACGCTGTTTCAAAGTAAAATAAGGCTGGGGGTGTACCTTGGAGGTCGAGTGCCCCTGGGTTCAATCCTCAGCCCCATACACAAAAAATAAATAAAACAGGGCTGGGAGCGTAACTCAGAGGAGAATGACCCTGGGGTCATTCCCAATTCTACACACAGCAACACACTTCAGTTTTAGGCAGTGACCAGGCAGAGATGGGGAAGCTTATGTGTGTTTGTGTGTGTGTGTGTGTGTGTGTGTGTGTGTGTGTGTGTGTGTTGGAGGAGTCTTTATTTTTCTCCCAGAGCTGGTGGCCAAAGCTCTTGGCCAGGGCCGGAGGCCTTCTGAGGGCTCGGACAGGGCTTCCCAGAGGAGTTCCACCTAAGCGCACAGTTAGGCCAGGGAGCGGCGTGGGCAGCGGGCTTGGCTTGTGCAAAGGCCCAGAGGCCACAGTCTGAGGAGCGGCACATGGACACCAAGGCGGGACGGGCTGGCGTCGCCGCGCTCAGCCTTGTGTGAGCTGGGTCATTTCATAGGCAAGGCGGGCAGGACAGTGGAGGCGCCAGCCCGCTGCTCCGGGGCCTGGTTCCTGGGCAGAGCGCGGCGCGGGATGGGGGCTGACTCCCAAGGGCCCCCGCCCCGCAGAAGGAGAACTTCTACCAGAAGCAGTGCCTGCTGCCGGAACCCTCATGCCCGGAGCTGGCCACCATCACCAGCCAGTGCCTGAGCTACGAGCCGGCCCCGCGGCCGTCCTTCCGGACCATCCTCCGGGACCTCACGCAGCTGCAGCCGCACAGTGAGCCCGCTGGGCGCCCGGAGGCTGGGGACCGGGCTGGGGGCCCTGCTGAGCGGGGCCGGGTGCCGAGGGCTCAGGGTGTGTGCTGGCTTCCAGCCCTTGGAAAGGCGGCTGGACGAGAGGGAGCGAGGCTCGGCGGGGGGCTCGCTTCTTCGGATGGACTAGATGGCCATGTTTTTTTCTCTCCTCTCTGGACGAAATGTTGGTGGCCCTGCCCCATCACTGAATATCGCAGGCATCTCTTGGGGGCTTTCATTTTGGGGTGCTGGAAATGGAACCGAGGCCTCCAGCCTGCTAGGCGGGAGCCAATGTCTGAGCACCCCCCCCCCCAAGGCTGATGTGGGCAGCTGAGCATTTTGGAAAGAAGGTGGAATTTCCCAGCTATTGCCAAAAAAAAAAAAAGTTGCCCCTGGGAGGGCAGGGTGCAGAGCAGCCGGCCTGCGGTTCCCGAGCCGGCTTGCCGGGGACGCGCCAGGGTGGCGCCCAACCCTCGGCCTCGGCGGCTCTTGCAGATCTGGTGGACGTCTCAGCTGTGAGCCCAGACTCGCGGGCGGCCGACCCCACGGTGTTCCACAAGCGCTACTTGAAAAAGATCCGGGACCTGGGCGAGGTGAGGGCGACGCCCGCTGGGGACTGCTGGAGGGCTGGGGCGGGGCCTGAGGACAGGGGCGTGGTCAGGGTGGTGGGGAGGGGCAGGGCCCGAGAACAGGGGCGTGGCCATGGTGGTGGGAGGGCCTGAGAACAGGGGCGTGGTCAGGGTGGTGGGGATGGGCGGGGCCTGAGGACAGGGGCGTGGCCAGGGTGGTGGGGAGGGGAGGGGCCTGAGGAAAGGGGCGTGGTCATGGTGGTGGGGAGGGGCAGGGCCCGAGAACAGGGGCGTGGCCAGGGTGATGGGAGGGCCTGAGAACAGGGGCGTGGTCAGGGTGGTGGGGAGGGGCGGGGCCTGGGGAGGAGCTGGAGTCCTGGGGCGGGGCCTGAGGACAGGGGCGTGGTCAGGGTGGTGGGAGGGGAGGGGCCTGATGACAGGGGCGTGGTCAGGGTGGTGGGGGGGCAGGGCCTGATGACAGGGGCGTGGTCTGGGTGGAGGCGTTGGTTACCGGGCGTGGCCTAAGGGTCAGAGGCGGGGCCTGGAAAGCTGGGCGTGGCGCTAGGCGAGTGGGCGGGGCCTGGGGAGCTGGGGCGGCACGGAGGGGCTGGCGTGGGGACCAGGGGGACTGGGGCTGACCTGGAGTCAGGCGGCTCTGGAGAGCTGGGTGGGGCTCACGGAAAGTCTAGCTGGTGGGCATTAGGGATTGAGGACAGAGCTGCCCCAGCGAGTTCTCAGAGGCATGACTCCAGTTTCGTTTTTGTGGTAGTAGGGGTTGAACCTAGGGGCAGTCACCCTCTGAGCTCCACCCCCAGTTCAACTGTTTTATCCTTTATTTTGAAACCGTCTCGCTAACTTGCAAAGGGCTTCACAAGTTGCCGAGGCTGGCCGTGAACCTGCGGTCCTCCTGGCTCAGCCTCCCCAGTGCTGGGATGACAAGCGGGTGCCACCGCGCCCGGCTTTTTTTTGAGGGAGGCCCTGGGGAATTGGAAAGGGACCCAGGCCCTAGGAGACCCATCAATGACCATAGACAGGGCTGTCCAGAGAGCCCTGCCAGCAGGCCTGGCCTAAGGAACCCCTCCCGCGCACTCCGGCCAGGGTCACTTCGGCAAAGTCAGCCTGTACTGCTATGACCCGGCCAACGATGGCACCGGCGAGATGGTGGCGGTGAAGGCCCTCAAGGCGGGCTGCGGCCCTCAGCTGCGCTCGGGCTGGAGGCGGGAGATTGACATCCTGCGAACTCTGTACCACGAGCACATCGTCAAGTACAAGGGCTGCTGCGAGGACCAAGGTGGGGGGTGGGCCTGTGTCGAGGTGTGGCCTGGTGGGCGCGGCCACTCAATCCCCACCCCAGGTGGGGCTGCCTCCCTCCCCCTGGGCCAGGATGGAGCCATAGCCACTTCCCTCCCTGTGGACGGGGTCAGGGCCAGCCCTTCCCACTCGAACCCTGGGCCTGGGGTGTGCGGTCCGGGCCGGGGGTGGGCGCCCCGGGCCCTCTTGTGCCGCGCCCATGCCCCTGGTCCACGACAGGCGAGAAGTCGGTGCAGCTGGTCATGGAGTACGTGCCCCTGGGCAGCCTGCGCGACTACCTGCCCCGGCATGGCGTCGGGCTGGCCCAGCTGCTGCTGTTCGCCCAGCAGATCTGCGAGGTGGGCTGACCCCGCCCCCAGCGTGGCCCCGCCCACCCTCAGGCCCCTCCCCGTCCTTGCGCCTCCCCTCTCCCGGCCCCGCCCCCTGTCTGGCTCCTCCTCCGGCCTGGCGCCGCCCACCCCGCTCGCCTTTGGCCACCCCGCTCGCCCTCGGCCGCTGGTCCGGCCGGCTGTCCATCACCCCCTCGCCCCGCCCCCAGGGCATGGCCTACCTGCACGCACAGCGCTACATCCACCGAGACCTAGCCGCGCGCAACGTGCTGCTGGACAACGACAGGCGGGTCAAGATCGGGGACTTCGGCCTGGCCAAGGCCGTGCCCGAAGGCCACGAGTACTACCGCGTGCGCGAGGACGGGGACAGCCCCGTGTTCTGGTGACCAGGCGGGGCGCAGCGTGAGGGGTGCCGGGGAGAGGGGTGCCGGCCCTGGAGGACCCGGCCTGGTCCCAGCGGAGGGGGCGGGGCCGGAGGCCGGGGGCGGGGCCTGGCCCAGGGACCGCCCCCTGGCTGCGCCCCGGAGGGTGGCTCCGGCCCCAGCCCTGAATCCCCCTCCCCCCAGGTACGCCCCGGAGTGCCTGAAGGAGTGTAAGTTCTACTACGCGTCAGACGTCTGGTCCTTCGGGGTCACCCTCTATGAGCTGCTGACATACTGTGACTCCAGTCAGAGCCCCCCCTCGGTGAGAGCCAGGCCCGCACCAGCCCTGCCCCGATTCACGAGGGGAAGGCTTGCACTCAAAGGCCTGGCTGTCATCCCAGCCACTGGGGAGGCTGAGACAGGAGGACCTCGGGTTTGAGGCCAGCGTTGGCAACTTAGTGAGACTCGGTCTCAAAAATTTAAATGGGAACGGGGTGGGGGGGGCATGGTGGCATACACCTGTAATCCCAGGTCTTGGGAGGCCGAGACAGGAGGATCAAAGGGTCAGGCCAGCCTCAGCAATTTAGCGAGGCCCTCTGCTAGTGATACCTCATCTTAAAGTAAAAAGTAAAATCAGGTTGAGGGTGTAGCTTAGGGGTAGAATGCCCACTTCCTGGCCCTGAGCTTTTCGTCCCATGGTACCTTCACTGTCTCTGGCTAAGGCTTGTCCCGACTGTCTCGTAGAAATTCCTGGAGCTCATAGGCCTCACCCAGGGCCAGATGACGGTGCTGAGGCTGACCGAGTTGCTGGAGCGCGGGGAGAGGCTGCCCCGGCCGGACACCTGCCCCTGTGAGGTGAGGCCCCGCCTCTCCGCGGCCGCCGGGGTGGGGGCCGCAGACACAGCCCTCTCCTCCGCAGATCTACCACGTCATGAGGACCTGCTGGGAGGCCCAGGCCGCCTTCCGCCCCACCTTCCCGAACCTCGTCCGCATCCTCCAGACCATGCAGGAGAAGTACCGAGGCCAGGCCCCGTCGCTGTTCAGCGTGTGCTGAGGCCCCGCGCCCCAAGAGGAGCCCAAGTCGGGGGCTCGCGGCACCCCCTGGGGCAGACTTCACCTCCGCCCTGCGAGCCCGCTGGTGACCCTGAGGGCCCAGGACCCCCGGGAGCCCGAGCATCCTCGCATCCTGAACCCCGCCCTTCCAGATGCGCTCTCCCGGGCTGCTGATGGGCTCCTGAGCCGTTCCTAAGCAGTGGGTGGGTTAACCGGGGACTGCGGCAGAGAGGGCCTGCCGTCACCGGTCACCTGGCTCAGGCCTAGCGGTCCTGCTGGACCTGCCGCGGTCCTGGCTGCCATCCCAGCACCAGCAGCAATCAAAAGGGCTAAACCAGTAGATCAGTGCCTGCTACACAAGAGGGTACTAAATAACTACTTTTTCAGTGTACAAAATATCGGAGGAGGGGGACGCTTGCCAGACAGATGTGACTGCTGGTCGCACCCTTCCTGTGTGACCTCAGGCAAATCGCTGGGCCTCTCTGGGCTTTACTCCTCAACCTGGAGATGGGGGTCCTTGCTACCTCATGGAGCGACTGTAAAGAGCTGGCGCGCTGCCTGTACATTGCTTCACAGAGAATGTGCCAACGAGTTCTTAATAAATATGCAATATTGTTATTATCATTGTGTGGTGCTGGGGATTACACCCAGGAGCTTTCTACCTCTGAGCTATACCCCCAGCCCCATTTTGTTTTTATTTTGAAACAAAATCTCTCACTAGGTTGATGGTCTCACTACTTCCTGAGGCTGGCCTCGAACCTGCGGTCCTCCTGTCTCAGCCTCCCAAGTACTGGGATGACAGGCGGGCGCCACCACGCCCGGCTATTTTTGATTTAGAAACACTCTCACTAGGTTACTGAGATATCACTGAGTTGCTGAGGCTGGCCTCAAAAACTGGCAGTCCTCCTGAGTCAGCCTCCCAAGAGTGGGGTTACAGGAGTGTGCCACCACGCCTAGCACAAGACGCTGTCTCAAAGTAAAAAGAGCTGGGCGTAAGCGCACGCTTGTAATCCCAGCATTCGGGAGGCTGAGACTGAAGGATCGCGGTTTGCAGCCAGCCTCAGCTACTACTTAGTGAGGCCCTTTGCAACTCAGCGAGACCGTTTCAAATGAAAAGGAATAAAAAATAGGGCTGGGGTATAGCTAGGAGGTCGAATGCCCCTGGGTTCCATCCCCAGTGCCACAGAATAAAAATGAAAAAGTCAAAAGGACCAGGGGCATCGATCACAGGTAGAGCTATTCAGATGGGGCATGGTGGCACATGCTTGTAATCCCAGCATTTGGGAGGCTGAGACAGGAGGATCCCTGGGATCCATCCCCAGGACTGAACACACACACACACACACACACACACACACACACACACACACACACACGCTTCCTCTCTCCCCCTCCTTGCGACATACTCGTTACTGGAGCCAGGGTGGTTGTATCGTAGGTGTTGCCGGCGCGGTGCCAACTTGGCAAGCTGTCCGACCCGCTTTCGATTCTGTGGGGCAGATCCCGGCCGCAGAGGCTCAGATCTCTTGCCCTGCTGCGGCAAAGGGGGCAGCTGTACAGATGCCTTGGGGACGCGGGGTTTGGGGTTGTCTTGGGGGTTTGTGTGTGTGAGGTGCCTGGGGTGGGACCCCGGGGCATTCTTCTTCTGAGCTGCACCCCAGCCCTTTTTTTTTATTATTATTATTATTATTATTATTTATTTTGAAACGGTCTCGCCGAGTGTCAGAGGGCCGCACTGAGTAGCCGAGGCTGTCATGAGCCGCGATCCTCCAGCCTCAGCCTCCCAGGGCGGGACGACCGGTGTGCGCCGCCACCTCCCGCTCAGTTTCTGCTTGTTACCAGCGCGCGTGGGCCCGACGCGCTCTCCACTGGCAGGGGTTGCATTTCCCGAGTGTCTGCGGCTCTAGGCATCTTTCCTTGTGTTGTCCAAGAGTCTATCTCCACCTCTCTTCTTGGGAGAAATGTCCATTCAAGTTCTTTGCCCTTTGCTTTTTTTCTTACTTATTTCTTATTTATTTACTTAGCGGTACTGGGGATGAAACTCAAGGACATTCTACCGCTGAGCAACACTCCAGCCCTATTTTCTTATTCCTTTTTTTTTTTTTTTTTTTTTTTGGTGGTACTGGGACTCCTGGAAGCCCTTCTACCTCCGGGCTACACTCCCAGACCTATTTTTATACTTTTTTATTTTGAAACAGGGTCTCCTAAGCCAGCGCGGCTGGCTTTGAACCTGCGCGATCCTCCTGTCTCTGCCTCCCCGGCACATGCACCACCACGCCGGCTCTTATTCCTTATTTTGAAGCAGGGTCTCACTAAGTTGCAGAAGGTCTCACTAAGTAGCTGAGGCTGGCTAAACCTGCATTCCTCCTGTCTCAGCCTCCAAAGTCCTGAGCTTACCAGTGTTTGCAACTTGTGAGGCCCTCTGCAACTGAGACTCTGTTTCAAAATTATTAAAGATAGAGCTGGGTGTGGTGGCGCTAATTTGTAATCTCAGCATTTGGGAAACTCAGCCAGGAGGATCGCACAGGTTCGAAGCCAGCCTCAGCTACTTAGTGAGGCTCTCAGCAACTTAGTGAGACCTTGTTTCCAAATAAAGTATAAAAGAATCTGGGAGTATAGCCCAGCCCAGAGGTAGAAAAGCCCCTGGGTTCCACCCCCAGTACCACGGGGGGGGGGTACCTAGCCGGGCACGGTGGCGCACACTTGTAATCCCAGTACTTGGGAGGCTGAGACAGGAGGATCGCAGGTTCAAAGCCAGCCTCAGCAGCTTAGTGAGGCTCTCAGTAACTTAGTGAGACCCTGTTTCCAAATAAAATATTAAATAGGTCTGGAGGTGTAGCATGGAGATAAAGGCCCCTGGGTTCCATCCCCAGTAACACACACACAGAATAAATAAATAAATAAATAAATAAATAGATTAAAAACTAGGGCTGGGGGTATAGCTCGGAGGTACAGTGTCCCTGAGTTGCATCTCTGGTACTGCAAATAATAATAATAATAATTAATAATAATAATAATAATAATTGGGAGGCTGAGACCGGAGGATCGCAGTTCGTAGTCAGCCTCAGCTACTTAGTGAGACCCTGTTTCAAAATGAAGAATAAAAAAGCCAAGTGTTGGCACATGCCTGTGATCCCAGCATTTTAGAGGCTGAGACAGGAGGACTCGGGTACGCGGGCAGCCTCGGCTACGACGTGGCTCTTTACAACTCAGTGAGCCCCTGTTTCAGAGTAAAGACTAAACAGTAGGGCTGTGGGTGCGGCTTGGAGGTAGGATGCGTCTGGGTCCCATCCTCAGTGCCACACACACACACACACACACACACACACACACACAAAGAATAAAATATAGGGCTGGGGGTGTCACTCAGAGGTAGAATGTCCCTGGGTTCAATCCTCGCTAACACACACACACACATACAAATTCTGGGGGTGTAGCTGAGTAGTAGGGTGCCTTGGGTTCAATCCCCAGTACCACAAAAGAGAGTGAAAAGAAATAAAAAAAAGAGGCGGGAGAAAAGAAAAAATGAAAAGAGGAAAGAGAGAAAGTCAAAAGAGAGGAGAAACCCCACCTCCGGGCCTGCTGACTTCCTCTCTGGGGAAACAGCTCCCGGCACCTCACCTCCCCGGAAGGCGCTCTGCCCCTCCGCACCCCAGCTGTGCTGGCGTTTCCTGCGGTCACCTGGGGCCGTCTTCTCCCTAGTCCCCTCCGTCCTGGACCCCAGCCGAGCCCCAGGCCCGGGCCCCCTGCTCCCGCCTCCCCGCTCCTGCAATCCAGCCTCAGCTTCCGCTGCCCGGTGCCCAGGGGGCCACGCCACGATGCCCTCGGTGCCCTCGGGGCGGCTGCCGGGGGCCGGGCCCACGCTGCGCGCCCTCCAGCTGGCCATCTGCTGTCTGCTGTGCCTAGGTGAGCCGGCCATGGCGGGAGGGCTGGGGGGACAAGCCGCCCCCAAACTCAGTCTAACAAGGGGCGTCCTGGGGGCCCCGGAGGACGTCTAGCTCCATGTGCAGTGCTGAGGGCAGAGGCTTCCTAGAAGTGGGGAGATCCTGCGATTGCAGGAAGGGACCAGGGCCCAACCATGGGACCCCTTCCCCACCCAACACACACTCTGCCTGGACCCAGGAAGCCTCAGCGGCTCCCTCCGCCACCACGGCCCTGCCCTGTCCCTCCACAATCTCCTAGGGAGACATCAGAACACCCCCGCAGGCTTGTAGTGCACACCTGTAACCCCCATACTTGGGAGGCTGACAAAGGACGACTGGGCAGGCCCTGGGTGGGCTCTGGCCCATCCACCACCACAGAACTTCCTCCGTGCCCCCAGGCGCGCAGGGGCAGGTGTTCCCCCTGCAGGTGGAGCCTCAGGACCCCGTGCTTCCTGCCGGCGGCAGCCTCTTGGTCAACTGCAGCACCCGCTGCCCCCAGGCCGAGCTCCTCAGCCTGGAGACATCGCTGCTGAAGGAGCCGGCGGGCGCTGGCCCGGGCTGGGCCGCCTTCTGGCTCGTCAACGTCACCGGCGACACCAGGGTCTTATGCTCTGGGTTCTGCAATGGCTCCCAATTGACGGGCCCGTCCAGCATCACCGTGTACCGTGAGTGGGTGTGCGAGGCTGCCGGGGCCGTGTGAGAGCCACACAGCAGCAGCTCAGCCAGGGTGGCGGCGACATCACCTTCCCTGCGGCCCAGCAAGCTGCGTCCTGCCCTCCCGCCCGCCTTACTTTAAGCACGGCAGGCAAGGCTGCCCGCGCCGTCATAAAGAAAGCTTTCAGCTGGGCATTGGGCGCAGGCTTGTCATCCCAGCACTGGGGAGGCTGAGACAGGAGGACTGCAGTTAGCAGACAGCCTCAGCTACTTAGTGAGGCCCCTTGAGGCTCAGCGAAACCCTGTTTCAAAACAAAGAATAAAAAATAGGGCTGGGGGTGTAACTCGAAGGTAGAATGCCCCTGGGTTCCATCCCCAGTACCGAAAAATAAATAAATAAATAAAAATAGAAAGGGCTGTGGGTGTAGCTAAGTGGTAGAGCTTGCCTGGCAGGCGGGAAGCCCTGGGTTCAATCCCCAGTGCCACAAAAACATGCACAAGGACTAGAAGAGAAAGGGGCAGAACATATCGCTCAATCTCAGTGCTTGGGAGGCTGAGACAGGAAGATGGCAGGTTCAAGGACAGCCTGAGCAACTAGTGAGATTCTAATCAATCTATCAAGATCTTGTTACAAGATAAAAATAATAGCCAGGCGTGGTGGCGCACGCTTGTCATCCCAGCATTCGGGAGGCTGAGACTGGAGGATCGTGGTTCGCGGACAGCCTCAGCTACTTAGTGAGGCCCTCCGCAACTCAGTGAGACCCTGTTTCAGAATAAAGAATAAAAAATTCGGCAGGGGGTTCCCCAGATCCGCAAAAAATAAATAAATAAAATAAAATAAAAATAATTTTAAAAATAGGGCTGGAGGTGTAGCTTGGAGGTAAAATATCCCTGGGTTCAATCCTCAGTACCATAAACAAATAAATCAAGGCTGGGGGTGTAGCCCCAATGTAGATTGCCCCTGGATTCTGTCCCAAGTACCATGTGCACACGTGCGCGCACACACACACACACACACACACATAAAATAACAATTTTTTTTTCATACTGGGGGTGGAGCCCCGGGGCATTTTTACCTCCAAGGTATACCCCCAGCCCTATTTTTTAGTCTTTATTTTGTTTTTTTGTTTTGTTTTTGTAGTACTGAAGTGGAACTCAGGGGCTTTCTACCTCCGGGCTATACTCCCAGACCTATTATACTTTATTTGGAAACAGGGTCTCACTAAGTTGCTGAGAGCCTCACCAAGTAGCTGAGGCTGGCTTTGAACCTGTGCGATCCTCCTGTCTCAGCCTCCCAAGCGCGGGGATTATAAGCGTGCACCATCAAAATAAAGGCTTTTAGTCTTTGTTTTGAAATAGGGTCTCACTGAGTTGCAAAGGCCTCACCAAGTAGCTGCGGCTGTCTTCGAACTGTGATCCTTCTGTCTCAGCGTCCCTAATGCTGGGATTACAGGTGTGTGCCACCACGCCTGGCCTTTTTTTTTTTTTTATCACTTTTTAAAAAAAGAACTGGGGGGGGGGGTAAGCCAGGCATGGTGGCATGTGCCTGCAATCCCAGAACTTGGGAGGCTGAAGACAGGAGGATTGAAAGTTGGTAGCCAGCCTTTGCAACTTAGCGAGGACCTCAGCAACTTAGTAAGATCCTGTTTCAAAATAAAATAGGAAGCCAGTGTGGTCACGCTTGTCATCCCAGCATGCGGGGGAATGAGACAGGAGGACCGTGGTTTGTGGACAGCCTCAGTTACTTAGTGAGGCTCTTTGCAGTTCAGTGAGATCTTGTTTCAAAATGAAGAATAAAACATCAGGGCTGGGGTGTAGCTCAGAGGTAGATTGCCCTTGGGTTCCATCCCCAGCACCACAAAAATAAATAAATAAATAAATAAATAAATAAATAAATAAAGAGAAAGTCCGGAAGCAAGCACGTTCAGGGCTCAGGGCAGGGTCCCCAGTCTCCCCAGCCCCTGGCCGGGGACCCAGCTGATGACCGCCGCCGTCTGCCCGCCCGCAGGGTTCCCGGAGCGCGTGGAGCTGGCGCCCCTCCCGGCCTGGCAGCCCCTGGGCCGCAACCTCACCCTGCGCTGCCTGGTGGCCGGCGGGGCGCCCCGGGCCCGGCTCTCGGCGGTGCTGCTGCGCGGGGCGGAGGAGCTGAGCCGGCGGCCGGCCGAGGGCGAGTCCGTCCAGTTCACCGTGCTGGCGGCCAGGGCCGACCACGGGGCCAACTTCTCCTGCCGCGCGGAGCTGGACCTGCGAGCCCAGGGGCTGGAGCTGTTCCGCAACACCTCGGCCCCCAGGCGGCTCCGCATCTTCGGTGAGGGCCGGGGCTGCGGGGTGGGTGAGCGCTGGGCCTGGAGGGGCGTCCCGGACCTCCAGGGCCCTGGGCGGGCTGGCCCAGAGGGCAGGCCCGCGGCTGGGCGGGTCCTTCGGGAAGGCTGTGTTCGGGGGTCCTGGGAGTGAGTCTGATAAGAGATGCCCGGTGAACAGGAGCCCCCGGGTTGCGGGGTGGGCTTGCTGCACGGGGCTCCCTTCTCACCCGCACCCTTCTCCGCAGCCCTACCCGCAGGTCCCCCGCGCCTCGCGGCGCCCAGGTCACTGGAGGCGGGAAGGCCGTGGCCCGTGTCCTGCACTCTGGACGGGCTGTTCCCGGCCTCTGAGGCTCGGGTCCAGCTGGCGCTGGGGAACCAGATTCTGGATCCCGCGGTCACGAGTCACGGGGACCGGCTCAGGGCCACAGCCACGGCGCACACGGATCAGGAGGGCACCCAGGAGATGGTCTGCTCCGTGACCCTGGGAGGCCAAAGTCGTGAAGCCCGAAGGAACCTGACGGTCTTCGGTACGAGGGGGTGTGGCCGGGGCCCCTCCAGAGTGGACCTCGGGGGCTCGAGGGCGTGGCACGTGGGGTGGAGACTCGGGCGCGCAGAGGCGGGGCCAGCTGTCAAACTAGGGTTGCCAGGGAGGCGGGGCAGGTGCCTGGGTTTGGGTAGGTCCGGCAAAGAAGGCTGGGCCGGGCTAACCCGAATGCAAAGGGCCGAGCAGCAGGCTGGGCTTGATCCGGGGGAGGGTGGTGGTCAGTAAGCCCCCAGACAACGTCCTGCCTTTAGCCTTCCTAGGGCCCGTTCTGAACCTGAGCGACGCCAACGTCACCGAGGGGTCCACGGTGAACGTGACCTGTGCGGCCGGGGCCGGAGTCCAGCTCATGCTGGACGGAGTTCTGGCCCCGGCTCCGGGGGAACCTGCCCGGCTTCAGCTGGCCGCCACGGAGCGCGACGACGGCCGCCGCTTCTTCTGCAACGCCACCTTGGAGGTCGATGGAGAGCTCCTACAGAGAAACGCGACTGTCCAGCTGCGCGTTCTGTGTGAGTCGGCCGCTTGGACCTTTTCCAGCCCCTCCCTGCTGGGGAGCCTAGACTCTCTGGCCCCATTGCACCTCTCGGGTCTCTGGGGTGTCTGATCACACGGTGGTTCCACAGATGGTCCCAGGATCGACCAAGCCAAATGTCCCCAGCGATTGGCGTGGAGAGAAAGGACTGAACACGTCTTGCAGTGCCAGGCCCGGGGCAACCCTGCGCCCCAGCTCCAGTGTTTGCAAGAAGGCTCCAGGGTTGAGGTGCCCGTCGGCACCCCATTCCTCGTCAAGTTACACCACAATGGCACTTATCGCTGCAAGGCGACCAGCCTCAGGGGCACGCACAGCTTGCTCGTGGTGATGAACGTGCAGGGTAGGTGGGACCTCGAGGAGCCGTGGTTGGGGGCGCCGGCCCAGGGGGCGCCGGCCCACGCCCGTTCACTCTGAGCTTCTCTGCGCAGCTCGGAGCTCCGGGTCGGTCAACGTCATCATGGGGGTGCTGGCGGCCCTGGGCGCCGGGGCTGTCACGGCGGCCTTAATCTACGTCTTCGGCATGCAGAAACGCTGCGGCACCTACCACGTGAAGCAGCCTCCAAGCCCCTCGGTGCCCCTCACGGCCCTGCAGCCTGAAGAGCCAGCGGGGCTGCAGCCATCCTGAGCGGCGGGATGCCGAGGTCCGGAGCTGCAGTGGCCGCGGGGGCCGTGTCTGTACCCCCGAGCCCCCACCAATAAAGCCTTCGCGAAAGCTCCGCAGTCCGCGGCTGCATCCCGCCCGCGCCCGGGGCTCTCCCGCCGCGCTCGGCGCAGCCGCTGAATGGCACCGCGGGGCGGGAGGGGGCGGAGCCTGCGGCGACCCCGACGCGGCTCGAACGCCCAGGAGGCTGGCTGGGCTTCAGCCAATGGGCTGAGGAGGCGGGGCCTCCCCCGGCCAATCGGCGAGCGCGCCTCCGTTGCCGCTCTAGGCCGCTCCGCCCCGGCTCGCTGGTCCCAGAAGGCGCCGGGCTTCCCAAGATGGCGGCCGACGTGTCCGTTACTCACCGGCCCCCGCTGAGCCCGGAGGCTGGGGCCGAGGGGGAAGCCGGCGAGGCCGCGGGGCGCCGGGCGCCCGAAGAAGAGCTGCCGCCGCTAGACCCGGAGGAGATCCGGAAGCGCCTGGAGCACACCGAGCGCCAGTTCCGCAACCGCCGCAAGATACTGATCCGGGGCCTCCCGGGGGACGTGACCAACCAGGTATGGGGGGGCGGTGTGGGAGCGTGGCGGGAAATGCTCCGGTGCGCGTGCGCGGGGGAGCCCGGCGGCTGCAGTGCCGGCGTCGGCGGGGGCGTCCCAGCGCGGGATCTGCGGGAAAAGACCGGGGACGGGAGGTGGGGGACCGCGATGAAAGGCGAGACCAACTTGGGATGGAGGGACCGCGTTGCTAGGGGCGACCACAGGCTCGGGCGAGACTGCCCGCTGGCCAGGGGCGGGGAATGGACGGGGGCGGGCAGCTCCGGCCCTCTCGGGGGATTGTGAATGGCGAGCAGGGCCGGGCCGGCTACACCTAGGGACACCAACCAGTTGCTCTCGGCTCCGTTTGGGCTTTCCCCCACCCCACTCTACCACGAGGTGGCGGGGACCTCGTGTCCACAAGTTTCGGGGTCAGAGTGTGTCCTGCCGTATCACGCACTTATTGGTGGCTCTCAGAACCGGAAGTTGTAGCAACCTTCCGCAAAAGGCCCAGGATTTCATTTGGGAAAATGAGGTCTCGTGCCACCATCCCTCCGACCTACAGGAAACGCGGACCTGTGTTCTGCGTAGCTCCCCTGGGCCCGTCTTCCTGCCAGGAACGCCCTTTTCTTGGGCTCCTCACGGCGCAGGTCCTCCCAGTGCTCTTTGGACCCAGGTAGATGCCACCTGTAACGCCCTGCCCTGCCCAGCGGCGGTGTAATGGCAGGTAGAAAGGTTTCCTCTTCCTGCTGCTGTGAAGCCCTGCTCCCCAGCCCGCCAGCATACCTGCCACTGGCCGTCCTTGCCTACAGGGCCCAGGAGTGTCCAGGGACAGACAAAGGTGCTACCACCATGCGATGTTCAAGAGCCAGTCCTCCTCCCCACATCTCTGGCACCTGCAAGCCCCAGTGCCCGGCCCTAAGCTGGCTTGGGACAGGACAGCGCTGTCGGTGGGGGAAGTGAGAGGCAGTGCGCAGGCTCCCCGGTCAGGCCCTGGGGAGCAGCCCCACTGCAGCACGCGTCTTCACCTCCCGGAGCCTCGTTTTCCTCCTGCACAAAATGGGTGTGCTAACACTTAAGTGCACAGTTGTAAACCAGTCAACCTGCAAATGAAGGTTCAGACAGTTGAAAACGTTTTGCAAAGGCAGCTGGGAATGGCAGCGCACGCTTGTAATCTCAGCATTTGGGAGGCGGAGACGGGAGGGTCGCCGTTCCTGGACAGCCTCAGCTACTACGTAGTGAGGCCCTTTGGAACTCCCTGAGACCCTGTTTCAAAATAAAGGGGAAAAAAAAGTAGGGTTGGGGGGTGTAGCTCGGAGGTAAAACGCATCTGGGTGGGCATGGACTCTGCGGTCAGGCTCCCGGTCCCAGCCAAATGGCCTTGGGCGATCATGCGGAGCCTGTTTCTCCATCTGTACCGCGGGGTGGTAGTTTGCCTGCCGCGATACCCGGGCCACCGGAAGGCAGCACCGGGTGGTTCCGTCTAGCTCCTGGGCACCGCCTGACCTGTGGCTTCTGTCTCTGCAGGAAGTACACGACCTACTCAGCGACTATGAGCTCAAGTACTGTTTTGTGGACAAGTACAAAGGGACAGGTTTGTGGGGCAGTGGGGTGGGCTGCTCCCTAGACGGGAGGGGCCGGGCTCAGCATCTTCTCTCCTGAGATGGTCCAGGTGCCATCCCCGAGGCCAGGGCGGCAGGAGCACCAGCCTGGCCCTCATCCTGGGCGTCCAGTCGGGGCAGCCTGGACGTTCTCCCCTGAGCTAAGCAGCCGGGTACCTGGACCTGGGAGCATCCTGCCCCGCCCGGTCCCCCACACCGGCCCTCATTGACGCGCTCCACTCCCTTAGCTTCCACTGGCCCCTGCCCTCTCCATCGCCTAACCGGCAGCCTCGCTCTGGCTGCTCGGCCCCTGTGAGACCGTGCTGCTGCCCACCTCCTCCAGGGAGCCAGCTGCAATCTGATCGAACCAGTCCCAACTCTGATCATTCTTCCTCCTCAAAACCTGTCTGAGACCCTTCCTGGCACTGCCAGCTTCTCTGCTTCCTGCAGCCCAAGCTTATGTGCTCTTTCTGTGTTCCCAAAGGTTCCCTCCTCTATCCAGGCTCCACCCCGGTAGGCTTGGGGAGCTTCCCGTTACAGCGCTGACCACCAGGCTTCCCTTGCTGGCTTGCACGACTGCCCCTCACTGAGTCTCCAGGCCCACGAGAATGTGGATGGGTTCTCGGCCTCTGCCTCTCTGGTAGAGGCCCTTGGTTAAGTGTGTGCAGGCCAGGCAGTGTGCCAAAACTCACTAGTCTGTGGCCCTTGGAGGCTGAGGCTAGGTCTGGTTAAATTCTTGAACCCCGAAGGCAAGCACATTGCAAGTTTGTATCCTGGTCTGCCTCTAAGCAGTGGCAGTGATGTTAGTGTTAGTATGCAACGCCTGGCAGGTGCTGAGTCAACAGCCCCTGGGTGGACAGGTCAAGTAGGTACTGCGTATCCAGTATGTTCGTCCTCGGCATCCAGAGCGATTGGTTCCAGGTCCCCACCCCGTATCCGATTCTGAGGGTGCTCGGGTCTCTTAAGTAAGATGGTATAATCTTTGCATATAACTTATGTATACCCTGCATACTTTAAATTCTCTTGAGACAAGCTGGGCGTAGTGGCCCACACTTGTAATCTCAGTACTTAGGAGGCTGAGACAGGAGGATCGCAGGTTCCTGGCCAGCCTCAACAAAATTTATTGAGGCCTTCTGCAATTTAGTGAGACCCTATTTAAAAATAAAACCAAAATGGGGCTGGGGATATAGCCCAGAGGTAGAATGCACCTGAATTCAATCTCCAGCGCCAAAAACCCCAAAAAATCAGCCGGGGATGGTGGCACACGCTTGTAATCCCAGCTGACACAGGAGGATTGTGGTTCGCGGCCAGCATCAGCTACTTAGGCCCTTTGCAACTCAGTGAGACCCTGTTTCAAAAAGTAGGGACTAAGCAATAGGGCTGGGGGTGTAGCTCGGAGGTAGAATGCCCCTGGTTCCATCCCCAATACCGCAAAAAAGAAGTCTGTACGTGCTCAGTACAGACGCAGCCCTGCCCCAGTACTTGTGTTCCACATTCGGTTGAATTCTCAGATGGGAACTTGTCCCCAACTCACATAGAGGCTTCAGGACAGAGCCAGGCGCACAGCTGGAGAGCCGTGCTGTGGGCTGTGAGCGAACAGCTGGGTGCGGCCTTGTGGGGCCCACGGTGCCCTCGTGCCTGTGGGGGCTGGCCGCTGGCCGCGTGGCTGGGCCTGGAGCTGCGGAGGGCGGGGTGGCAGGCCCTGGGTGCCGCTGACCCTGCCGTCCCACTGCAGCGTTCGTGACTTTGCTGAACGGGGAGCAGGCCGAGGCCGCCATCGGGGCTTTCCACCGGAGCCACCTGCGGGAGCGGGAGCTGTCGGTGCAGCTGCAGCCCACCGATGCCCTGCTCTGCGTGGCCAACCTGCCGCCCAGCCTGACGCAGGCGCAGTTCGAGGAGCTGGTGCGGCCCTTCGGCAGCCTGGAGCGCTGCTTCCTGGTCTACAGCGAGCGCACGGGCCACTCCAAGGGCTATGGCTTCGCCGAGTACATGAAGAAGGACTCGGCCGCCCGGGCCAAGTCAGACCTGCTGGGCAAGCCGCTGGGCCCGCGCACGCTCTACGTGCACTGGACAGACGCCGGCCAGCTGACCCCTGCCCTGCTGCACTCCCGCTGCCTCTGCGTTGACCACCTGCCACCTGGCTTCAGCGACGAGGATGCCCTGCGAGGGGCGCTTTCGGCCGTCCACACGCCCACCTTCTGCCAGGTGAGCCCTGGGCCTGGGTCTGGCTTGGCGGGCACAGTGGCGCACGCTTGCAATCCCAGGACTTGGGAGGCTGAGACGGGAGGATCGCGGTTCACAGACAGCCTCAGCTACTCAGTGAGGCCCTCCACAACTTAGTAAGATACTCTTTCAAAGTAAAAGAAGAAAATAGGGCTGAGGGTGTAGCTAAAAGTTAGAATAATCCTGGGCTCCATTCCCAAAAGAAGTCTGGCTTAGATGGGCACTGTGGTATATACCTGTAATGCTAGTACTAGGGAGGCTGAAAGAGGAGTATCGCAGGTATGAGGCCAGCCTCAGCAGCTCAGCAATGCCCTGTCTCAAAAAAGGCATGGGGAGATAGCCGGGCGTGGTGGCGCACGCTTGTAATCCCAGCATTCGGGAGGCTGAGACCTGGAGGATCGCGGTTCGCGGACAGCCTCAGCTACTTAGTGAGGCCCTCTGCAACTCAGTGAGACCCAGTTTCAAAGTAAAGAATAAAATCTAGGGCAGGAGGTGTAGCTCAGAGGTCGAATGCCCCTGGGTTCCATCCCCAAACCTGAAGAAAAAAAAAACAAAAAACCTAGGGGTATAGCTCAGAGGTGAAGCACTCCTGGGCTCAGTCCTAATCCCTAACCATTTACCCCTGACCCCTAAAAAGTCAAAGGGTGAGGCTTTGTCAGCCCTCAGCTCTCCTGTACCGGGCAAGTTACTGCTGCCTGCACCTCAGCCTCTTCCCCGTAAGCAGGACTTCAGTGCTCACGCGCAGGGCTGGCAGGTCAATTCCTGTTCATTCAGGTTGCTCGTGTCAGGCCCCTGTCAAGCACAGCTCCCTGAGAGGCCCCAGAAGTCCTAGCCACAGAGCTGGTGCAGTGTGCACAACTGGAATCCCGGATACTCAGGAGACTGACGCAGGCCGATCATAAGTTGGAGGCTGAGCCGGGCGTGGTGGCGCACACATGTAATCCCAGTGCTAGGGAGGCCGAGACAGGAGGATCGCGCAGGTTCGAAGCCAGCCTCAGCTACTTAGTGAGGCTCTCAGCAACTTAGCGAGACCCTGTTTCCAAATAAAATATAAAATAGGTCTGGGAGTATAGCCCGGGGGTAGAAAGCCTCTGGGTTCCACCCCCAGCACCACACACACACACACACACAAAGAGATCACAGGCCTCCGTCAACAATTTAGTGAGACTCTTAGTAACCTAACAAGACTGTTTCCAAATCAGAAATAAACTTGGGGGGGGGGTGTGGCTCAAAGGTAGAATGCCTCTGGGTTCGATCCCCAGTACCACAAAAAATAAAAGTTTGAGGCTGTCTAGGCATGATGGCCCACACCTGTAATCCCAGTACTTAGGAGCCTGGAACTGGAGGATCGTGGGTTGGAAGCCAGCCTTAACAACTTAGCGAGACTATAAAATACAGGGCTGGGGTTGTAGCTTGGGGTAGAATGCAATCCCCATTACACCCGTCCCCCCAAAAAAAGTTTGAGGCTGGCCTGGGCAGCTCAGTGAGATCCTGTCACAAAATAAAATTAAAAATAAGACAGGCTGGGGGTGTAGCTCAAGTCTTTCTGACATCCCCAAAAGGACGTTCCGTTGGCACCAATGGTGGGTCTGAGCACGTCTTCAGCCAGCCAGAGGGGTGGGTATCACCCCCACTTCCGAGTGCAGGGTCAAGTGAAATTCCTAGGGCTACGTAGCCAGGATCTAGCAGTGCCTGGATCAGAACTCTGCGGCCTGGCTCCAGGGCTGGGCCGCGCGTCAGCTGACTCAGACCCCAGCTCTGCAACCTTGAGTGGGCCCAGCCTGTGAAAATGGGGTGCTGGAGCCCCAGTAAGCCGGCCGTCGGGGCCTCCGTCTCCTTGTTCGCTCGGTGTTCGTTGACGGCTGCTTGCTCTTTGGCGTCTGCCGCGTGCCGGGGGCTCAGGCCGAGGCCTCATCCTCTCGTGGGCCAGAGGTCCTCGGCATCGTGACCAAGCACACCTCTCCTGAGCACGTTTCCCCGCCTTGAAATGAGGCTAATAAACCAGGCATGGTGGTGTGCCCGTAATCCCAGTCCTTGGGAGGCTGAGGCAGGAAGATCACAGGTTTGAGGCCAGTCTCAGCAACCTAGTGAGAGGCCGATAAAAAGGGCTGGTGGTGTAGCTTGGAGGTAATCCTGGGTACCGGATAGTAATAAGCTTGGCACAGAGGTGCACATCCTTAATCTTCATACTTCAGAGGCTGAGACAGGAGGCGGACGGGTTCAAGGACGGCCTTAGCAACATAGAGACCCTGGTTCAGATCCAACAGTAAGAAATGCTGGACACACACACACACGCACACACGCACGCACGCACACACGTAATGCAGCTCCGTTGTAGTTTGTAGAGTGCCCCTGGGTTCAGTGTGACGCAGCCACATCCCAGGAACCCGGATGGAGGCTGAGCTGGGGAGTCATGTAGGTTTGAGGCGCACCCCGTAGCTAGCAACTGTGTCACCCTTTGACTCTTCCGAGTCGCTGTGTAGGACGGGCAGGGTCTCTAAAGGGGGCCCAGGCCAGCGCTTTCCCTGGCGGGCCACTCAGGCTGCTCGGCCTCCATGGCGTTAGCATTGACCCTGGCCTCTGCCTGCTATGATATTTTTTATTTTTACGAGTCTGGAGGTGGAACCCAGGGGCATTTGACCTCCAAGCTCCACCCCCTGCCCTATTTTGTATTCTTTATTTTGAATACTGGGTGTGGTGGGCTATGCTTGTAATAGGCTGAGACAGGAAGGGCGCAGGTTTGAAGCCAGTCTCAGCAACTTAGTTGAGGCTCTCAGCAATTTAGCAAGACCCTGTTTCCAAGTAAGAAATCAAATAGGTCTGGGGGTGTAGCCTGGAGGTAGAAGGACCCTGGGTTCCATTCCCAGTAACACATACACAAAATAAATGAAAGGGCTGGGGTGTCGCTCAGAGGTTGAGTGCCCCTGGGCTCAGGCCTCAGTGCCCCTCCCAGTAGCTGCTGTTGGGGGGCAGAGAGGTGTCCCTGGTCTGGCCCTGCCTGTGCCTCCGTCCTGGCTGCATGACCTCCGTGTGCCTGGTGGCCCCTGCCCTCACCCACAGAAAGTGGGACGTGTTTGTGGCCTAAGGCCTGTGCTCAGAGCCACCCGCCACCCCCACCTGTGCCTGGGGACTGCTAATCAGGCGCTTGTCGTGGGATAGACCCACGCTGCCTCCTGCCAGCTTTGTGGCCCTGGGTGTGCCAGCCTCTCTGCGCCTCAGTAGCCTTTTCTGAAAAATGGGTCCGCGGCGGCCTTTCAGGGCTTGGCGGGGCTGGCACGGAGCCCTGCTCTGAAGTTGCCATCACCGCCCTGGTTGTGTGGCGGGGTGGGTGCTGTGCCCGGCGCTCATGACTGCCTCCCTGTAGCTGGCATGCGGCCAGGACGGGCAGCTGAAGGGCTTCGCGGTGCTGGAGTACGAGACGGCGGAGATGGCCGAGGAGGCGCAGCAGCGCGCCGACGGCCTGGCCCTGGGGGGCAGCCACCTGCGGGTGTCCTTCTGCGCCCCGGGGCCCCCCGGCCGCAGCATGCTGGCCGCGCTCATCGCCGCACAGGCCACAGTGAGTGTGCAGGAGGGCTTCCCAGGCGGCGGGGCTCCCCAGAGATGCCCTGCGGCCGCAGCACCCTCAGCCACGCTCCGCCTCCCTCCTAGGCCCTCAACCGCGGCAAGGGGCTCCTGCCCGAGCCCAACATCCTCCAGCTGCTGAACAGCCTGGGCCCGTCGGCCTCCCTCCAGCTGCTGCTCAACCCCCTGCTCCAAGGCGGCGCCGGGGGCAAGCAGGGTAAGCAGCCCCTGGAGCCTGCAGGGGCTGGGGACGGCCGCCCTGCCCTTTCTCCCAGTTCCCTGTCCTGCTAGCAGGTGGGGGCGTGCTGAACGGAGGGAGGGGAGTGGCTGTGTGTCCCAACCACCGCCAGCCCCTGCCTCTTCTCCAGGCCTCCTGGGCGCCCCCCCAGCCATGCCACTGCTCAGCGGGCCTGCCCTGTCCACAGCGCTGCTGCAGCTCGCCCTGCACACCCAGAGCCAGAAGGTAAGGACCCTGCCGAGCCTGCCCCACGCGCCCAGCCCTCACCCTGCCCGGCAGCGGGCCACCCCCTGGCCACGCTGCTCTGCAGGCACTGGGCCTTGATGGTCAGGCCGCCCGGGGGAGCGCATGCTCTTTGAACAGCCTTTGAACAGCCTGGCTTGGGTGTGGCCGTAGAGCCCCTGCTGTGAAGCCACCCACTCCCCCTAGGGAAGAGTCCAGACCCACCCCTCCCCATGCGCAGGTACACACAAATACAGGCGCAGACGCACTCCACACACCAGCCCACGTGGCTCGGCCTGCTGGGGCCCGCACGGCTCTGGTGGTGAGTGTACCAGAATTGGGAATGGTCTAGGAAGAATTAAAAAAGCTCTGATTATTATATTTCAAAAATAATTGTGTCAAAATGGCGGCAGACCTGGAGAGAGAAAGGCTTGGCTTTGGTCAGGAAGCAAACAGCTATTGAAACTTAGATTGACTTGGCTACAAGTCAGTAGGAGAGGGGAGCTAGGCCTTTCTCTAAAGACAGATCTACATGATACGCCAGCTAAGATGGTAGGAGGGGTCGACCTTCATGAAAGGAGACACCTCGCCACACCTTGCTGGGGGAGGTGCCTTACAGGGACATTCACCAGGTCAAAATTGCATAAACAAGATGGAGGTCATGGGTATAAAAATTCCGGTCCACGTGCCATATCTGGGGAGTGGTGAGTTGGCCTGGGCCATTCTGGCATGGGGCTGTATCTCTATTTTCTGTGTTTCTATCTTTTTAATAAACTTCTTTAAATCTTCAGCAACTGTCCAAGCTATGCATATTTATTCTTAGCTTAGGACAAGAACCTGCGGTAATTTTCTGGTTTTGGTTGTTTTGGGTTTTGTTATGGGTTGGGGGAAAGTGTGTCCGGGACCCTCGCAGAGGCTCCCGGGGAACAGTCTCCCCACAACCAGACTCTCCCCAAATCTGTAACATAATTTGGCGCCCAACGTGGGGCTTTGTTTTGGGTGCCAAACGACAACAGTGAGCGCAAGAGTGACGCTGTGGCCCGGCCAGGGCGGGTCTGGCTGTCCCCTGTGGAGGTTCCAGGCCCTGGCACGAGGGTTCCCTGGATGGTTCTGGGTGCACTGGGCATTGTGACCAGAGACTCGGGGTGACAGCTGTCCATCCTGGACCACTGACCCTGTCTCCAGCTGAGCCTGCTCTGTTCTTAGAAGCCCGGGATCCTGGGAGACTCACCCCTGGGCACCCTCCAGCCAGGGACCCAGCCGGCCAACCCTCTCCTCGGGGACCTCTCTTCAGGTAACGGACCTGCCGGCCCTGCCCCTGGGGCTCCATGCCCCTCTCCCCTGAGCCGCCCATCTGTGCATCTTGGGTGACAGAGTCCGAGTCTCTTGGTCTTCGTCTCCTCAGCTGTCAGTTGGGCGCCCGCCTCCCAGGGTGGGGGAGTGTCCAGGGTGTTGAGGCCTTTGCTCCGTGGCCTGCTGGAGGGCACTGACCCCGCAGCTCCTGGGCCCGGGAAAGGCTCCCTAGGGCTGGGATGGCTGACGCCCTCCTTCTCTCTGTAGGGGGGGCCCTGCCACCAGAGCTGCCGCCCCGGCGAGGGAAGCCTCCGCCCCTGCTGCCACCACTGCTAGGCACCCCCGGGGGCGACCGGGACACCTTGGGCCTGGGCCCCCCATCAGCCCAGCTTACTCCGCCCCCTGCCCCCTCGGGGCTCCGAGGCCCAGGCCTCAGAGGCCTGCAGAAGGACAGCGGGTCCCTGTCGACTGCCACCGGGGTAAGGCCCTCCCTGCGCCAGGCCTCGCCTCTGCTCCCAGCCTGAGACCCCCACCCTGGGCCCGCGCAAATCCAGCCCTCCCTCACAGGTCTCGCTGCTGGGGGAGCCCCCCAAGGATTACCGCATCCCCCTGAATCCCTACCTGAACCTGCATAGCCTGCTCCCGGCCAGCAACCTGGCTGGTAAGGAAGCCCGGGGCTGGGGAGGCGCTGGGAGAGGCCGCCGCCCCGCCGAGGGCCCCCCGCCCAGCACCCCTGCCTCCGGAGGAGGCAGCAAAGCCTTCCAGCTCAAGTCGCGCCTGCTCAGCCCCCTCTCCAGCGCCCGCCTGCCCCCCGACCCGGGGCTGCAGGACAGCTACGGCTTCGACTACCCGGCGGTGAGTACCCGGCTGCCAGTGCGCCTGTCCCCAAGATGAGGCCACCACGCTGACGCGGTGGAGCATCCCCAGTCCAGAACTTTCTCTGTGTGCGGTGCTCCTGGGATGGAACCCGGGGCATTCGACCTCCCAGCTACACCCCAGCCCAATTTTGTCCTTTTATTTTGAAACAGGGTCTCTCACTATGTTGTTGAGGGTCTTCCTAAGTTGCTGAGGCTGGCCAGAAACTTGTGGTTCTCCTGTCTGGGCCTCCCAAGTACGGGGATTACAGGTGTGGGCCACCATGCCCAGCTTTTGGGGTTTTTTTTTGTTTTATTATGAAGCAGACCTAAGTTGCCAGGGCTGGCCTTAAACCTGCGATTTTCCTGTCTTAACCTCTCAAGTATTACCGGATTACAGGCACACCTGGCATTGTGCTCAGCTTTATTTTATATATTTATTTATTTATTTATTGTTGTGCTAGGGATGGAATCCAGGGGCACTCTACCTCTGAGCTACACTCTCAGCCCTATATTTTAATTTTGAAGCCGAGTCTAAGTTGCTTAGGGTCTTTTGGTATGTGGCTGAGGCTTACCTCTAATCTGGGATCCTCCTGTCTCAGCCTCCCAAGTACTGGATTAAAGGTATTCCACCACCATGCCATCCTAAATAGAAACATCCCATTCCTGACCTCGTGAAGGGTCACAGTCAAAATGCAGGCACGAGCAGGGCATATGACGCACTCTTGTAATCCCAGTACTTGGGAAGCTGAGACAGGAGGATCTCAGGTTCAGAGACAGCCTCAGCAACTTAGCAAGGCTCCCAGCAACTTTGTGAGACCCTGTTTCCAAATAAAAAATAAAACCAAGCCGGGCGTGGTAACGCACACTTGTAATTCCAGCATTTGGGAAGCTGAGACAGGAGGATCTGGGTTCGCAGCCAGCCTCAGCTACTTTTTGAGGACCTTTGCAACTCAGTGAGACCCTGTTAAAAATGAAGAATAAAAAATAGGCCTGGGGATGTAGTTCGGAGGTAGAATGCCCCTGGTTTCTATCCCCAGTACCGCGTAAACAAACAAACCAAAACCAGGCTGGGTTGTTGCTCCAAGATAGAATGGTCTCCTGTGTTCAATCCTCAGCATCACCAAAACAAAAACAAAAACTAAAAAGGGCTGAGATGTAGCTTAGTAGTAAAGTGTTTGCCTAAGCCGGGCGCGGTGGGCACGCTTGTCATCCCAGCATTCGTGAGGCTGAGACGGAGGATCGCGGTTCGCGGGCAGCCTCAGCTACTTTTTGAGGCCCTTTGCAACTCAGTGAGACTCGGTTTCAAAATAAAGACTAAACAATAGGGCTGGGGGTAAAACGCTGAGATAGAATGCTCCTGGGTTTCATCCCTAATACTGCAAAAAAAAAAAAAAAAGGAATAAAAAATAGGTCTGGGGGTATAGCTCAGAGATAGGATGTCCCTGGGTTCCATCCCCAGTACCACAAAAAATTAATAAAGTGCTTGCCTAGTACTGCAAAAAAAGTTATATATATAATGTCTTCAGGCTCTATATACAATGTGTGTCTGGAACATAAATAAAATTATTATTTAGAGCCGGTAGTGGTGGTGCACGCTTGTAATTCCTGCGCTTGGGAGCCTAAGACAGGAGGATCGCACGGGTTTGAAGCCAGCCTCAGCTACTTAGTGAGGCTCTCAGCAACTTAGACCCTGTTTCTAATAAAATATAAAATCGGTCTGGGAGGATAGCCTGGAGGTAGAAAGCCCCTGGGTTCCACCCCCAGTACCCCCCCCACACACACACACAAATTATTTAGACTTGAGTTCCATCTGCAGGTTACCTCATGATCTATATGTAGATAACTTCCAAAATCCCAAACACTCCTGGTCCCTGCATTTCAGACAAGGGCCCTCCACCTGCTGTCTGTCTAGGTTGTGCCGGGCCCTGGGGTAGCGGTTTAGAGGGAGCTTGCTGGACTCGGACCCCGCCCAAGTCTCCCTCCTGCCTGTGTACAGCAGACCCCGCTTCCTTTCTTCTGTCTGTCCACTCCTAGGACCTGGGCAGTCTTGCCCTGCACCTGTCTGTCTGTCCGTCTCTCCCTCTCGGCCTCAGGCCATTCTGTTTCCCCTGGAGAAAGAGCTCAGCATCTGCCTTCCCGTCCTTTCTGCACCCTGGGATTCTTGTTCATGTCCCTAGGATTAGGTCTAAGATCCTAAGCATCCTGGTCAAAAACAGCAGACCAGCCACCCTCGGCCACCTGGGTTGTGTTTGGAGCAGAGAGGATGTAAAAAGTAAGAAGTGATGTAAATATAGGAAAACAGAAGACTCCCCACAACCCAGATCCCTGGCTGGCCTTGGAAGCACGGAACCCCACCCCGGTGCGCGCATCTTCACAGCCAGCCCCAGGACCCTCGCCCCGCCGGCCTCACTCAGCTGCGGCTTCCACGCGCCCTGCACAGCCGCGCCCGCGCCCGCCCCAGAGTGGCCGCGGATCCCTGGCCAGCGGGGCCGCGGGCTTGAGCCCAGCTCAGGCTGGTACTAAGCCCAACCACGTGCTTCTGCCCCTTTCCTTCAGGATGTGGGGCCTCGGCGACTCTTCCCCCACCCTCGAGAGCCAGCCCTGGGGCCTCACGGATCCGGCCGGCACAAGGTAGGGACCCGTTCTCGTCCTGCTCAGGTGTAGTGGCAGCTGGCTGCAGAAGAAGCCACTCGTCACTCAGTACTGAGCAGGCGACCCTCCCACTCGAGGCGCCTGCCGCCTACCTGGCTGCAGACTGCCCTCAGCACCGGGGGCGGTGGGCAGGTCTGCGTCCCCGGGAACTCACCAGGAGCCCAGTGGTCCCCAGGCCTCTCGGCGTGGCGGTCAGCGGGTGCTCAGCCCACCCTCTCCACAGATGTCCCCGCCGCCCGGAGGCTTCGGGGAGCGGAGCGGCGGGGGGGCCCTCTCGCACTTCTACTCGGGCTCGCCCACCTCCTACTTCACCAGCGGCCTGCAGGCGGGCCTCAGGCAGAGTCACCTCAGCAAGGTGAGCGGGCTCCATCGGGCCGGGGCCTGCTCCGGCAGTCTGCAGGCCAACCGCTCGTGTGCGTGTGCCTGTGTGCATTCTACCTCGCAGCCACAGCCCAGCCCTGTTTTATTTTTGTGTGGAAACAGAGTCTCCCCGGGTTGCAGAGCACTTGCTGGGTCTGTCGTCAGACCTGCGATCCCTCTGCCTCAGCTTCCCGAGAGCTGGGGTTACAGGCGGCGCTGCCACCGCCCGCCGGCCTGGGCAGTCTTAGCGGGTTACTGTAGCGCTGGACTCCAGGCCTCCCTGCCAGTCCTCCCGGTTGGCCCAGGGTATGGGGTGGTGTGAGCCCCAGCCGACAGGAGGAAACGGGCTCGGAGGAATGGGGTGCTGTACCCCAGACCTGGTAGCTGCATGTGAAGAAAAGCCCCTGGGGCCTTCCTCTGGCCCTGGAGTGACGCTCCCACCTCTCCGGACTCTGCAGGCGGTCGGCTCCTCCCCACTGGGCTCCAGTGAAGGGCTCCTGGGCCTGGGCCCGGGGCCCAACGGCCACAGCCACCTGCTGAAGGTAGGCAGCAGGTGGGGACACACAGGGCTGGGGGGCAGCGCCCTTAGTCATGCCCTGACCCAGCCTCCTCTGCCCTCGTCTCCAGACCCCACTGGGCGGCCAGAAGCGCAGCTTCGCCCACCTGCTCCCCTCGCCCGAGCCCAGCCCGGAGGGCAGCTACGTGGGCCAGCACTCCCAGGGGCTCGGCGGCCACTACGCGGACTCCTACCTGAAGCGGAAGAGGATTTTCTAAGGCCTCGGTGCTAGACATGCTGGAGGGCGGCACCAAACCACGCTGGCGGTTTCTGGTGTTTTGTGTGTGTGCTTTCCCCTTCCCTCTTGGTAATAGAGAACTCTCTGGAAGACTTTGCTGACCAGCCAGCCGGAGCCCAAGGAGCATGGGGCATTCTGGGCCACGCGGCACCTCCGGCCACTCCCGGCACCAAAACCCCGCAGCCTTAAGAGAGCGAGGCCGCGGTCCGCTCGGCTCCTGCCCCGCGCGCGGCCGGGGTCCCTCCTGCCGTCCGTCACGCCTGTGCTTGGCCTTCGAGTGCCTTGGGGGTTCCTCGCGCCTCCCGTGAGGATCAGACTGTCCCCTTTTTAACTTTGACAATTGACTTCCATTGTCTTTTCTTGTTTTAAACATGGAGGATGAGCCCCAGCTCTGGTTCCTTCGAGGTCCCGCCCGCCCGTGCCTCCGTCCCACATTTCGCAGCAGCTCGGCCCATTTCTCTTTCCTGTGTCCACCGCAGGCATGGCTGTCTCCTGTCCTGCCTGTCCACTGTGGCCAGTTCCCCAGCCCCGCGTCCCTCGCCCCCTGCCACAGCCCCCTCGCCCTCTGATGCCTTAAAGTTGGGCCACAGGCCCCGCCGCCAGAGCCTCTCAGAGCCGAGCTCCGAAGCTTGATTCAGGACCAAACAGCTCTGGCTGGGGATTGGGCCCCTCGACCCGGGGCCCGACCCGGGGACAGTAGAAGGCCGAGCCTTGGTATGGCAGAACCATCCTCTGCACCTCGCCCGCCCGGACCTCTCTGCCGCTGCCCAGCCCCTACAGCCCGGCAGCCGGCCGCCGCCCCCCACCGGCCTCCCCTCGCCCAAGCCGAGCGCCAGCGCCCTCCCCAGGCCGGGACGGCCCCGGCCGGCCCCCAGGGCTGGGAACCTCGCCTCCCGCGGGCGCTCCGCCCCTGCCCGGGCAGGGCTGCCCCCCCACCGCGGGCCCCCCCCCCCCCGCTGGGGCCACGTCCACTCCGGGGATGTACCCCCAGACCTTTGCTGAATTAAAGTTTGTAAGTAAACGGTTTTAAAGAGCGCTCCGCCGGCTGGTTCTTGGGCGGGGCGGGGCGCGCGCGCCTTCCGGTCACGTGGCGCGTCATGGCGGCCCGCGGGGGCTGGGGCGGCGTGGGCGCCGGGCTGCTGCGCGCCTGGCGGGGGCCGCGGGCGCCGGGCGGGGCGCGGGCGGCAGCGGGTCCCCCGGACCCCCGGCCCGCAGCGGAGCCCGGCGGCGGCCAGCGGCCCGGGGACGAGTGAGTGCCCCCGTGCCCCATCCGAGTGCCCCGCGCGCGTGCCCCGAGTGCCCCCGTGCCCCATCCGGGTGCCCCCGTGCCCCATCCGGGTGCCCCCGTGCCCCATCCGAGTGCCCCCGTGCCCCATCCGAGTGCCCCGAGTGCCCCCGTGCCCCATCCGAGTGCCCCCCGTGCCCCATCCGAGTGCCCCCGTGCCCCATCCGAGTGCCCCGCGCCCGCCCGCCGCAGCGCTGCCCTCCGTCCGCAGGGTGAACGTGGTCTTCGTCGACCGGACCGGCCGGCGCGTCCCGGCGAGCGGCAGGGTCGGGGACAACGTGCTCCACCTGGCCCAGCGCCACGGAGTGGACCTGGAAGGTAGGCGGCCGCCGGGCACGGCGAGCCGGGCATCTGCACCCACGCCGGCATGGCACGGCGAGCCGGGCACCTGCACCCACGCCGGCATGGAGGCTGGCCAGCGTAGCCAGGCCCTCCGCAGCTCAGGGAGACCCGGCTTCAAAATAAAGGATAAAAAATAGGGCAGGCGGCGTAGCCGGAGGTCGAATGCCCTGGGTTCCAACCCCAGCACTGCAAAGTACTTTTAAAAAGAAATCAGATAGATAGCTGTTGTCTCTCCTGCTGGCGCCCCGTGGCTCACCACCAACCAGATAAGTGCTAAACCCGACCTCGCCCTGGCCTCAGCCCGCTCAGTCAACAACCTGCCTACCTCACCCCCAGCTATGTCCCCCGCCCTTTCATTTTCTATTTTATTTACTTATTTACTTTTATTTTATTTTATTTACTTATTTACTTTTATGTGTGGTACTGGGGATTGCACAAAGGGGCATTTTACCTTGGAGCTACACCCCCGCCCTTTTTATTTTGAAGCAGGGAGGGTCTCCCTAAGTGGCTGGGGCTTGCCCAGAACCTGTGATCCGCTCGGCCTCCTTCTTAACCTTCAGGTCTCAGCGTGCATGTCATCTTCCTGACAGCCCCATCTCCGAGCGCTGCCCCAGGCCCTGTGACCACAGCACATCTAGTTATTTCTTCTTTTTTTTGGAGGGGGGGGTACTGAGGATGGAACGCAGGGGCATTCTGTCTCTGAGCCACACCCCAGCCCTTATAGTGAGTTCAGGGACCCCCATTCACCTTGTTCACACACATCGGTGCCCTGTCATGGTGTTTAGATGTAAAGGTTATTAGACCCGTTTTTGTTGAAGGAAAGATCGTAATAGAGCAGAAATTACGTTCAGCTTGTGCCTACATATTAACGGAACCTTCGTGACAGTTCTCTACAATAGAGGGAACTGTTATTCCATTTTACGGACGAGGAAATTGAGCCTCAGCTTAACTAGGCCTGGTCCAAAATCAAGTAAGTGGCAAGACTAGATTGGAATCCAACCCATTTATGCCACTAATGTGTGCTGCTCTCCGTGAATATTAAGTACCTACTGTGTGTCCAGGGAACAGTATACAAAATACATCAGGCCTCTGCCCTGTCAGGAACAGAACAACAGTTCCACAGGTACGCGTACCGTTAAAGTCCTGATCAACTGGGAAGTGTGATCCAAGAGAAAGTCCAATCAGTCATTAAAGAGGGCGGGGAGCCGGCCGTGGGGGCGCACGCGTCATCCCCGCGCTCCTCATCCCCGCGCTCGGGAGGCTGAGACAGGAGGATCGCGCAGCTTCCAAGCCAGACTCAGCTACTTAGTGAGGCTCTCAGCAACTCAGTGAGACCCTGTTTCCAAATAAAATAGAAAATAGGTCTGGGAGTGTAGCCCAGAGGTAGAAAAGCCCCTGGGCTCCACCCCCAGTACCACCAAAAAAATAAAGGGTGAGGATGCGTGGCGCAGGCTTGCCATCCTATGACATGGGAGGCTGAGACCGGAGGATCGCAGATTTGCATTCAGCCTCCACCTAGTGAGGTCCTCTGCAACTCAGCGAGTCCCCGTTTCAAAAGTAAAATAGGGCTGGGGTGTAGCTCAGAGGTAGAATGCCCCTGGGTTCCATCCCCACTACCGGAAAAAAAAAAGACTGGGAGGCCAGGCAGGCGTCCCTGTCGTAGAAGTAGTTCTGTTCTGGAATATAGGAGCCAGTGGTCCAGGACAGGGACGGACAGCTTGTGTTCAAATCCTGCCCCTTAACCGCCGCGTGACCCGGAGCAGAGTACTTAGCCTGTCAGGGCCTGGTTCCCCGCTTATAAAATGGTATGATTTGTACTTGCGGGGCTGAGACAGGAGGATCACAGGTTCAGGGCCAGTCTCAGCGACTTGGCAAGCTCCTTTTTCAAAATAAAAAATAAGTGCCAGGCGTGGTGGCGCACGCTTGATCAGTACTCGGGAGGCTGAGACAGGAGGATCCGGTTCGCAGCCAGCCTCAGCTACTTAGTGAGGCCTTTTGCAGCTACGTGAGGCCCTGTTTCAAAGTAAAGAAGAAAAAATAGGGCTGGGGGTGTAGCTTGGAGGTAGAATGCCCCTGGGTTCCAGCCCCAGTATCAGAAAAAAAAAATAATGCCCTCCACCTCGGCCGCTGGGGTGCGCTCCACCGGTGGGGGCAGGCCTCCGATGCCCCCGCCGGCCTCACCCCTCGCTCCTGTCTCCAGGGGCCTGCGAAGCCTCCCTGGCCTGTTCCACCTGCCACGTGTACGTGAGCCAGGCGCACCTGGACCTCCTGCCCCCCCCTGAGGAGAGGTGAGCGCCCGCGCTGCAGGGGAGGGGCCCGCCCCCCAGCGCGCCCCGGCCAGGGTCTCCCCAGCGGCGCACGCTGACCGCTGTCCTCCTCACCAGGGAAGACGACATGCTGGACATGGCACCCCTCCTCCAGGAGAACTCCCGGCTGAGCTGCCAGATCGTGTTGACCCCGGAGCTGGAAGGGGCTGAGTTCACGCTGCCCAAGATCACCAGGAACTTCTATGTGGACGGCCACGTCCCCAAGCCGCACTGACGCGGGCCGCTGGGCCGCCCCGGAGCCATCATGGCCGCTCGCCGGCCAGGACTTAGGAGGGGCCCGGCCTGGCGGGGCGACGGCGGGGGGGCGACGGCGGGGGGCGCCCTGGAGCCCCTAGGACAGTGTGGAGTCGGAGCTGCAATAAATCTGTCTCCCAGGCCCGCGTCGAGTGTCCTTGGTCGGCCGGCGGGCACGCACCTGGATGCCCACCCGGGCATGCACCCGGGCACCCACCTGGACGCCCACCCGGGCATGCACCCGGGCACCCACCTGGACGCCCACCCGGGCACGCACCCGAGCGCCCACCTGGCCGGCACGCACCCGGGCACCCACCTGGACGCCCACCCGGGCACCCACCTGGCCGGCACGCACCCGGGCACCTACTCGGGCATGCACCCGGGCACCCACCTGGACGCCCACCCGGGCACGCACCCGAGCGCCCACCTGGCCGGCGCCCCGCCCCCCGCCCCGCCTGCGAGGCCCCGCCCCGTGCGGAGGGATCCGCCTCGCGGTGGGCCCCGGCGCCGCCCAGACCGCGCCCTGCTGCCCGCAGGTGGGGCTCGGCCTCCCGCCGCCCACCCGCAGGGCCCCGCACCCGATCCCGACGGGGCCATGCAGGCCGCGCCCGCCCCCGAGGCGGCGCCCGCCTGTCTCCACGCGGCGCCGCCGAGACCCTCCGCCCAGCAGGAGCAGAGGCCTCGGGCCGGCCTGCCACGCAGGGGCAGGTGCAGGTGGGTGAGCGCCGCCCCCGGCCCGGGCAGCGGCTGCGGGGGTTACGCGCAGGTCACCTGGAGCCGGCGCCGCCGTCCCAGCCCTGGGGAGGCTGAGACTCGAGGACCACGGGTTCGAGGACAGCCTCCGCCAGTAGTGAGACTCGGCGACCCAGAAACCCCTTTTGCAAATAAGAAAAGAAATCGGCTGGGGGTGCGGCTCGAAGGCAGAATGTCTCTGGGTTCGGTCCCCAACACCACAGCAAACAAACAGGTCACCACGTTAGTGCCCGGCCGGGGCCAGGCTCCAGTCCCCAAGGAGCCTGGGGTCCTGCGAGCTCACGCCTCTGCTCTGCGCATGCCCGAGGCCCTGGGACCCCCCCCCCCCATTAGCAAAGCGCTGGCCTGGGGGGGCCTCCCCAAGTCACAGAGATAACCGCCACCTTTTAGGAGACTTGGAAGCCCGAGTGGGGGCCAGCGTGGGGGGGCGAGGTGGTTAATTAAGGTTAAGAACAGCACCTGTCACAAATACCGGAGCCCTTTGTAGGCAATTACTTTGTAACTTCTAAATCTTCAAACCACCTAGCTGGGAGTGTGCGCCCAGGCCGGTCATGTGACCTTAGGGCCCAGTTACCCAGAGCAGCGGGTGGGGGCCCCAGGCCTGCAGCCCGGTGACCGCACCCCGCTGTCCCCAGGTCCCTGTGGCCTGCGGGCCAGGGCTCCATCACCGCCCTGCGCTTCCTCCAAGAAGAGGGGCTGGCCGGGCACTGCTGCTGGGAGCCCATGACCTTGGGGGCCCTGGGCGCCCTGACTATGGCCAGGAATTCCAAGAACCTGCAGACCTTGGCCAGCCCGGGGGCCCCGGAGGCTCCTGCAGCCCCAGCCCCGAGGAGGCCACGCAAGCAGCCGAACCCTCGCCCCAGCACTGAGAGCCAGGACCCCAGCTTTAAAGGGGTGACTCTGAAGTTCCAGATAAACCCAGACTCCAGCCTGCACATCCTGCCCACCTACAGGTAGGGGCTGGGTGGCGCGAGGGAGGACCCGGGGCTCGGTTCCAGGGCCCCCCGGGTGCCGGCGCTCAGCCTGGTCACCCTCATAGGAAATACTATAGTGCTTGCAGAGAGCCCGAGCGCATCCTCCCGTGGGCTTTGACTCTTTTATTTTTCCCGTAATAGGGATTGGATTGAACCCAGGGGTCCTCTACAGACACTCAGCCTTAAGACTTTTTTTTTTTTTTTTTGGTGGTACTGGGGTTCCTGGAAGCCCTTCTACCTCCGGGCTACACTCCTAGACCTATTTTATATTTTATTTGGAAACAGGGTCTCCTAAGCCAGCGCGGCTGGCTTCGAACCCGCGCGATCCTCCTGTCTCCGCCTCCCAAGCGCAGGGATGACAAGCGTACGCCATGACGCCCGGCTTAAGCCTTTTTTTATTATTAATATTTTTTACTTTTTGTGGTGCTAGGACTTGAACCCAGGGATATTCTGCCCCTGAGCTACACCCCCAGCCCTACTTTTATTTATTTATTTTTTTGTTTTGAAATGGGTTCAGTAGGTTGCCGTGGCTGGCTTTGAACCGTGATCGATTCCCCTGCCTCAGCCTCCCAAATACTGGGATTATAAGTGTGTGCCAGCCGGGCGTGGTGGCGCACGCTTCTGATGCCCGAGCCTGGGAAGCTGAGACAGGAGGATCGCGCGGGTTCGAAGCCAGCCTCCGCTGGCTTAGGAGACCCTGTTTCCAAATAAAATACAAAATAGGTCTGGGAGTGTATCCCGGAGGTAGAAGGCCCCGGGTTACATACCCAGTATCACCAAAAAATAAATAAATGTGTGCCACCACTTTTTTTTTTTTTTTTTGGTACCGAGGGTGGAACCCAGGGGCATTCTACCTCTGAGCTACATCCTCCAGCCCTATTTTTTATTCTTTATCTTTAAAACAGGATGTCACTAAGCTGCAGAGGGCCTCACTAAGGACTTAAGCTAGCACCGAACCGTGATCCTCCTGTCTGTCTCCGGAAGGCTGGGATTACAAGTGTGCGCAACCCCGCCCACCTTTTTTTTTCTTTTTTCTTTTCTTTTAAACAGGGTTTAGAATGCGTAATACCAGCTGGTTGTAATCCCAGTATCTGGGAGTCTGAGACAGAAGGATAATGGGTTCCAGGCCAGCTCAGTAACTTGGTGAAACCTTTAATTTTTAGGTTTTAGCCTAAAAGATAGGGCAGCCGGGCATGATGGCACATGCTTGTAATCACGGTGCTTGGGAGGCTGAGACAGGAGGATCACGCAGGTTCAAAGCCAGCCTCAGGTGCTTAGTGAGGCTCTCAGCAACTAAGTGAGACCCTGTTTCCAAATAATATATTAAAAAAGGGTCTGGGAGTATAGCCCGGAGGTAGAAAGCCTCTGGGTTCCACCCCCAGCACCACCAAAAAATAAGGCTGGGGGTGTATCTTGGAGGCAGAATGCCCCTAGGTTCCATCCCCAGTACTGAAAAAAATTATATAAAGGGGTTGAGGTATAGCTCAGAGGTAAAATGGCCCTGGATTCAATCCCCAGTATCACAAATAATAATAAGTTAATTAAATAAAATACTAGGCGTGGTAGTGCATACCTGTAATCTCAATACTTGGGAGACAAATAATCCTAGGCTCAAGGTCAGCCTCAGCAATTTAGCAAGACCCTGTTCTGTTTTTGGTTTTCGTGTGTGGCACTGGGATTGAGCTCTGGGCCTTCTAACTGAGCTATACCTCTGGCCCTGTTTTTTGGTTTTGTTTTAGTTTAGTTTTTTTGTGGATCTGGGGATGAAAACCAGGGGCATTCGACCTCTGAGCCACACCCCCCTGCCCTATTTCTTTTTTATTCTTTATTTTGAAACCGAGTCTCACTGAGTTACAGAGGGCCTCACTAAGTAGCTGAGGCTGTCCGCGAACCGCGATCCCCCGGTCTCAGCCTCCTGAATGCTGGAATTACAAGGGTGTGCTACCACGCCTGGCTTCTCTGGCCCTGTTTTATTTTTATTTATTTACTTATTTCTTTATTTGGGGTGTGTGTGTGTGTGTGTGTGTGTGTGTGTGTGTGTTACCAGAGATGGAACCCAGAGGCCTTCCACCTCCAAGCTACACCCTCAGTCCTATTTATTTTTTTATTTTGAAACGAGGTCTCTCTAAGCTTGTGGAGGGCCTCACTAAGTTGCTAAGGCTTTGAACCTGTGATCTTCCTGTCTCAGCCTCCCAAGCACTGGGATTACAAGCGTGCGCCACCATAGCCAGCATGCTTTTTTTTTTTATTCTTTTTTCTTTTTTGTAAAACTGGATGTTGAACCCAGGGACATTCTACACCCCCAGCTCTGCAATCCTCTTGTCTCAGCCCCCCAAGTACTGGAATTAACAATTTTATTTTTATTTTGAAACAGGGTTCAACTAGGTTGATGAGTCTCACTACTTGCTGAGCCTGGCCTGAAACCTGCGATGTTTTTTTATCTCAATCTCCCAAGTACAAGGATCACAAGCATGTGCCACCATGCCTAGCTATTTATTCATTTGTTTATTTATTTATTTATTTTATTGCAGTACTGAGGATTGAACCCAGGGGCATTCTACCTCCAAGCTACATCCCCAGCCCTACTTTTTATTCTTTATTTTGAAACCAGGTCTCACTAAGTTGTGGAGGGCCTCACTAAGTAGCTGAGGCTGGCTGTGAACCGCGATCCTTCTGTCTCAGCCTCCCACATCCTAGGATTATAGGTATGTGCCTGCTATTTTTAATATTTTGAAACAGGGTTTCACTAAGTTGCTAAGGCTGGCTGCAAACCTACAATCCTCCTGTCTCAGCCTCCCAAATACTGGGATTACAAGCGTATGCCACCACACCTAGCTGACGCCATTTAAAAATAAAAATATAGCCAGGCATGGTGGCGCACGCTTGTAATCCCCGCACTTGGGAGGCAACGACAGGAGGATCACGCTGGTTCGAAGCCAGCCTTGCTGGCTTAAGAGGTCCTGTTTCCAAATAAAAATATATATATGTAAAATAGGTCTGGGAGTATAGCCCAGAGGTAGAAAGGTTTCCAGGAACCCCAGTACCACCAAAAAAAAAAAAAAAATTTTTTTTAATTAAAATATAAATATAAAACCAGAATGGGCCTGGTGGCGTACGCTTGTAATCCCAGCACTTGGGAGGCAGAGACAGGAGGATCGCGGTTCCTGGGCATACATAAAGTCAGGCTGGGGGTCTGACGCAGAGGCACAGTGGCTCTGGATCCAATCCCCAGCACCACAAATAAATGTTCATTTTCAGATGGCTTGACAGCACATCCTGTAATCCCAGGACTCGGGAAGCTGATGTAGGAGGACCGTGTGTTCGCAGCCAGCCTCAGCTACCTAGTGAGGCCCTCCGTAACTTAGTGAGGCTCTGTTTAAAAAAAAAAAAGCCGGGCGTGGTGGCGCACGCTTGTCACCCCAGCATTCGGGAGGCTGAGACAGAGGGATCGTGGTTCATGGCCAGCCTCAGTGACTTTAGTGAGGCCTTTGCAACTCAGTGAGACCCTGCTTCAAAATAAAGACTAAAAACTAGGGCTGGGGTGTAGCTCACAAGTAGAATGCCTCTGGGTTCTATCCCCGGTATTGTTAAAAAAAGAAAAAAGTTCCTTCTGGGGGGCTGTGGGAGACAGTACTGAGCCCTCAGTGCTAACACCTGTCTCTCCTCCAGCCCAGCCTGCAGCAGCCCCGCGCTGGGCCCCCCCACCAGCCCCCTGCGGGCCCCGGAGCCCAACCCCGGGGGCGCCGAGGCCCTAGGTGAGTGCGGAGCCCAGAGCTGTAGGCATTTGGGGGAGGGGGCTCTCCTGTCTCCCTGCGGCCCTTTCCCATCAGGCTCCCTTTTAGAGCCACCCAGGAGGAGGGAGCGCCCCTCCCTGGGGCTGAGTCACCCCACCCCCAGCTTCCTCCCAGGGAGCCGCCATCTGTCTCCCTTCCTGGCTCTGGCAACACTGAGGCTGGCCCAGAACCAGCGGGCTTTTGCAGAGAACCCCGCAAAGTGCCCCAGCCCACCCGGCCTCTCTCTTTTGAACGCTTGGCCTCCGACCCCTCAGGACCCCGGCGCTGTGCTTCCTGTAGGACCCAGAGGACCCCGCTCTGGAGAGATGCCGAAGACGGGACCCCTCTCTGCAACGCCTGCGGTATCAGGTGCTGAGCAGAGTGGGAAGGGGGCGCCCAGACCAGTCAGTCCATGCCTAGCCGGGATGGGGCGTGGGAAAAGTGAAACATCTCCCTGGAGAAAATGATTTCTTTGTGGTGGTTTCTACGCCCCCCACGCTGCACCCTGAACGATGGTTTCTCATACCCCCACCCCAGGTACAAGAAATACGGTACCCGCTGCTCCAGCTGCTGGCTGGTCCCCAGGAAAAACGTCCAGCCCAAGAGGCTGTGTATCAGATGCGGGGTGTCCCTGGGCCCCCACCGCGGTCCAACGGAGGAAATGTAAGCCCTTCTTCACTCAGCTCAGCCAGTTCTGCCTCAGTTTCCCCAGGAAAAGAACAGGCAGAAGTCCTAGCGGTAGAGAAAGACCCAGCCTGGCTCCTCTCTCCCAGGCGGGAGGCCCAGGCTTCAGGCGCCAGAGCTCCTGCCGGCTCCGCCTGCTCCAATCTGGGCCCCAAATAAAAGAAGTTCTCTCAGTAGTGAATTCTGTCATAGCTGCGACCGGTGACCCTCCAGGAGCAGGTGCCTGGGATCCTCCAGCCCGGGAGCCGCCATCCCACTGGGGCCCGGGCGGCACCGCGCAGCCACACATCCAGGCCAGAGGCGGCTGCAAGGAGTCACCACGCTGACCGGGCGCCAGGCACACGCCTGGCATCCCAGCGCTTGGGAGGCTGAGGCAGGAGGATCGCAGGTCACAGCCGGCCTCAGCTGCTTAGCGAGGCCCCTTGCAACTCGGTGAGACCCTGTTTCAAGATAAAGAGTTAAAAATAGGGCCAGGGGTGCAGCTCGGAGGCGGAATGCTCCTGGGTGCCATCCCCGGTACTGCAAAAAAAAAAAAAAAAAAAAAAAAAGCCGCGCGTGGTGGCGCACGCTTGTATTCCCAGTATTTGAAGGAGGTTCGCACGGGTTCGAAGCCAGCCTCAGCAGCTCAGTGAGGCTCTCAGGAGCTTAGTGAGACCCTGTTCCCAAATTAAAAAATATAAAATCGGGCTAAAGGCGTAGCTCGGAGGTAGGAGCCCCCCAGGTTCCATCCCCTTACCACGGCCACAGCAAAAAAGCCAAGTCGGGCCGCAGCCCACAGGTCCCCGCCGGCGCTGGCTGCATCCCCAGCCACAGAGTAAACACGGAAGAGGTGCGGGGCGGCTGTTGGCAGGAGCCTTTGGGCTCCCTGTTCCCTCTTCTGAGGGAGGCGCTCCTGGAGGGAGCTGGGGGGAGGAGGCCCAGCTGTCCTCTCCTGCCTGGGGGGATGGTGTGCCGTGAGGGTTGCAGCTGACGCCCAGTGGAAAGGCAGGCTGGGTGTAAACTGAGGCAGGCAGCTGGACACAGTTAAAGGAGGCCAGGGTGCACCCTACAACCAGAGGGACACCTGAGGGCCGACCCAGCTGCCGCCACTGTCCCCCTTTTACTCATGGGGGCCGCCTTCCCAGCAGGATGCTCTGGCTCGGCCTGTGAGGGGTGGGGTATCCCCAGGGCCCAGCTCCAAGGACTTCTGGGTTGGGGCAGATGCTCTAGGATGGGGAGGAGCGGCCCCCACCCCTGGCAGGGGACCTGGACGGGGGCGTTAAGGATAGGACCAAGCCGGGCGTGGTGGCACACGCTGATAATCCCAGTCAGCGTTTGGGAGGCTGAGACAGGAGGGGCGCAGGTTGGAGGACAGCCTCAGCAAGTAGTAAGACTCGGCAACCTAGAGGCCCTGTTTCAAAATAAAATAGGGCGGGTGGTGTAGCTCAGAGGTAGAATTACCCCAGGACCAGTCCCAGTACCACACACGCAAGTTGTTTGTTATTAGGGTTAGGGCGTGGGGGCCCACGCTTGTAGTCCCAGCACTTGGGAGGCCGAGACAGGAGGATCACAGGTTCGGTTCATGGCCAGCCTCAGCTACTTAGGCCCTAATTCAAAATAAAGAATAAAAACAGCCGGGCGTGGTGGCGCACGCTCGTCATCCCCGCGCTTGGGAGGCTGAGACGGGAGGATCGCGCAGGTTCGAAGCCAGCCTCAGCAACTTAGTGAGACCCTGTTTCCAAATAAAGTATAAAATAGGTTTGGGAGTGTAGCCCGGAGGTAGAAAGCCCCGACGTGGGGAAAAAATAAATAAATAAATAAAAACAATAGCGCTGGGCGTGTGTAGCTCGGGGTAGAACATCCCTAGGTTCTAATCCTAGTTCCTCAAAAAAAAAAAAAAAAAAAAAGTTATTTGAAAGCCCAGATGGAGGCCCCTGCGAGCCGCCCCAGCACTCGGGATGCGGAGACCCAAGACTGCAGGTTTGAGGCCGGCCTCGGCCATTTAGCAAAGCCCTCGGCAGCCGACTTCCTGCTGGAAACTAAAAGTAAGAAGGCCGGAGGCGTGGCCACTCAGCACAGGGCGGCATGCAGGGGTCCGTCCTCCGGAACCCCCCCCAGAAAATGACCATCGAGATCCGATTCCACACTGTCCCACAGCGCGAGCCAGAGCGGAGGCCAGAGTCCTTTATAAAAATTTTATTGGGGGGAGACGGGTGGAAAAGGGGCGACGCCCCCAGAGGTGAATAAATAAACAGGGCGCCCCGCCCGCGGGGACAGAGGCAGGTCAGGCCGGGGTCAGCTGGATGGCGAAGACCTCGGCCCCCGCCGGCGACTCGGCCGCCCCCTCGGCGCCCCCCTCGGCGCCCCCGCCCGCGCCGTTGAGGCACACGGCCTCGCCCGAGCTCTCGGCCTCCTGGACGTTGTACTCGCCCTTCTTGCACGCCGTGGACTGGACGTAGAAGGCCAGGCCGGCCCCCGCGGCCAGCAGCGCCAAGCCCCCCGCCGCGCCGCCCACGGCGACCCACAGCCACGGACCTGCGGGGGAGACCCTCACCCAGGCTGGGCCGGCTGCGCCCCCCGCCCGGACCGGCCTGGGGGCCCGGCCTCGGCAGGTGTCCAGGGGGTTCACCTTGGCCCGACGCCCTCCAGGGGGCGGTTCTCCCGCACACAGCCCGGCTCGGGACCCCTCCCACCGGCAGACCCCGGCCCCGAGGGAGGGGACCTCGCCACCCCCCCAGCTGGCCTTTTCCAATGCCCACTGGCCAAGTTCCCCCCAGCAGAGCCCCACTCCAGGTCAGCAGGAGGCTGCCCGCAGCAGGTACCCCAAAAGGTCCTTCCCAGCCCCAAAACAACCCAACTAAGCCCCACAGTTAAGTGGCTTTTTTTTTTTTTTTTTTTTTTTTGCGGTACTGGGGATGGAACCCAGGGGCATTCTATCTCCGAGCTACACCCCCAGCCCCATTTTTTTTGTGTGTGTATGTGGTACTGGGGGTGGAACCCAGAGGCTTTCTGCCTCCAGGCTACACTCCCAGACCTGTTTTCTATTTTATTTGGAAACAGGGTCTCACTGAGTTGCTGAGAGCCTCACTAAGCAGCTGAGGCTGGCTTCGAACCTGCGTGATCCTCCTGTCTCAGCCTCCCAAGCGCATGCGCCACCGCGCCCGGGCTTATTCTTTATTTTGAAACAGGGCCTCAGTGAATCACAGAGGGCCTCACTAAGTGTCCCGGCACCCGCGATCCTCCTGTCTCAGCCTCCCAAATGCTGGGCTTACAAGCGTGAGCCATCACGCCCAGCTCTTTTATCTACTTTTTAAAATTTGGAATAGGGTCTAGCTAAATTGCCGGGCCAGCCTCCAGCCTGTGATCCTCCTGCCTCAGCCTCCCAAGTGCTGGGATCACAGGCCGGTTCTATGGGCGCCCTTGGCTCCGTCTTACCTGCGGGGACCAGCCCCGACACTTACCGGCCACGCGCACCGTGATGCGCCTGGCGTGGCGCCCGTGCGCGTTGGTGGCTTCGCACTCGTACTCCCCGCCGTGGCTGCCCTGCGCGCCCGCCACGCTCAGCGTGCTGTTGTTGCTGGACAGGCCGAGGTTGAGCGCCCCCGGGGGCGCGCGCCAGCTGATCTGGGCTGGAGGCCAGGCCTCGGCGCGGCAGGTCAGCGTGAAGTTCCCGCCTGGCCGCACGCTGGGCGGCGACGCGGCCAGCTCGGCCACCACTGGCCGGTCTGCAGGGGACCAAGCGGCGAAGGCCCTGAGTTATTTATTTATTTAATTTATTTATGTTTTTTGCGGTACTGGGGATGGAACCCAGGAGCATTGTACCTCCAAGCTACACCTCCAACCCTACTTTTTTTGTTTGGGGGGGTGGTACAGGCTACACTCCCAGCCCAGACATATATATATGTATGTATGTATATATATACATATATACATATGTATATGTGTGTATATATATGTGTATATATATGTATATATGTATATGTATATATATATATATATATTTTTTTTGAAACAGGGTCTCTTAAGCCAGCAAGGCTGGCTTTGAACCTGCACAATCCTCCTGTCTCCACCTCCCAAGCACAGGGATGACAAGCGTGCGCCACCACACCCGGCTTCTTTCTTTTGAAACAGGGTCTCACTGAGTTGCAGAGGGCCTCACTAAGTAGCTGAGGCTGTCTTTGAACCCCCATCCTCCTGTCTCAGCCTCCCAACTGCTGGGATTACAGGCGTGCGCCGCCACGCCCGGCTCCCAACCCTATTTTTTATTCTCTATTTGTGTGTGTGTGTGTGTGTGTGTGTGTGTGTGTGCGCGCGCGTGTGGTACTGAGGGTGGAACCCAGGGGCTTTCTACCCCCAGGCTCTACTCCCAGACTTATTTTACACTTTATTTGTTAACAGGGTCTCACTAAGCTGCTGAGAGCCTCCTCACTCAGAAGCCGAGGCTGTCTGTGACCCGAGACCCTCCTGTCTCAGCCTCCCAAGCTCTGGACACAAGGTGCGCCCCACACCCCGTTATCACCCCAGGGCCCCACTATGGGACCACCCTCTCTTCCACGGGGGGAGACCCCCGGGCTGCTGCGACATCCCCGACGGCCTGACTCACATTCAACGCCCACCGTGACGGTGCGGGCGTCCGAGCCATGGGCATTGCTGGCCACGCAGCGGTAGGTGCCCGCGTCCTCCCTGGACACGCGCGGGCGCTCGGGCCGGGGCGCGCCCTCCCGGGAGCAGCGCACTTGCGGGGAGGGCAGGCCCCGGGCGGTGCAGGCGGGGCCCGCGGCCTGGGCCCCCTCCAGCCAGGTCTGGCGACTGGGGCAGGTGGCCTCGTCCATCCGCGGCGCCGCTGCAAGGCAGCCCCCGGGGGGCGTCAGGGCGGCGGCCGGGCCCGACGCCCCCTCCCCACCCCCCGGGCCCTGCTCACACTCGGCGCTCACGGCCACCGCCTTGACCGTGGAGCCGTGGCGATTGGTGGCGTTGCACACGTAGATCCCGGGCGGCAGGTGGCTGGGCACGCGGGGGCCTGCGGGCCGGGCGCCCGCGGCGGCCAGCGGCAGCAGCACGACCCCCGCGCTGGCGCCCTCGGGGCCCCGGCACTCCACGCTGGGCTCGGGCTCCCCGTCCACCGCGCAGGGGAACGGCCGTCCGGATCCGTCCACCCACGTCCAGTTGCTGGGGC